>NC_134784.1:10819438-10914438 GCF_046742065.1 Oratosquilla oratoria
CACACACACACACATATATATATATATATATATATATATATATATATATATATGAGAGAGAGAGAGAGAGAGAAAGGAGAGAGAGAATCTGTGAAAAAGAAGAGATAGGCCAATTAGGACAAAAAAGACAAATAGCATAATGAATAAATAGATAGGTTAATACACAAATAAAAATTATTAAACAGATTTAGATAAACAGATTTGATACGCGAGAGAAGTAGGACCGTTCCTTGTACAACAATCATATCCAGATCCAACTGAAAGAACAATTAAAGACAACATGAAATCCCGCGGTGCCCAGTGTGAAGAGCACAGAATACAGACAGGACGAGGAGGAGGACAAGGAGGAGAAAGAGGAGAAAGGAGGAGGAGGAGGAGGAGGAGCAACAACGCAAGAAGAGGTGAGGGATAATGAAAAGGATGAAAAAAGGAAGAGGATAAGTATGTGTGAAAGGAGAAAAATTATAAGGTGGAAGACCTGGTGGAGGGTAAGGGGGAGGGAGGATAAGGAAGAGAAAAAGGAAAAGGAAAGGGAAGAAGAGGGATAAGGGGAGGAGGATGAAGAGAGAAAGAAAAGGAGGAGTAAGAAGAAGAGTAAAAGGAAGTAAAGGAGGAAGAGGAGGAGGAAGGAAAGGAAGGGGGAGGAAGAAGAAGAGAAAAGGGAAGAGGAGGAGTAAAAGGAAGAAAGGGAGTATAAGGAGGAGGAAGAAAAGGAGGAAGAAGAGGAGGAGGAGGAAAGGAGGAGGCGTAGGGAATAATAAAATGAGGAAAAGGAAGATAAGGGTGATAATGAGGAGGAAGAAGAGGAGAAAGAGGAGGAGGAGGAGAGGGAGGAGGAGGAGAGGGAGGAGGAGGAGGAGGAGTTCTGAAACCCTTGCCCACCATCACCACCACTACCACCGCCATCCTTGAGACGACGAAGGGCGCCAACTCGTCCAGTGAAGGCTGACACAACGTGGCAGCCGACGACTCACAAGAATGAAACAGCCAAAATACAATGTATGAAGTAGTGCTTCTAAATAATGGCACAGGTGCCACGTGGCGCCAACAATCCCCGATGTTGGCGTTTGAAAGAGAACCATTCTACACCAATATATAAATGTAAAATTACAAGAAAACGGTGTGCAACAAGTCTTTATCCTTCTCCTCCTCCTCTTCCTCCCCCTCCTCCTCTCCTTCTGGTCAGAGTAGCAGTACGTCTCTCTAGAGGTCAGTCTTCCTCATCCTCCACTTGATGTTGACAGACAACGATGTTAAAGAACTTTGCACCAGCAAGGAAGAGGTGGTGGTAATGGTGATAATTGTGATGATTACTGTGTTAGGTTGGTGATGGTTATTATGATGAAGGTGATGGTGGTAATGATGATAATGATGGTAATGATGACAGCGCTGATGGCGTAGATGGTGATAAATGTAATAGTGGTGGTGATGATTATAATGATGACCGTGTTGATGGTGGTGATGACGATGTTGATGATGATTATGATGACGATGGTGATGACGATGGTGATGACGACGATGCCGATTATGTTGACTATGGCGATGATGATGGTGATCAATTGTGATGATGATGATGATGATGATGATGATGATGATGATGATGATGATGATAATGATGATGACGATGTAGTGATGATGATGATGATGATGATGATGATGATGATGATGATGATGGTGATGATAATGATGAACTTGATGATTATGACGATGATGACGGATATGATGATGATGATAACAGTGGTGGTGGTGATGGCGTCATAGTGAAGCAGGAGGATGAGGAGGAGCAGCGGCGTCATTCGGGGTAAGTGACCGTCACACTCACTAGCAGGGGGAAGAAGAGGAGGTCAGAGAAGAAGAGGAGGAGGAGGTTTGGAAGGAGGAGAAGTAAAAGGAGGAAGAGGAAAGGGAAGATGAAGAAGTTGAGGAAGAAGAAGAGAAGGAGGAAGATGAAGAAGAAGGAGGAAGAAGGAGGGAGGTGGAGGAGTAGGAGGAGAAGGAAAGGGAAGATGAAGAGGTTGAAGAAGAAGAAGAGGAAGAGGGAAGAATGAGGAGGAAGGAGGAGGAATAGGAGGAGGAGGAGGAGGAAAGGGAAAATGAAGAGGTTGAGGAAGAGGAAGAGGAGAAGGAGGAAGAAAAAGAAGGAGGAAGAATGAGGAGGGAGGTAAAGGTGTAGTAGGAGGAAAGGAAAGATGAAGAGGTTGAAGAAGAGGAAGAAGGGGGAAGAATGAGGAGGAAGGTGGAGGAATAGGAGGAGGAGGAGGAGGAGGAGGAAAATGAAAATGAAGAGATAGAGGAACAGGAAAAGGAGAAGGGGGAAGATGACGAAGAGGAAGAAGGAGGAAGAATGAGAAGGGAGGTGGGGTTGAAGGAAGGAGTTGCAGGAGGGAGGTGGAGGAAGAGGTGGAGGAGGAGTAGGATAAGAAGGAGAAGGAAGAAGTAATGAGGAGGAAGAAGGAAGGAGGAGAAAGGAAGGAGAGGGAAGAGGAAGAGGAGGAAGAAGGAAGGAAAAGAAAGTAAGAGGAGGAGGAGGAGGAAGGAATGAGGAGGAAGAAGGGAGGAGGAAGGAAGGAGAAGGAAGAGGTAGAGGAACAAAGTAGGAAAAGGAAGGAGGAGGAGGAGGAGGAGGAGGAGGAGGAGGAGGAAGGAGAAGGAAGGTGGAGAAGGAATAAGGAAGGAGGAGGAAGGAAGAAGGAGGAGGGAGAACGAAGGAGGAAAAAGGAAGTGGGGAGGAAGGTGAAAGAGGAGGAGGAGGAGGAATGAGGAGGAGGGAGGAGGAAGGAGGAGGGTGGTGGTGGTGGTGGTGGAGGAGGAGGAGGAGGAAGAGGAAGGAGAAGGATAAGTATGAGGAGCATATCGAGCTGCGCAGTAGACAAATAGGTGCGCGGGTTCTTCCCCCTCTTCCTGCCCTCCCTTCCCCTCCACCCTAGTGGTTAACCCGTTCAGCCCAATTCTATTCATTTGAGGGCCACAAGAATATGAGAATGGAGGGGACTGCAAGAGACCATAAGGCCTACTCTAGGCAGTTCCATGTCCCTTACCAGCTGTCATCCCTATTCATAAAGTTATTTCGTCTTCTCTTAAAACAACCCATCGTTCCAGCGCTCACTATATGGTTACCAAGTCTATTTCATTACTTAACCACTCTTGGTAAACCAGTTCTTACCTATTTCCTTCTTAAACCTAAACCTGTCCAATTTAATTCCATTATTACGAGTCTTGCCCTACTGTCTTAATATGATGACCTTTCCTGCATCACTCTTGTTAAAGACTTTGATCCAATCAGGCTCCTAACTAAAGAGGCCTCTGAAAGAACGAGACCCCCACCGATGAATAAAAACAGCACAGTCTCCCTACTCATCCACCAGCCTCTCCTCATTAATGGCGAGCTTCACACGCACGTCGTCGCCAGTCCCCGCCATATCTTCGAGCAAGCTCCCATGCAGCCACCCTTCCCATTCCAAACAGCTCTTGGCATAATCAGTAGACTTGCCCCAGCCAGGATTTCTGTGGGCGTCCATTTCGTCTCCTCCACAGAGGGTTGTCTCTTGTGGAGACAACCCTGTGCGTGGGAAACGTGCCACATGCCCATATAAATGGAGATGATATTCACGAATTATGCTGGTAACAGGCCTAGACTGAGTCTCACATTACAGTCTCTGGTTTGATAGAATGTCATTCAAGCGATAACCTATCGTTCTAAGAAGACCACAGACGTCAAAACAACTTTTCAAGTCAGTCTTCAATGCCCATGCCTCACACCTGTACAGTAAAACAGGGACCACATGCTTTTCGGATTCAGATCTTAGTCCTCCTGCATAGATATCGACAACGCCATATACTCTGGCTGAGCGAGTCCATAACACAAAGGACCACACCAATCCTTCAAAGGACATCCTGACATGATCCATCACTGTTATCCACTACATTACCAAGGTATGTGAAGCTTCGCCTGACATCAATGTCCTCGCCCCCATGCATAAAAAGACAAAACTGTCACCTGGTAAGATACACCAAAACGTCTGGAGCTTGGCCTTGGTCCAGGAGACCTGGAATCTCAGCGGTCTTTGTAGCCTGGGTGATTACTCAAGGGCTTCAAACGGGACCTCCAACAACTCAGCAAGAAGTAGGCAGCATCAGTAAAAACTAGGTCAATGATCTTAATGTTGCCACTGGATGCTCTGGAAAGACATTGGTCGATACCTCTGTCCGATTCCCAGCTCATGCAGGCGTTGAAATGTGTTGGGGTGAGGACGTACACTTACCTCACTCCCGAATTAACAGGAAAAAAATGCACACACATTAACATTCCACGGCACTCTGTGTCCCAGATTATAGATCATGAGGCCAATAATCCCTGCAGGAATTTCACAGATACTCAGACGACCCAAGAACACCCCACGATGCGCTGCACCAAATGCCTTCTTTAAGTCAACATTAGTTTTAAACAACTGCTATTGAAACCCACCCATTAAGAGGACACTATTTTCCGTTTCATAGTTCTATATTGGTCCAGGACCCCAGTCAATCTGGCAGTACAATTCACATCCATAATCTCTAGTATCTCACGCGACGCCACACCATTCCTCGACCTTAAACACTCTCCACTGTACTTCTCACCAACTTTCACAATTTCATGTTCGAAGATGTTCTTCAACTCTTCAGGGTCCTCTGAGGTGTCAAACATTTCGAACACACGCGCCAAACCTGAGCTTCTCAAAATGAAATACTAATGGATCACAGCTCGAAATTCTCCCAGACTTTAGGTGCTGCCTGAGTGGTGTGACCACTGTGGTGTAGTTGCTTAAAGTGCTCTGGCACAGGATATTAGCAGGGCACCATAGTGTTGTGGCGTGCCCCGACCAGCAGTGACGCTTCCAGTACAAAGATCCTTTCATACAACCGACAAGGCCTTATTCATATGTGTACTAGGCGTGGCATCGTCTCACTCTGCGTAGCAAGCGACGTTTGGCCTCACGTCAGTCCATACCCATCTGTCATACTGTGAGCACATAGCGCTCCATGTACGCATAACCCACTGATCAATAAACGCATCAATTGTTATACATCCCTTGTTTCAATAACTTGTTGCAACTATAACATGGCGCAGTGAGTAGGATACAATTGCTTACAACTTGCAACAGTGAAACATGGAACGATACGCGAATCGGTAGCGCGTTCGTGAACGGCGTGCAAGTGAACGAAGCACTGACGGAACTAGACGAATAGGCAACAGTGTACATGCTGGACCGTAAGGGCAGTGCCAGCAGCAGTATGCATGCTGGACCGTGAAATGTCGTGCGATAGTGTGACGCACTTTCGTGGGCACGTAGTGGTGCGAACAAAGGGGCCTTTCATCCCACCGCTTCGCCCTACCCGCAGCGAACGTAACCCCGTACGGAGCCCAGCTGACTCACGCGGGCCACGCCCACTCAGCCTAGGAACTGGTACGACGCCTCTGCTCCCTCGTTGCAATTATGTCACTGCAAGACGTAGTGACCAACTATCCCCCACACCGAGGCATCGAGGGTGAGTCTCGGATGTCAAGGAGGACCCGCACACATGCGCCGTGTCGGCATGCGCACGGACCCCCGCCTCAGTGGACCCCCGTCCCCGAACCTTCTCCCGAGAAGGCTGGCACCTGCCGGCCCCGGTACCTGACGGCCCTAATCGCCCCTCCGCCACCTGTCAGAATCCGCGTCCGTATGCTGCCTGACAAAGATGGGGACATCACGGTGATAGGCACTCGGCAGCTGGGGATGTCGGGGATATAAAAGACGTACTTACAGCCTCCGCTCTCGGGCCAACGTACGTGGCCAAAACATCTCACATGCCCCCCGCAACGGGACGCTTACGGCCGATCGTCCTCCGCCACCTGTCGGCATACGCATCCGTATGCTGCCTGACACAGGTGCGGGCATCACGGGGATAAGCACTAAGCACCTAGGCACGCTGGGGATATCCAGAGCCAGTACAGCCGCCGCACTTGGCGCCGACGTATGTGCCCGATATATTTCGCATGCCCTTCGCAACGGGACGCTTCCGGGCTACCTTGACGCCCAGATTCACGGGGAGGTCCAAACACCCCTCCTCTCCTTCGGCTTGGACATAGTTCCACCCGACTTTCCGGAGCCTATCTTGGCGGTAGCATAAGCGAACAGGTGCGCCGAGCTAACATTGCCCATTGACAGATCACCGGCCGCCGTTCGCGACTACTTCCCACGGGAATTTAGCGACGTGCTGGTCTCCAAGGATGACTCCCACACCGTCACCCTAGGAAAGATGGTGGGTCTCCCCCTCATGAAAACCCACCTGCAAGCCGAGGTGACGCCTCTCGCCGCTCACACACCCAGGCCGATACCGTTCGCATTTTGGGTTCAAGTGAAAGAAGAACTTGACTCGCTGGTGCCGCAAGGTATCATCATGCCTGTTGTAAGGCGAGCTCTCTCGTTGCCGCCCATGCTGGCGCCCTTTGACCCCGCCCTGCCACTGGTACTCCGGATGGATGCGTCGCGTCTCTACGGAATCAGGTACGCCCTCCTCCAAGACCACGGTCAGGGGCACTTACGTCTCGTCCAGTGTGGCTCGCTGTTTCTGACGGACGCCGAAACCCGATACACCACTATCACTGGAGTTGATGCTGTCACCTAGGCTGCATCCAAATGCAAACCATATCAGTTTGGATTGCCCCACTTCTCGTTGATAACGAACCATCGTCCGCTCATCCCCGTCTTCACGTCAAGAGCGTCGTCACCGGCAACGCCGGCGCTTCGCAGGGACGACCCATCGTCCGCTCATCCCCGTCTTCACGTCAAGAGCGTCATCACCGGCAACGCCGGCGCTTCGCAGGGACGACCCATCGCCCGCCACCGACACCAATAGGACGCTTCAAAGACTCCGGGCCGCGGCACGGATAAACCCCTCCTGCGACCACCTGCTTATCTGCGTGTCCTCCGGGTTCCCGTTCGACCGCTCCAACCTACCCAACTCCGTCCCTCCATATTTGAAGCTCCGGGCCGCCTTCTATGCGACCAACTCATCGTCGTTCCCGCCGTCCTACGAAAGCGCCCACCGGCCCTCGAAGACACCGCCCCGTCACGTCTCATCTCTCGGTGGAGGAACTGCCATCCTCGTGCGCGTACACCCCCAACTAGCAGGGCACCATAGTGCAGTGGCGTGCCCTGATCAATAGTGACGCTTCCAGTACAAAGACCCTTTCATACGGCCGACAAGGCCTTATTCATACGTGTAATAGACGTGGCATCGTCTCGCTCTGAGTAGTGAGCGACGCTTGCCCTCACGTCAGTCCATACCCGTCTGCCATAATGTGAGTACATAGCGCTCCATGTACGCATAACCCACTAATTGATAAATGCGTCAATCGCCCCCCCCCCGTGTTCCAATATTTTGTTGCAAATAAAACAACCACAAGTCTATGTCCGGTACCATAGAACTCAGCAAACCGGTCATCCCTGCAACTCTGTGGGATCCTAGGGCGGGTAGTAAAAAGGATATGATCAATCTCCTTTGCTTTACCTCCAGGACAGTACTACAAGTCCATCGGTGTAGTCCTCGGCTCTGGTATCGAGAACCAGAAATCCTCGATCCACAATATGTACTGTATATATATATATATATATATATATATATATATATATATATATATATATATGTATGCATATATATATGTATTGCAGAAACCACAGGGAAATTAAAGTCGGAATACTTAACGTTTTCGTCTATTACAACATCCTCAAAGTACGAGGATGTCGTAATAGACAAAAACGTTCAGTATTCTGACTTTAATTTCCCTGTGGTTTCTGCAATATATTTTCGTCACATGTTATTGTGATTATTTTTGCAATATATATGTGTGTGTGTATATATATATATATATATATATATATATATATATATGTTGTTGTGAAGGTTGGACAGATGAGTGAAAAGGTGGTAGAGAAATACGCTCTAACCCGTATTTCTCTACCACCTTTTCACTCATATATATATATATATATATATATATATATATATATATATATATATAATTTGAATATACTCCTGCATGCAGAAGCAAAAGTGATATACAGAAAGGACGATTCATGCGTTTATTAATCAGTGGGTTATGGATACATGAGGACGCTAGGTGGGCACAGGAAGACAGACGGGTATCAATTGGCGTGGGGGCAGCTGTCTTTTGCTACACAGGACGAAGACGATGCCACGCCTAGTATATGTATAAGGCCTTCTAGGCCCTATGAAAGAGGTCCTTTTACGGGCAGCGTCACTGCTGGTCAGGGCACGCCACTGCACTATGGTGTCCTGCCCTATGCTAGTACCTCCACCACCACCGCACTCGCAGGACCATCGCGAGATGTATGCCTATTCGCGAGCTGGGGCGAGTGGGCCGCGCACGAGGACCGCAGGTCCTCCACCGAGAGATGGGATGTGACGGGGGCAGCGTCTTCGGGGGCCGGTGGGCGCTTCCGAAGGGCGGCGGGGACGACGATGCACTGGTCGTACAGCGCCAATTCCCCGTCGGCGGGCAGGGTGTCCCGGAGCTTCAGATACGGGGGGACGAAGTTGGGCTGGGCGAAGCGGTCGGACGGGAACCCGGAGGACTCGCAGGTAAGCAGGTGGATTGCCCCACTTCTCGTTGATAACGGATTATCGTCCGCTCATCCCCGTCTTCACGTCAGGAGCGGCCAAACGGATATGGTTTGCATTTGGATGCAGCCCAGGTGACAGCATCACCAGTGATAGTGGTGTATCGGGTTTCGGCGTCCGTCAAAAACAGCGAGCCACACTGGACAAGAAGTGCCCCTGACCGTGGTCTTGGAGGAGGGCGTACCTGATTCCGTAGAGACGCGACGCATCCATCTGCAGTACCAGTGGCAGGGCGGGGTCAAAGGGCGCCAGTGCGGGCGGTGTGACAGGGCTCGCCTCAACCATTGAATCGAGTTCTTCTTTCACTTGATCCTGAAATGAGAACGGTATCGCCCTGGGTGTGTGGGTGGCGAGGGGCATCGCGTCGGCTTTCAGGTAAATTCTTATGGGGGGGACCCACCATCTTTCCTAAGGGGCGTTGCGGGGGTCATCCTTTGAGACCATCACGTCACTAAATTACCGTAGGAAGTAGTCGCGAACGGCGGCTGATGAGCTATCAACGGGTAGCGTTAGCTCGACGCACCTGTTCGCTTATGTTACCGCCAAGATAGGCTACGGAAAGTCGGGTGGAACTATGGCTAACCCGAAGGAGAGGAGGGGTGTTTGGACCTCCTCGTGAACCCGTATGGCGGCGTTCCAGTCCCTGTCTCCGGGCGTCAAGGTAGCCCGGAAGCATTCCGTTGCGGGAGGCACGTGAGATACGTCGGCCACGTATGTCGGCGCCAGGAGCGGCGGCTGTAATCTGGCTCTGGGTATCCCTAACATGACTAGGTTCTGGGCGCCTATGGTGTCGAAAACAGGGCGGAAGGTGCCAGGCTTCACGGGGGAAGGTGCGGGGGCGGGGGACTACTGAGGCGGGGGTGCGTGCGCCTGGCTTGGAATATTTTGGCATGCCGACACGGCGCATGCGTGCGGGTCCTCTTTGACATCCGAGACTGTCACCCTCAATGCCTCGTGTGAGCGGCAGTTGGTCACTACCTCCTGCAGTGACGTATTGCACCGAGGGAGCCGAGGCGTCGTACGAGTTCCTCGACTGGGTGGGCGTGACCTGCGTGGGTCGACTGGGCTCTGTGCACGGGTTGCGCTCGCGGGGGGTAGAGTTCGGCCGAGAGGCTCAGTAGCCAGGGGAGTGAGATGAAAGGCCCCTTTGTTTGCACCCCTACGTGTCCACGAAAGCGCGTCACACTATCACACGGCATTTCACGGTCCAGCATGCACATTGTTGCACGGCACTGCATTCACGGTCCAGCATGTACACTGTTGCCTATTTGTCTAGTCCCGTCAGTGCTTCGTACACGTACGCGCCACCGATTCGTGTATCGTTCCATGTTTCACGTTTCCAATTTGAAAGTAATTGCAGGAAACTGCAAGCAATCCTACTCACTGCGTCATGTCTGCATGCAATCCTGCGTTTAGAGGCAAAAGTGAAACGCGGGTGGACGGCTTAAGCGTTTATTAATCAGTGGGTTATGTGTACATGGGAGCGCTAGGAGCGCACAAGAAGACAGACGGGTATCGACTGGCGTGGAGGCAGCTGTCTTTCACTACACAGGACGAAGACGTTACCAAGCCTAGTATAAGTATGAAAGGGGGCCTTGTCGGCCGTATGAAAGGGGTCCTTGTACGCGAAGCGCCACTGCTGGTTTGGGCACGTCACTGCACTATAGTGACCCTGCCCTATGCTAATATCCTATGCTAAAGCACATACCATATATATATATATATATATATATATATATATATATATATATATCTACATATATATATGTGTGTGTGTGTGTGTGTGTGTGTGTGTGTGTGTGTGTATGTGTGTCACTGGAACGAAATGTAGCACATTTGTGAAAAGGGCTATAGCTATTAGCAGAAATATAGTTTTGAGCTTTTTTCTTATTTTCCTTTTTAATTCCGACTGTGTTCGTGCATATATATATATATATATATATATATATATATATATATATATATATATATATATTGTTGTGAAGGTTGGACAGATGAGTGAAAAGGTGGTAGAGAAATACGGGTTAGAGCGAGAACACTGTATTACTGACGTTTCGACTACAAGTCTTCTTCAGAGTGACAGACAGCGTGTGTGTACATCATATATACTCTCTTTATGGCTCATCCGGCTGGACGTTTCAGCAAGTCGCATGCCGATTGGCCCGATACTCCCTCCTCCACAACCAATCTGGCGGCTGCAAATGACAAGGGTTCGTTAACTTGTCATTTGCAGCCGCCAGATTGGTTGTGGAGGAGGGAGTATCGGGCCAATCGGCATGCGACTTGCTGAAACGTCCAGCCGGATGAGCCATAAAGAGAGTATATATGATGTACACACACGCTGTCTGTCACTCTGAAGAAGACTTGTAGTCGAAACGTCAGTAATACAGTGTTCTCGCTCTAACCCGTATTTCTCTACCACCTTTTCACTCATATATATATATATATATATATATATATATATATATATATATATATATATATATATATATAAGTTCTGCAACTTTACTCACCTCTCATCTCTTTGCTCAAGAGGGCCAGAAACAGCTTGGCGTATTAATGAAAAACTTTCACGCCGAAGTAGAATGTGTGTACATTCTCCACTGTCTCACCACGGTCTTGGCCCACGTGCTGGACTCGTGTTGCCTTAGCAAGAACTCTTTAAGGTCCTGAATCCAGAGAGGAAAGCCAGAGATAATCCTATTTGGATGACCCTAAAGGTGGCGGCATACTAAGCATTTCTCGCTAGCATGCTACTTGCTTTTGCTCCTTCGTTTGGGTAGAAACAACTTCGGTGACGATTTTTTTTTTTTTTTTTCAATTGTCAAATTACTCTTGCGTCATACAGTGAGAAGCTGAATGACGAACTAAGAGAAGTTAAACTTAAAATACGAATGTTAGATACATTGTCTAGAATATTGTAACCCAAGTCGTTTCTACTCAAACGAAGTAGCAAAAGCATGTAGTATGCTTGCCGAATGTGCCGCCACCGTTACACTAGTATTTATCCTGGATGCCACCTGGCGATCTTATTTAAACCAAAGAATCCCACCCCACCCTGCCCCGCCCAACGAAGGAGGAAGCAAAGTATCTCCTGCAAATCACGTACACCAAGTTGTTGTTGTTGTTGTTGTTGTTTTGGGGGGAAGAAGGGGGAGATGCTGCGGCAGGTGCAGATGTCTTTCTCCAGCTTGGGGGAGACAAGTTGGGGGAGGGGAGAATAGTTGGTCACATTTTCCGCCAATCTCCCATTCCCCTCTCCCGTCCCTTCAGCATCATTTACATCCTATCCACCCCATACTCCCAAGCCCTTACTCTCACATACTCCCCCCGGGCAGCCCCTCCCTATAAACACCCTCCCCAGTCCTAACGACCACCCTTCCTCCTTCCGTCCCCTAACATATACCAGCCCTATACCCAGAACCCCTCCCACCCTTTCTCTAACAAATGAAACCCTTACCACCTTTGCCATGGCTCTTCCTCCCTACTGTCCCTTCCTCCTCCTCCTCTTCCTCTCGCCTCTCCAACACGTCCACCATGCCCATGGCCAAACATTCTCCCTCAATATTCGTACCTTGTGTGTAATTAACTACGGTTTTGGATTACATGCTGGACCTGTGAGCGGCAGATGTTAGCTCAAGAGATCATACAGTCCCACCTAGAGGAAATGCGCGTTTTATGCAGTTCTGTAACACAGGACCAGAGTTACTTGGTTTTATTTTATGATTGAAAGCTAAACTCCACAAATTAGATAAATAAGTGAACAAGTAAATTGATTAATGAACAATGCTGCTTTCCTTTAATTTCTGCGGTCCGTCTGTTTTACTACCCGCCTTAAGTTTATCACCCATGGATAGAAGCACTGTGACAAAAACACACACACATAGATATATATATATATATATATATATATATATATATATATATATAATAATAGTTCTATACCTTTACACACACCCCATCCCCTTGCTCAAAAAGGTCAGTAATGACTTGTATTAATGAAAGTGTGGCACGTTTCCTTGATGCTGATCCTACTCACAGGGTTGTCTCCACAAGAGACAACCCTTGATGGAGGAGACGAAGACAGGGACACCCACAGAAATCATAAGTGGGTCAGGTTGACCGAACTTGTCTAGGATGGTTTGGTGTGGGAAGGAACGGTGTCTGCATGGGAGCTTACTCGTAGAGACCGTGGGGACTGGCATTGACGTGTGAGTGAAGCAACGTGATTCCTGGCGTATGATGTCCCCAACTGATGAATTTTACGCCGGAAGCATCATATGTGTATGATCCACCAAGGTCTTGGACTAAGTGTTGGACTTCGTGATCAACAGCCATTACCCTTCCGGGTGAGAGTTCAGCGGTCCTAATGTATGGCCCGATTTTTGGGGAGTGTTGTGACCTCTCTCTCACACACACACACACACACACACACACACACACACACACACACACACACACACACACACACAGTTTAGTTTTGCTTTGGCCACGTTAGGTTAAATTAAGTTAGGTATTGTCGAGGGTGGAGGAGGAAGGGAAAAGGACCTGCAGGATAAACTCTATCGTGCGCTTGCTTAGTCGACCCGATGTGTACAGATGCTCCTCGACTTATGAACTTTCAGACATACGAACGAAGCCTCAAGCTTACTTTACTAGTTTCAAGGGTAAGACATCCAACATTAAAGTATTTAGTATTACAAATTATTTTTGCTTTATGTATCATTAGTAATGTGTTTCAGGATATGTAAACATGTATTGACTTTATATCATACTTATGTACGTAGATTTGAGTACCTTTAAAATGATGTTGAATAACGACTTACGAACATTTCGAGATACGAACGACAGTTCGAAACATAACTCGTTCGTAAATTGAGGATCGATTGCATGTTGTGATTGCCTACACATACGACAAATACACGATAAAGATATCTAATATCTTTTTTATCTGCTTACTCTGAATGACGCCTGATGAATTTAGTCGGAGGCTGGGGGGCGTGATACCGATCGATCTACAGTTAATAATTACTTTTAGCATTTTTGCAAGTGATATCACCATTTTTAAAAAGAGTGATGGTTATGACCGTTATGACGCGATCCTGTTTGAAACTCAAAATGGTATGTGAACATCGCCATTTTGAACAGGCACAGTCGAATTAAAATGTTCAATAAGAGTTTTGTAGTTTAAATGAGGCGTCCAGAAATTGAAGGGCATCCCCGCCACTTTAACTCCTCTATATATATTGTCACATAGAGCCCCATATATGTAAGGTTGAAATAGATTTATTACTTTGGGTAAGGCGTCGCTTGCGATCACGTGAGTGTCCGATTACAAAGAACGCGTAGGGGGAGAGGTTACGATACGATAAGTGTTTGTTCTTCGTTGTACGTAACACTTCCCGCCAGCCTAGAGCGGCGCAGAACGTTTCGGCTGATTTGGCCAATCAGGTTCAATCTCCATTGACGTTAATCTTATGGGCCGATCAGAGGATTTTTGTAGAAGGAACTAGGCGCCCTTAGGGCGTGTCAGAGAATCAGTTTAGGATACTAAGTGCCATGTAGAGGTTGTGTCGCCCCGAGAGGATTGTCGGCTGATGCAAGTCCTCTGTACTCCCCCCTGTTTTTATTCGTAAGACAATTAACTCAGCTAGAATGTCATTTAGGTGTTATTTGACGTCTATGGCAGTGACCCAGGAAGCCTAGACAGTATTTTCGTTTGTAATTTCTCTTTCACCCCCGTTAAAAGTTTTACGAGCGGAAATCTTCTGTTTTTCAACTTATTACTCAATTGTTTGTCCTTCATTGTAATCACTTATGTAATCCTATAAACTTTAATGAATAGTATTAAATGTTATTTGTGCGTTTCGTTTTTCTTGATTTTCATGATAGCGCAAAATCAAGTGGCGTACCACGTTTCAATTTCTGCATGCGCCTAAATGGCTTAGAATTAAAGTGCATTGTGGTTGATAAAAATGTATCTCTAATCACTGGGACCCATTCAGTGTTTTACAAATACTTTCCCGCGTTCGTATACTTACCAATGTAATATCATAGTGGAGATGGGTTGAACGCAGACTTTCGTGTATGTGTATGTAACTCGAGCATACAAATGTATATGAAAAGTTGCGCTCAACTTATATCTGTCTTGATGGTGTATTGGTCTAGTCACCACGGCACTGGTAACGTTCTCGCCGCATGAGTTCGAGCCCTCGGGCGCACCACGTTTCAATTTCTGCATGCGCCTAGATGGCTTAGAATTAAAGTGCATTGTGGTTGATAAAAATGTATCTCTAATCACTGGGACCCATTCATTGTACATATATACTGTATATATATATATATATATATATATATATATATATATATATATATATATAGATATATATATATATATTGCAGGGTTGGTACCCGCCCGGATCTCAACCGGATCACCTGAAGTATTGTCACCCCAGATTTCGGCAGGGTGATAATTCTTCAGGTGGGCTATTCTGGGGTTGACAATTCTTCATGAGGGATATACAGTAGGGTGACGATTCCTAAATAAAACTAACCTAACTTAATCTAACCTAACCTCACCTAACGTAACCTAACCACCCCTAACCTAACGGGGTGACGAACCTTCGGGTGTTTTTGGGTGGGCTATCCTGGAGTGATGATTCTTCACGTGGACGTTCCGGGGTGACAATTCTTCAAATGATCCCCTCAATCTTGCAGATAGAGCGGGACAGTCCATGATACATAAACACAGGAAACTCTGTGTCCACCCACGGTCACCACAGATCCGAGGTGAGTAGTAGCTAGGGACTATTACTCAGAGTGGATGCTCTTCCTACTCTCTGCGCCGCGGCCAGGATTTGAACACACGCTCGATATTTCTCACGCGGTTACCAGACACACACGCTACCAGTGAGCCATGGCGGGCTCCCTCGCTGTAAAGCAATGTCAGGCAACAGTGGGTGACCCGCTTCTTGATGACGTCACCTGCGCCCAGTGACTCACCCAAGCTCTGGTCCATTCCTTTCTCCGCATCCACCAACACCACAGGCAACCAACCTCATTGTTCTACTCTTCCTCTTCCTCACTTCCTCTTTATTTGCGTTGAAATTTTCTACCTCTCACCAATCTTCATACGCTATTCCTCCTCCTCCTCTTCCTTGCCAACACTGAACCTTTAGCCTTCTCCTCCTCCTCCTCCTCCTCCTCCTTCTCCTCCTCCTTCTCTTCTTCATCTTCTGTGCCGCTCTCTTCTCCAAACTTTTCCTTCACCGCACTACAATCTGCCCCTCCTCTTCATTTCTCCTCCTCCTCCTCCCGATGCTCAACATCGAGGTGGTGCTCCACTTCGCGCCAAAACTTCAGGCAAGGAAGAGGTCCTTCCGAGGAAATTCTTCGAAGGTGAAGGAGGAGGAGAAGGAGGAGATGCAGGATTGAAGAGGTGTTGGGTAAAGAAACAAAAGAACAGCGAGGGTGATGACGTAGATGGGTATATAAACACACATACACACACACACACACACACATATATGTATATATATATATATATACATATATATATATACATATATATATATATATATATATATGTGTGTGTGTGTGTGTGTGTTCTCATATTTCATAAAAACAAACACAAGAGACAATGAGTTACCCAAAGACTTATCAGTGTGTTCTTCTAACCTCGTTGCTACCAGTCCATCTTATCTTCGTCGTGTCCTCTCGGTGGTTAACTGGGTTACACTCTATCTCACTTAATTCCTTTCCTCTGACTCCTGCCTGCCGGCAGACTATTTCATACGTGTTCGATAAATCGGATCATTTTTGTTTTCGCGACACCCAGGCATGCCCAAAGTGTACGAGGTTAGGTTAAGCTAAGTTAAGTTAACGCTAGGTTAGGTTAAGCTAAGTTAGGTTAAGGCTAGGTTAGGTTTAGGTTAGGTTAAGCTTAGGTTAGGTTAGGTTAGGTTAGATTAAGCTCAGTTAGGTTAGGCTAGGAAGAGGAGTAGATCGGGTAAATGAAGGACAAGAGAAAAATGAAGAGAAATAAGTTAAAAAAAGGAAGAAGAGGAGGAAGAATCGTAGTAGAAAATAAATGAGGATGATGTGGGGAGAGGGAGGAGGGAGAGGAGGAGTAGGAGGAGGTAAAGGAAGAGCAATAGCACGAAGTAATAGGAAAAGAAGGTAAAGAAAAGGAGCAGAAGGAAGAGAAGAAGGAGGAGGAGGAGGAGAAAGGAGAGGAGGCGAACGAAGAGAAAGAGCAGGAGGAACAGAAGTTAGAGGAAGAAAGTAAGCAGATGGAAGGGGAGGAGCAGCTGGAGGAGGAGGAGCAGGAGGAGGAGGAGCTGGAGGAGGAGGAGCAGGAGGAGGAGGAAAAGGAAGAGGAACAAAAGGAGCAAGAGGAACAGAGGAGAAAGAGAAGGAGGAGAAGGAGGAGGAAGAGAAGGAGCAGGAAGAATAGGAGTAAGAGGAAGAAGAGGCAAAACAGGAAGAGAAGAAGGAGGAAAAGGAGGAGGAAGAGGAGGAGAAGAGTAGGAGGAGTAAGTGAAGGAGTAGGAGGAAGAGCGGGTGGAGGAAGAGAAGGAGAAGGAGGAAGAGGAGAAAGAGGAGGAGGTGGATGTTAAGGAGGAGGAAGAGGAGGAAGAGGGGGATGAGAAACTATTGTCCTAGACTCTGGTGCAACAAGGATTCTGGTCACTGCCCCCTCCCTCCCACCATGGTCCTGTAAACAACACAGGATTAAGATATGCCCAGTGATGGCCGTCCAATCAAATATATACATTTTGGGGAGGAGCAGGAGGAAGAGGAGGAAGGGGAGGGGGAGGAGGAGGAGGAGGAGAGGAGGAGTGGGAGGAAGGGGAGGGGAGGAGGAAGGGGAGGTGAGGAGGATTTGAGAAGAAGTAGGAGAAGAAAGAGGAGGAAGAGAAGAGGAGGAGGCAGGGTTTGCAAGTCACTGATTGTAATAATCAAATTAGACAAACCTAATCATATTAATTACATGCAAATAAAGAGATTCCTCAGTGTAACTTCTGCTAATGAAAAAATACACTCAGTTCTCTCTCTCTCTTCTCCCTTTTGATTTCACCCCCTGCCCGTTGTCTTGTAGAGAGATAGAGAGAGGAGATAAAGAGAAATAAAGAAAGGGCTAGAGACAGATAGATAAGATGAAATAAAGAGAGATAGATGGAGAGAAATAGAGAGGAAGAGATAGAGAAAAAGAGAGAAAAAATAGACAGAGATAGATAGGGAAGGAGAGAGAGATAGAAAGAAATAGACAGGCAGGGAAAAATAGAGATAGATAGGGAAAGAGAGAGAGATAGAGAGAAATAGACAGATAGGGAAAGATATAGATAGATAGGGAAGGAGAGAGAGAGAGAGAGAGAGAGAGAGAGAGAGAGAGAGAGAGAGAGAGAGAGAGAGAGAGAGAGAGAGAGAGAGAGAGAGAGAGAGAGAGAGAGATAGAGATAGAGAGAGAGAGAGAGCAAGAAGAGTAGGTCCAACAATTCTAAACCGGATTTGTGCGTGCGTGCGTGCGCGTGCGTGCGTGTGTGCGCGTTCGCTCGCGTGTGTGCCCTTCCTTGCATACCTAAACAACACTCGGTTAGGACATTTCCCTCTCCATAAAGCCCAATCAACTCCTCCCTATCTTCAATTATCCCCATTTCCTCTTCCACCATCCCCAACTCTTCCTCGATGTCCTTCATTCCCTCAACTCCCTCATTTCCCGTTCGACTGGACTCCCTGACTTCCCAAACTACTCCCTAACACTATGTTCACTTGTTACGGAACTCCTAACACGAATTTGTCATCGTCAAGGATTTTTGTCTACCTTGCCGTCGAATAATTTTATTAAAGTTGGAGTCACGTTGCTTAACATAGGTTTTCTCCATCAGGAAGGTCTCCCCCTCCCCCTTTTTCCCACCCTCCCTCTCCCACCCTCACACCGTTACAGGAACCAGTGTATAACGGGATCCAATAACCTCAGTTCCCAAGGATTCTCCTCCTCCTGCTCCTACTCCTCCTCCCCAATCTCTCCTATTCCTTACCTCCCATGAGTCTTCTTCATTGTTAGATTGTCTTTTACTCTCACTTATTTCTTTATATGAAACTCTGTTTATTTGGTTGAAACGCTGGTTTGAACATATTTTTCAAACATACCCCGTACATATGTACACCACACATATACACAAATATATATACTTACATATACCAAAAGGTCCCCGCTTCTGGTGACCTAGTCAAGATCTTCCCTTCACCCATCCAACACCCATTTGCTTTCCCTGTAATCTTAGCTTCTTGTGGACGATTGACCATCCCTGTCCCGTGCCCAGGTCAGAAGCAATGTAAAGAACTCGACAGCTGAAGCCGGTTTAGCCCCACCGCTTCAATCACATGGC
The DNA here is from genome assembly GCF_046742065.1 of Oratosquilla oratoria. Classification (NCBI taxonomy): domain Eukaryota; kingdom Metazoa; phylum Arthropoda; class Malacostraca; order Stomatopoda; family Squillidae; genus Oratosquilla; species Oratosquilla oratoria. Next base: position 10,838,494 of record NC_134784.1, read on the forward strand.
GACTTTTCTCCCCCCCCCCTCCCTCATCCACTCAAGAATACACCGAGCAGAGAAAGAAAATCACTTCGGGACGCGTCAACACGCATCCATTCACAACTAGCTGGGCCGCGTGGTATCCCAGTGGATACCGTGTCGAAGTCATTTGCGGGGGTCGTGAGCTCGATTCCCGGAACCCGGTGCAGGCTGTCAAGTTAGTTCCCGAAGGGCGGCCAGGTGGAGGGGCGACCCAACATCGGCCTATAATAAAATCATCTTGCCGCAACTAACAAGGCTTTGCTCTACCAAGAGTCTCACTTCCCGCTACGTGAGAATGTGATGGCGAGTTTTCACAACTTGTCTCTAATCACAAATATTTCTTGACCTTTTCCTTCCCTGTTCGACATGAGATGGTTTAGTCTCATGATATAAGAATACAAGAATGGAGACTGCATGAGACCATAAGGCCTAGACTAAGCAGTTCCATGTTCATAACCACCTGTCATCCCTATCCATAAAGTCATCTCATCTCTTTCAACAAACAATAGTTTCAGCGCTCACTACGTGGTCACTTCATAACCGCTCTTTTGAACAAGTTTTTGCCGATTTCCTTCCCGTGGCAAGGGTTCGAACGTAAATATCCTCGATAACTTCGTGAATTGGCGGTTGCCGGAATAAGATCAAAGGGTCAATCAAGGATGGGTGAGGTGAATGAACATAGGAGCACGTGATTGGGATGTAGAACAAGCCCAAATGTGCGTGGGCAACAGAATTTTAAGAAATATGTAGAAAAGACGGAGTGCACCAAAAATAAACTAAGTGTATTGCTGGGAAAGAAATGAGGTACAGGCTTTGAATGGTTTGAACGAAGAGTGGGAGGGACACACGTTATAAGAGTAAAAATGTGTGATTTCTAGTCTCCCATACCACATATATGTATATGTACATATAAATATGTACATATACATATATGTACATATACACATTTTCCGCCTGTCCACCACTTCCTACTTCGGCGGACATTTGGTCCACCTTCTTTCTTTTACGTCTTTGAATTAGGTTCTGTATTTACTTTTGGGTTTCGTTTTGATGTTTTTTGTCACACTGCCATTTACTCTTTGTATTTTTGTTTGGTTTTATTTGTTTGGTTGTAATTTAGCCGTTTACCCCATCCCCCCTGACATTTCGTTGCGGACATTTGGTCCTTGTTGTATGTTCTGAAGTATTCACGTTAGTGTCACGCTAGAGTCTTTTTGCTACTTTTGTTTTTGTTCACAGCCATGTATTTTATTTGTATTTTGTAGTGTATTTTTTGTTTTTAATTTAGTCGTTTGTTCCTGATTCTTCAGTGCGGACATTTGGTCCACTTCTATTTACTCTTTGTCCTGTTGTTGTTTACTATGTGTCACCTATGGTCACTTTTTCTTCGTTTGTTTTATGTTCAAAACTGTAACTTTTATCAATTTTATTCTAATTGGTATTGTAATGTATTTTCATTTTATTATTTTTATTTTATGTTTTTTATTTTGTTATTTTACTTTATTATTGTAATGTTTGCGTTGTACAATTGACTGAAAGGGTGAACCTTTCCCAGGTTTACCATTTCAGCGATTCATAAGGAGTTCACATTCTTGTAACCGTTATACCCCCTGAAGACGATTCCTGGACGGGAATCGAAACGTCGGGCAAATAAACCCCTCAATTGAATCTGGTGTTTACTGTTTTTCAATATGGATCCCAGATTCCAAATAATCTCTTACACACACACACACACACACACATATATATATATATATATATATATATATATATATATATATATATATATTTGTGCATATATATATATGAGAGAGAATGTGGGTGGGGAAGGGCAAACGAAGATGTGTTAGGAATAGAGTTTATTGCCCTAACGTTGCAGTGAAGAATTCCTAGAGGATGAACTTACATCAAGAATACCTTTAGGAAGCTGAAATACCCCGGAGGTTTGATCACCAGGACAACGAGGAAAGCCAAGAAGATCTACGATGGCTCAAACGTCCGGACCCCGGGAAAGGATAAGTCTCATTTTATTTCTGTCCCTAATTCTATAAACACCATAGCTATTGATGATTATTTGTTAAAAGGTGGAATAAATATAGCAAAAATATCTTCCAATAAAATAGGAAAAATATTTAAGAAACATAATAATATGCGTAATAATCTCAGTGTCATTTACCGTATTCCATGCAACGGTTGTCCATCATCTTATTTCGGTGAGTCAGGTCGAGGGTTCAATAAACGCTTGAATGAGCACAAAAACGATCTCAGGGCTCATAGAACATCTAACTCCCTGGTTCGTCACTTGGACAAATGTGGACATCTACCTGATTGGAACAACGCAGAAATTCTACACGAGGGATTTGAGAAGAAAATGAGAAAAACTGTGGAAGCTGCACATATCGCCGCCAACAAGAACAACAACGACAGAGACGGATTTAAATGCCTCTCGAAAGCAGCAAGTGTCCTAATAATTAAATCGTTAGCCAAAGGGAAAACATGACGCTCATACCTTGGCGGGTTCCCTCTCACTACGAATATAAGAATTGTGATCCGTCTGTAATGCTGTAGTCCTCTGAAGAAGACCAAGTTGGTCGCAACGTTAGGGCAATAAACTCTATTCCTAACACATCTTCGTTTGCCCTTCCCCACCCACATTCTCTCTCATTTGTCTGAAATAATCTTAAATATATATATATGTATATACACACACACACACACACACACACACATATATATATATATATATATGCAAAACAAATCACTAAGCACATGTGACAACAATACTTGCAGAAATCACTTGGAAAATAAAAGAAATGAATATCAAACCTTTTCGTCTATTCAAGACATCATCAGGATACCCTGATGATGTCTTAAATAGACGAAAACGTTCGGTATTAATTTCTTTTATTTTCCAAGTGGTTTCTGTAAATATGTATATATATTATATATATATATATATATATGTGTGTGTGTGTGTGTAAAATAACCACAGGAGAAGGGAAACTTGTAGGCAGTAAGTAATTTTGTATATTACATCTTCAGACTAAATGACAGAAATACAGAGTTGTGTTTAAATGTATCAGGTGGCAACCATAAGGGGGGGAAGGGGGGAGACAATACAATCTATCGACCTGACCAACACATAAGGCTCAATCTGGCGGAAAGATCTTATGTGTTGGTCAGGTCGATAAGTGATGAGCAGGGGCAGAGATTCCATCAGAATATAAAAGAGATGGAGACCAGGTATCAGGGACACTGGGATGCAGGCATGATGACTGATTACTGTTGGATTCTGAAGAGAGACATCCCTGCTACTGAACATTCGAGGGGTTAGAAGAAACAGAAGTTTATGCCCTTAATTTTGCACAATGACGACGTAACATTCAATTTACATGTAGTTACCTTTATAAATTTACATAAATTGAAGTTGCAACATCTAATAAATACATTGTTACAATTTTTTTTCTCCTAAAACTTTTTTTGTGTGAGAAATATTAACGAAAATCAACTGATAATGTCATAAAAATGTAATCAATTTAGTCAGAAGACAGGATTTTTCAAAATCAAATTAGCATAAAAACCTGACCTGATTGAAAAAATTAATGTCATTTTTGGATTTAGCTCTGCAAAATGGTCCTAATCCAATTGATAAAACATAGACAACTTACTTTTATTTATCTATTTATTTATTGTAACCCAGTGTTATCTACATGGTGGTGAGGTGGCAAATGAAATGTTAAGGCTAGAGACCACTGAAGAACCCAAGATCTCGAAACGTCTGGCACTAATTAAATCTCAATTTTCTACCCTTAACGTTTCATTTGCCAACTCACCTCCACATTTTGTCGATCTTTACGTATCTTCTACCTCTACATTGCCTTGCAGGTTTTCATTTTGGCTCCAGCCACGCGATTTAAGTCAATTGGAAGAATCCTTCCGCGGCCACAGGGTTCACCTATTTCATATGCCTCTTCAGCTCTACGAACCAATCCTGGTAATTCTAATTTTCTCGACAACACTTTTTTTTATCGTTTTTTTCAGAATTTCGGCTAAAATAACCTAACCTCGTCAACCACTTTGGGCATGCCTGCCACACAGCCTTGGAGACATGGACACATATATGACCTACCAACGCTACTGTATCGAGATGGGGAGAAATTCCTGTGCCCTAAACAACGTACAAAGTACGGATTACCCATCAAACGTTATCGGCGGGGAACACACTAATGCAAGCACTTTTCTGCTTTGGCCATATGGTCCGTGGCCCTCTAGGAACCCCTCTTCCTCTAAGAGCGTTACCATAGTGGGCTATTTTACAAAGGATTACAAAGGCGGAGCATGCCGACAGGAGACCTTTTGATCCATATCTAGGTCGGATGCGAAAAAAAAATCATATCAATAATAAAATAATAAATAAAAACTATAATAATGTAAATAAAATAAATAAATGCTTAGGTATGGTTAAATAATAAACAAACAGGTAAATAGTAAATAATAATAAATTGACATATAACTAATAATAAATGAAAATCAGACAGACAAATGATAACAAAACAAAAATAAATAATATAAGACAAATTATAATCATTACAGCATCTTACTTAGGTATTTATCTAAATGATTCTTAAAGCTTCGAACTGAACTACATTGCACTACCTGTGCAGGAAGTTTATTCCATTCATTAACTACACGGTTGGCAAAGTTGTTTCTACCTACTTCCAAATTGAATCTATTCCCGGACAGTTTGAGACCATTGTTTCTTGTCTGATTCTCATTCAATGTGAAATTTTTGTCACTTTTGATGTTGTCAATTCCCTTTAAAATCTTAAAGACCTGTATCAAGTCACCTCTGAGTCTACGCTTTTTAAGGGAAAACAGATTCATATGTTTTAGTCGATTTTCGTATGATTTGTTTTTGACATTTGGAATCAGTTTTGTGGCTCGCCGTTGTACTTTTTCCAGTCTGTCAATGTCTTTAATGAGATTCGGTGACCATACGGAAACAGCATATTCCAAATGTGGACGAACTAACGATTTATATAGCTTGTTAATGAGTGGTGGACTTTTGAAATCAAAAGATCGCGCAATCAGTCCCAGAATCTTATTTGCTTTCTCAGAGGTTGAAATACACAGCTTGGATGATTTGAGGTCGTTACTGATAATTACGCCGGGATCTTTTTCACTATCCACTTTTGTTAACGAATTTCCAAATAACTTGTAATCGTACCTACTGTTATTTTTACCTATGTGCATTACCTTGCATTTACTTGTGTTAAATTTCATTATCCACTTTTCAGACCATTGCTGTAATTTATCTAAATCTTCTTGAATATCTAATTGGTTTGAGTGATCATTTGCCACTCCGCACAGACTGCAGCCCGCAGCTTTCGGGAAGGAATCTGATATGCTGGAGGAAAAGCATTTTCCTCCAGTGATTATATGAAGGAATAAGTTATGAAAGTGGGCGATACCACCCATTAATCGGAGGTTGGAGGAAAAATACCCCTGTGGGATAACTTCTTTACCGAGGCCATTTGGTCCCCACTTCAACAGAGTAACACCCCCTTTTACCAAACACCAGACGCTCCTATTCATCTTTCATCCGGAGTCCCTACCTGAACAGCCTCTCCATCGAGCGCGACCCCATTCTGGTAGCTAGGAGTCTGACTACCAACTGAATAAAATCGCCTGCCGATCTCACGCAATTGAAGCGATTCAAGGTTCATAACTGGTAAATGTTGTTATGAGACCCTCGAAAGCCTCACTATCGTTATTGCCTTCGTGGTAGAGAGAGAGAGAGAGAGAGAGAGAGAGAGAGAGAGAGAGAGAGAGAGAGAGAGAGAGAGAGAGAGAGAGAGAGAGAGAGACAAAGAGCGTCGTGCGTATGTGTACATACTGTATGTGCCGTGTGTGTATATGGTATGTATATGTAACGTTTGTATGTGTATGTATGTGTATATATGTATATGTGTATATACACCGTGTGTGTGTGCGCCGTGTGTGTATGTATATATGCCGTGTGTGCATATATACATCGTGTGTGTGTGTGTGTGTGTGTGTGTGTGTGTGTGTGTGTGTGTGTGTGTGTGTGTGTGTGTGTGTGTGTGTGTGTGTGTGTGTGTGTGTGTGTGATTTTTCACGGTCTTAGATCACGTGTTGGACTCGTTATCGACAGCTATTACCCTCCTGAATGAGAGGTCATACTCGTATATGCCAGCTCATGAGTAATGTTGTGACCATACACACACATACATACACACACCACCAATTACCTGCCCACGAGAGTTGGAATGCCGGCTCGCAGTACAGTGATGCTAAAATGATTTCAACCCTGGACGGGAGTCGAACTCGGACTGCTGGAACAGCGGTTGCGAACGGTACCACTGCGACGTCGAGCCGGTGTGTGTGTGTGTGTGTGTGTGTGTGTGTGTGTGTGTTCAATGTCACAGAATGACCCATAGATAGGGCATAAGAATTATGTATGTTTATGTGTGTGTGTGTGTGTGTGTGTGTGTGTGTGTGTGTGTGTGTGTGTGTGTGTGTGTGTGCGTGTGTGTGTGTTCGTAATATACTCCTAAATGTATAATTTAACTACCACTCTCTGTCCCTCTTCTAGCACTTCTATGACCCCATCATTTCGGCGCGGTATTGTCCCAAAGGATAGAATCGCCGGTTATCTTCGGCAAATACTCCTAGAGTCCTAGACCCTGCATAACATTGCAGCCAAGGCAACCTACTTACTTTTGGTGCTGATTGGGGGGTGTTGCAGTGAGAAGGGGGAGGAAAGGAGGGAGGGCGAGAGGGGCAGTGGTGGAGGAGACGGAGGAGGAGGAGGAGGAGGAGGAGGAGGAGTGGGTGCCCATTTGTTGGCCGTGCCAATCCGTGCCAGCCGACAACTGTCAACAGACACCTCCCGAGCTCTTGTCTCTCCACTCCTACTCTCTTCCACCACCTCTCTCTATCTCTCTCTCTTCAAGCTGATTTCTAGCATATCTGATGGTTTCTCTCTCTCTCTCTCTCTATTTTCTAAATGCCTTCGTGCATATCTAATGGTCTCTCTTTATCACTATCTTTCTTTCCCTCCCTTTTCAAACTTATTTCTAACATATCTGACGGACCACCCGCTCTCGTTTGGGAGGGTTCGGTTCATTGACCTCATCTCATACAGTAATTGTCCCTAACTCATTCCTCAACTGAATAAATCCGTTTGATCACAGCCAAAGTTGACTACCATGATAAAAAGAAATAGATAGATAATAATAATAAAATAAATAAACATGAACACAAATCAGTCCAAACCGCGTCCGAATAATTCTCGTTTTCTTACATGATGGTAGTTGGTAGTTCAGCCTTCATGGTTCACTGCAGGACCGGCCTATCCGCTCGAAGGATGATATAGCCTCTGTACCTCACGATGGTGGCTTAATCCAGCTTGGTAAGGTTGTCTGCATTGTGAGAACTGCATGAGAAGTGTTGGAATGGCTGTGGTTAAGAGAATGATGAAAAAATCCTCTTGATACCATCCCTAGCTGGCATTCCTCTTGTCGCCATTTCCTTATCAATTTATTATTAGACAGGCGTACCAACCTTATTGAGGCGACACGATTTAGTTTCGGCCTCGCACACCGTACTCTGATCAACTCCCCAACCCTGGGGGTGAGTGTGAACAACAAAGGCTGTGCATGTGGTAACAAGATGAGGCTGAGTTCGTGTGTATGTGTGTATTCACTTGGTCTTTGGATCACGTGTTGGACTCGTGATCGACAGCTATTTCCCTCCTGGAAGAGAGCTCAGAGCTCGTAGGTCCGATCTATGGGTAATGCTATGACCTTGCACACACACACACCCCCAACTCCCCGCCCACGAGAGTTGGAGTAACACCCCTCAGCGCTGCGATACTGATATTATTTCAGCCCCGGGCGAGGATCGAACCCGGACCTCCGTAGTGGCAGGCCAGAGCTCTAACCACAGCGCCATGAGAGAGTGTGTGTGTGTGTGTGTGTGTGTGTGTGTGTGTGTGTGTGTGTGTGTGTGTGTGTGTGTGTGTGTGTGTGTGTGTGTGTGTGTGTGTGAGTGTGTGTGTGTGTGCGTGTGTGTGTATGTGTGTGTGTGTTTTTCTCTATTGTCTGAATAAGGCATCAGGTGCCGAATTTATAAAAGATTCCGATCCTAATTTATAAAAGATACTAACCCGAATGGCGGAGATTTTACCTAAATCTCTATGTCGGCGACCTAAATGCTTATGTCTAGACATAACCTCGACATTATGGACAGCTGATTTAGGTAAAATCTCCGCCACTTTGAAGATTTATGCCTAGACTTAGGGGTTAGGATCTTTTATAAATTCGGTCCCTTATTATTGTTATATTTATCATTATTATTATCATTATTACTATGATTTTCATTGTTATTATTAATGTTATCATTTTCATTGTATTTACCATTACTCCTATTGCTAGCATTATCATTATTATTACATTTCCTTATTATTTGTTACAAAGAATATGTAATGTTCACACTTGTCGGCAACTATGGCAACACGGGGAGGTAGTGAGGTCCACCTCATGTATAAAATTACCACAGCTCGTTTGTACACCATTCCTTTGATATATATATATATATATATATATATATATATATATATATATATATATATACATATATATATACATATATATATACATATATATATATATATATACATATATGTACACATATATACATATATATACATATATGTACACATATATATATATATACATATATATACACATACATACACACACACACACATATATATATATATATATTCACAACACTGAATGGGTCCCAGTGATTAGAGATACATATTTATCAACAACAATGCACTATAATTCTAAGCCATCCAGGCTCATGCAGAAATTGAAACGTGGTACGCATGCGCCAAGATGGCCTCGGGCGTACCACGTTTCAATTTCTGCACGCGCCTAGGTGGCGTAGAATTAAAGTGCATTGTGGTTGATAAATATATATATATATATATATATATATATCTATCTATACACATATATATATATATGTATATATAATATATACACGCTCACACACACATTATATATATATATATATATATACATATATATATATATATATATATATATATATATATATATATATATATGCAAGCAAGAACATCACCGTGATACAAAAATGCAAAATAACCACAGGATAAAGGAAACTTGTAGACAGTAAGTACTTTCGTATATTACATCTTCAGACTAATGACAGAGAACAGAGTTTAGCTAACATCTACATGGAATATTTTGAAAAATATATATTACCAACTATTAAAGATGAAAAAGTTATTTGGTTCAGATATGTAGACGATGTTTTGTGTTTCTGGCCTAATAACCATTCCATTGATGATTTCCTTGTTAATCTAAATTCACTGGTACCCTCCATTAACTTCACTCTTGAGATAGAAAATAACAACAGTTTGCCCTTTTTGGATGTTGAAATAATTAGAGATAATGGTACTCTAAAAACTAAAGTCTATAGAAAACCTACCAATATTCATTCCTACGTTCATTTTTATTCCAATCACCACATCAATGTAAAAAGATCAGTTTTTATTTCCATGTACTTGAGAGCTTACAGGATTTCAGATCCTGAATTTATTGATGATGAATTTAGAACTATCCGGAATATTGGGGAAAAGTTAAAATATCCTATTCATATTCTTAATCAATGTCACAACACCGCCAAGAAACGCTTTCACAAAACTTGCAATCAAGAACAAGGAATCCATAAACAACTAAATACACTTGTTCTTCCTTTTCATGAAAATTTTCTTAGTATTGTTCATCTACTAAAAAAATTGGATATCAAAGTAGCTTTTAAATATGACCACACCATTAAGAAAACTATAATTAAGAACAGCCCTCCTAACAACAACGGTGTGGTCTATAAAATTCCTTGTCAAGATTGTAATAAAATTTATATTGGAGAAACTGGGAAAACCTTGGAAACAAGGATTTCCCAACATAAATATAGTGCGAGATCTGCCCAGGAAAATAATGCGTTATTCCAACATAAAGCATTATACAACCATCATATTGATTGGTCTAAGGCAACAACTTTAGCTAAAGGAAAAAGCCTGCAAGAAAGAAATATAATAGAATCTTGCTTAATACCTGGCACGTTTGACAAAAATATAAACTTAAGCTATGGTCATTTCAAATGTGATAAATTGATAACCCAAATGGTCACCGAGATCTTTCCGCCAGATTGACCCTTATGTGTTGGTCAGGTCGATAGGGGTGAGGTCATCCCCCCTCCTCACACTGTATTATCTCCCCCCTTCCCCCCTATGGTTGCCACCTGACCCTTATGTTTAAAACCCAACTCTGTTCTCTGTCTTTAGTCTGAAGATGTAATATACGAAAGTACTTACTGTCTACAAGTTTCCTTTCTCCTGTGGTTATTTTGCATATATATATATATATATATATATATATATATATATATATGTATATATATTTATATTATATATATATATATATATATATATATATATACAGTATATATATATATATATATACATTATATATATATATATATATATATATATATATATATATATTCCCAACCATATATCACTTTTAATTCCATACCATCGCAAACGAGACTGAGAATCGCTCGAAGGAGGCATCCGTTGGAAATTGAAACGTAGACGAGCCGAGGATTCGAACCCAGCTAACCTGTAACAAAGTTACATTGACGTAAACCAATACGCTATCAAGAGATATATTGGTTTACGTCAATGTAACTTTGTTACGGGTTAGCTGGGTTCGAATCCTCGGCTCGTCTACGTTTCAATTTCCAACGGATGCCTCCTTCGAGCGATTCTCAGTCTCGTTTGCGATGGTATGGAATTAAAAGTGATATGTGGTTAAAAAATATATTAATTGATCACTGGGAACCATTCAGTGTGTATGTATATATATACATACATACATATATATATATATATATATATATATATATACACAATGTGTGTGTGCGTGTGTGTGTGCGTGTGTGTGTGTGCGTATATATATATATATATATATATATATATATATATACATATATGTATGTACATATATATATATATATGTATATATATGTATAATATATATATATATATTTATATATGTATGAGATATATATATATATATATATATATATATATATATATATATATATACGATCTACTGCCATTCATCGCACACAGCGAAAATTCTATTTCCTGAATTGTGTGACTCAATGTGCCAAGTATATCATAAATTCTCGAGTTGTGAACAAGGCACGTCAACAGCATAAACACACCATGCACTGGATGAAGCACCATCTGCAAGGATTTCATCTGTGCATGTTGCATGATATTTTGTGTAGTTGCATGTAAGGTTGCATGACATCTCTGTTGTTCTTTGTGATGTTGATTTACGGCGAGGTTCGGACTGCCTTGGTCAAGGGATAAATTTATCTTTCTGTGTATTATATTCTTCTTTATACGTGTGACATCGCTTTCCTGCATATTAAATTCTATTCCTACATTGTTATCATCATTACTATCATCATTATTATTATTATTATCACTATTATTATTATTATCATAATTATTATTAATATTCGTATTCTTATCATTATTCGCTGGACCGAGTGGGTTAGAGCGTCGCTACTTAATGCAGAGATCGAAGTGACGCCAGTTGGAACACTGCCACCAGCGAGTTGGACCATGGGCATGGTTCATTAAGTTTCACGATACAAAGTACCCTGTCCGGGTAACCGTCTTAGCTTCCTGATTCGAGGGAGTTCGCGACGTTAACATAAATCAAGCAGAGTGGTGGGGATCAGTGTGACCCATCAGTCTCGAAGGGGTGAGGCTGAATGGGTGCTTGAATGGGTTTTATTTATTTATGCTGTGGGTTGCTTTGACTATGTCACTCCCATGGGAGCAAAGCCTTTGGCAGAGAGAAAAGGAGAGAATATATACATATATATATATATATATATGACTATATATATATATATATATATATAAAATATATGTATACACACACACACACACATATATATATATAGAGATATATACATATATATATATATATATATATATATATATATGATGTAAGCGGAATAGGAAACACAGGAGTCTTAGTCTTGAGTTTATTCCTGACTAGTTTCGCAGGTATGCAGGCATACCTGCGAAACTAGTCAGGAATAAACTCAAGACTAAGACTCCTGTGTTTCCTATTCCGCTTACATCAACCTGTCAGAATGTCTCAACAATATATATATATGTATGTATATATATTGTTACTAGCGGTATTTTTATCAAATCTGGGTTCATCGGACGGAGAGCTTAATTTTCTATATTTTTCCTAGAACTCTTTTATTCTTTCTTCCTAGATGATGACCATGCTTAAGCCAAGCCCAATATGCTAATCTTGTGATTTATATTCTATTCTCGCTCAAGTAAAATTCTCATTATGATGATTATTTCATGCCATAAGATCTTATTCAGTTTCAGTCTTAATCAGGTCCTGAAATCCTTTCGCCGTCAAAAGATGGAAGGAAACAATAAACCTTTGAGCTTCATAATTACTTGCCACTTGGCGATTTTGTTTAGATGGGGCTACTGTGTAGTGAGCGGGAGAGTAGCAGGGAAAAAAATACTTTTTTTTTCCAGAGCCATTTTTCATTTTTTTTTTTTTTTTTTTTTACCAGAGCCATTTTTCATACTTCCAGAGCCATGTTTTTGCAGGTTCGATTTCCTTCAAACTATTGGAAGGCTAACTCATTACTCATGTCGGAGCGAGTTTGCATATGTACAGTGAACGTATGCATGCGGTGATGTGGTATTGGGTATGGTGCATTGTACATGTAGTCAGCGCGTTGATTGGGCAGCTAGCTGCATGCAACCAATGAACTTCCCTGCATACAGGTACCATGCAATTAAAAACTAGCGACATTATGTAGCACGATAGTCGTGTAGAGTCTAGTCAACATGTACTAGTATACGCGCGCATGCAGCTGATACGAAGCTAGGCTAGGTAAGCCATTGAACTCTAGCAGCTATACCGCGTACACATATGTACGTACATCAACAAATTAAAGTTGATTGATGCGTTGCGTTTATGATATCGATTGATAATGCAATGATTGATCACGGGTAAGTTGTGTTTGCTCTGATCCTTTCATCAATGGTGATGGGATTCAGGGATTGCCAAATGATGGATAATGCATGAAAAAAGTTGAATCTTGCCGCGGGAGCGATTTTTTTGTGGGGGATCGCTCCCACTATTGGATTTGCGAGAGCGACATTGGAACTTTCCCGAGCGAAATCGCTCGTCGCTCCCGTGTATTTTTTTCGCTGGAGAGCAGTGATGATACACACACACACACACACTTGTCCATAGATCGGTCATACAAGCTCTGAGATCTCTTCCTGGAGGGAAATAGCTGTCGATCGCGAATCCAACGCGTGATCCCCCCCCCCAAAAAAAAAAGACCATCGTGAATCACACACACGCACACACACACAAAGGATTACAAAAGAGGAGCATGCCGACAGGAGATCTTTTGGTCCATAACTAGGTCGGATGCGGATTTTTTTTAATAATGATAAATAAAAGAAAAAATATATATAATAATATAAATAATAATAAATTGACAGATAGCTAATAATAAATTAAAATAAAGCAAATAATAATAAACAAACAAATGAACAAATAATATAAGATAAATGGGAGTCATTACATCATCTTGATTAGGTGTTTATCTAAACGAACCTTAAAGCTTCGAACAGTAAATTTGGAGACACTCTCTCCCTCTCACACACACACATGCACACACATTCTTTCTCTCTCTTCTCACACATACACACTTTCTCTCCCTCACACACATACACACACACACACACACATTCTCTCGCCCTCACACACATACACTCTCTCTCTCGTACACACACTCGCACATACATGTACATCATGTGACGAAGTCCATACCGAGTTTCTGAAGAATTCCCTGAGAGGCCCTCGTGGCACCGACAGAGTGCCACATTCAGTGCCACGCACATTTCCTCCCCCATGAGGGAGGAGACTCTTCCCCGGGGAATTACCAACCTCCACTGCACTCGGAGAGGTGGTCTGGCTTCCTAGCTCCCCCTCGAACTTCAACCTCAAGCTATTACTCATGTCAAGTGAGAGGTTACCTGGCGCCCCTAGCATCAAATGCCAGATGCAGTCTGGTCTCCAGGGGATACCCATATGGCACTCGGGGTTCTTCACTCGCCGCTCGCGCCTGCGTTATCTGATGCACAGATGCCCTTACAAATTGTCCTTCTCCAGAATTTTTCTTTTTATCGTGCTTTGAGCGGCTGGTACTCGCCCGGACATCAACCTTGCAGATGGTCATAAACAGTTCATACATGAACGCAGGAGACAATGTCCACGGTATGCCACGGCAGTGACACCTCAGGTTCGAGATGAACAGCGGGTAGGGTACCATTACTAATAGAGACCCTTCCTAACCTCTGCGCCGTGGCCAGGATTCAAACACATGCCCGATATCCCCACGCGGTTACCAAACACATCTAGATGCCGTAAAAGTAAAGAGTATTTCCAACTGCTTTCGTACCACGTGTTGCATTTTCTTTTTTCCATAATCTGGCTGATGTAAGGTTATCTAATAAATATTTGAGGTATCCTTTTGTTCCAGAGGTCTTCCAGCTGTTTTCTTACACATCCTGTATTACTATTCTTTCGTCTGGAGGAGGTCACTTCAACACAAAATATAATCTTCAGGTACACATAACAAGTTTAATCAAATGGCTTCACTTACGAGATTCAAACCCTAGGCCGTGCAGAACGATATCATTTTGAGTCTATGGCGCTACCAGTTGTACCACGGTGAGGATGTACAAAAAAGACCACTTGGTCTCCCAACATCAAACTGTCAATACGTATTTATGTATATATACGAGTATAAATATATATATATATATGATAAATTAGGTAGCAGCTTTTCTTGAAGGCATATTCTGTTGAATGGACCAGAAAGTTCTTTACTGATCTCTTCTCGGCTTTCTCTAAAGACCTTACTTTATCTCTAAGGAGTCTTGGAAATGTATGGAGGAGACTTCCGTAATTGTCGACCGAAACAGCCTCTGTATCTCACTACGGTGGCTTAATCCGGCTTGCTTGGTAAGGTGGTATATATGGTGAGGCGTGCATGTGAGGTTTTTGACAGTGTTGGAATAGCTGTGATTGTGAATGAAGTATGAAATCAGTATAATTAGTTCGACCATATTTATTATGTATTAGCTTATATATGCGATACTGACCTACCGCAGCTCTGATGTCCGCCATTGTGGAGAGGGGTTAGAAAGCCATGAAGGTCCTTTGCATTGACCGGGAATCGAACCCAGAAGAAACCTATTCATAAACTAACGAAAAAATATCATACTTTCAGTTTCATTATCCAGCACAGACCATGTCTGAAGTCAGAGGAGATATGTAATACATTTATGTAATAATTTTAATACATATAATAATAATAATACATATAATACTTTTATCCACCATAATCTTCGTGATGTTTGAAATCTGCCTTCTATCAAAAGAAATGGGGATTTCGTCCTTCAAGTAATTTAGCCTTAGCAAAATAAACGATCATCTTTTTACACACAAGCACACGATTGGGACACAGTTTCGATACTTAGTTTAAAGGTCAACTGAGAAGGTTTTGGATTTCTTTATTTTTTGTTATTTCATGTATGAAAATATCACTTATAAGAAGTTGGAGCACTCAAATGCACGTTTCTAGCAATAAGTCTTGATTTGATCCAAATAGCATGATCTTAAAAGTGTATGATAGCAGACGAACTTTTCAATGTCGTAGTAACATTTCCCACCGCAAGGGTAACTGATGACGTAAGGGTTGTTGTTTACATTTTTGGATATGGCCAGCTATACGGAAGTGACTTCACATCAAATGAAAAAGATTTATCGGATTTTTATGCCAAGCTTCATATTTACAGGCAAAAGTTTCAAGGATTCATGAATTATAAATTGTTTTTATCTGTGATAAGTTACAATAAAACAGGCCTTTGTAGAAAAGAGAATAGAGAAATAAATTGACTGAAGGAGAGAGGAAGGCTAGCAAGAGATACTCACAGACATATCTATAAAATTATCTGCCATAGGTAGTGGTTGCTGTGGGGAAGAGAAGACATCAATCATATGCCTGACACTGTCACCATGGTCACTTTCACATTCCATCTCAATTTCGTTAGTAGTGGTACTTGCAGAAGGTGAATATTCATCATAGGCACTTTGTAACAGCTGAAAAAATAATTAGGTCTATATCAGTATGAATTCCTCCCTCCTGGTCTAGGATAATTAGACTCAACTCCTATTGGGTGGTGGTGGTTGGGGGTGATTCTACTTGTTTGACTTTAAAAAAAAACAGGCTTTAATTTAGTTGACTCCAATTGACAAGACATGGTCATAAGCCTATTATGGAAGCCCCTATCATCATGGCCATGCTTGTCACCCTGGTGGAGTGGGATGATCATATTCATAGGTCTACAGGCCTAGCTAGCCTATGTCATGACTGAATCCCTAATCTGCTTAGGCCTAACACAAAAATCGTTAGTCAACCCTAACCATGCTTGTTAACGATATACATGATACAGACTGATGCACCTACCTCCAGGCGTTGTCTTTTTTCAATAGCAGTGCTCCTTCGACGGCGTTTGCTTGCAGAACCTGGGGTCTTGTCGATGACAAATATTGACGGTGTTCCATCTTTTAGAATGGGATTCATGCTAATTCCTAGTGAGGCAATGCCAGGGTCCCGAGTGTACTGTTTTTTTTTTTTTTTTTTTTTTTTTTTTTTTTTTTTTTTTTTTTTTTTTTTTTTTTTTTTTTTTATATTTTGAACAGAGTTTCGTTTTCAATTCAGGCTTCCATGACTTGTGCCGCCTGCACCGAATGATCCAGTCCTTGTTGCGAACAGGATCTTTTGGAAAATAATTAAAATGAAGTCCAGCCGCAACCGATTGTTTCGTCGAATCACTGTTGCAATTTGCGGTGACAATAAACCATTTTCGAACTAAATATTTGATAAAACCTTGCTAACACACGAAATATGACAGATCCCTGATCAAGTTGACAGCGCGTCACGGCATTTTTTAGTGCACGCATATGGATGCATCAGAATTTAAGCAGCGAGGTTGACGTCACAGCCTTACGAGAACAACCGAAGATCGGCGAAGGAAAGCTCATCTACTACCGATATTTTGATAGGGCTTTTTATCATATTGCGTAATAATTAGGATTTATTTTTGTATTATTTGATCAAAAAGTGACTAAGCCATACATCTAGCAAATATTCACCACCTCTTTGAAAACTTTCTCAGTTGACCTTTAATTGCCATCGGTGCAAAAATTCTCTGAATCATATTCTTATGACACAAGGCAATCATATATTTTATGTTATACTGTTCTAACGAATGGTGTTATACGGTTAAGTAAAAAGTCTAATGAAGTAAATGTCGCACTTCTTGTACAGTTTTGAACAACAGTGTTCAACTTCCGTCACAGGTAATATTGCTTTTGGGTTCTGTGTAAATAAAAATACAATAATAAAAATAATAATAATGATAATATCAATAATAATAAAAAATAGAATATATAGTTTCCACGGGACTGAGAAAAGATAAGGTTCACTTTATGGCAACAACTTCGGCTGATTGGAAATGATGCTACAAAGCGGTCCTCATTTTCTTCTGGTATACAGTAGGCTGTGAAACATAAGTATACGGTGTGCTGATGCCACATCTGTATATAACAAGGGTGATGCAGATAAGGTCCTCATATTAAGGCAGCAAGGCAAGACTCCTAGTAATGGATTTACATTGGGAGAATCTATGTTCAAGAAAAAAAAAAAAAAAAAAAAGACCTGGTTTACCACCAGAGTGGTTAACGTATGGAATAGACTTAGTAACCATGTAGTGAGCACTGCAACAATTGGTTGTTTTTAGAGAAGATGAGATAACTTTACTGATGGGGATGGCAGGTGATAATGAACATGGAACAGCGTAGTGTATGCCATATGGTTTCTTGCAGTTTCCTCCATTCTTATGTGCTTATAATTCTCTTTAGCCCTACGGGTTGGACGCGATCGGTTGGGGACTATCTCCACTCCGACGTGATGTATGGGACTCATTGAGGGAACGACAAGACGAATGTGTATACGCTAACGCTAACCACAGAAGTACTTGAGTGTGAAAAGTCCTCCATACCAAATAATCTCTACTGTCCATTTGGGGACGGTGATAAGCAGAGAACCGGGACGCCATGTTGTGACTTCTGAAAAACACATATGGTCCTCCCCTCCAAAAAAAAAAAAATATATATATATATATATATATATACATATATATATATATATATATATATATATATACATATGTATATATAACAAACAAGTCACAGTTACAATACGATAGTTTTATAAAGGTTTATCATATGCATATATACATACATAGGCAGACATATGTGTACGGATTGTACGGTATATGTCAGTCCTTTTCAAATCTTCCCTTTAATACTTTCACTACCTCCTGGGCACACTTTCTAGATTTAGTTTTGCTAAAACTAAAGTCTGGATCACCTTTGTGAATATACTTACAAAATTGTAAATCCATTTCATCACAATTTAGTGTTTTAATTGGAATACACACACACACACACATACATATATATATATGTATATATATATATACATATATATATATATACACACATATATATACATATATATATATATATATATATACACACATATATATACATATATATATATATATATATATATGGCGTCAGATTAACAGAGAAGGTTAAATGTAGCTGTATGCTCTCATGCTGTTTGACCCCTACAACTGAATGAGATACATAAAAAAACAGCTTTGTCCTATGTTCACAGAGTGCCTAGGCAAGTACCCGGAGTAGGAAGAAGTAGTCGTACAAGAGGAAATTCATCAGACTAAAAATAAAATTAATAAAATTAAATAAATATAGGCGCTCATATTTGCCCTAAGTGTTTAGACTTCCATCGGAAGAAAATGGAGAGGAAGAGGTGAAGGAGTAGGAGGAAGAATAGAAGGAGTAGGAGAAGGAGGATTACAAGGAGGTGGAGGAGGACGAGGAGTAGGAGGAGGGAGGTGGAGGAGAAGGATTAAGAGGAGAGGAGGAGGAGGGAGGTGGGGAGAAGGATTAAGAGGAGAGGAGGAGGAGAGGGAGGGAGGTGGAGAAGAAGGAGGAAGAGGAGGAAGGAGATGGAGGTGAAGGAGTAGGAGGGAGGTGGAGAAGGAGGTGGAGGGACGTGGAGGAGGAGGACTAGGACAGGAGGTGGAAAACAGTGTAGGCATAGCAATAATGTAGAGCAATATGTCAGTGTAGGATAAAACATAATTTTAGGATATAATGTCGGTAGAGGACGAAATGTTACATTAGTAGGTAATGTCAAAGGACAAAATATTACGATGGGATGTAATGATAGTGGAGCACAAATTATCACGATGGGATGTAATGATAGTGGGGGACAAAATATCACGGTAGGATATAATGTCAGTGGAGGACAGAATATCATTTTAGGAAGTGATGCCGGACAGAATGTCAATGAACGACGGGTGGCGGTGTTTCGGTGCGGTGTGGGACGCGGTGACGGAGGGGGGCAAGGTGTACATAAGAAATCGGATTACCGTGAGGGGCCAGATGTCCGTGATGGGGCAAATGTCCATGAGGCACTGAATGTCAATAAAGGACCAAACAACAATATAGAGCAAGGTGTCAATAAAGAACAAAATTATAATGTAAGACATGATGTTGAAACTCAAAACTTGTCAAAAACACAAAATCACGAGTTTCTTAAGACCATGTACTTTAATGCTTGTAGTAAAATGAACAAATTCTAAGAAAACCAAGCGTATGTCAAAAGCTAAAATCTCGATATGATAGGAATAACCGAGACATGGCTAAAAGGTGGACTTTGAAGCTGAATTTAATATTGCGGGATTTAAACATTTTCATCTGGACAGAAACCAAAAGAAAGGTGGAGGTGTTCTGTTCCACGTTAAAAGCAATATCCATGCCTGTGTTTTAGAGAAAGTGAAACAGGATACATATGATAGTTTGTGGGTAGAATAACCCAAACAAATGGACAAAAAATGAATGTAGGTGTAAAATATAGGCCAAAAACATTATCATTAGCAGACGACAAACTGTTGTTTCAAGACCTGTCTAATTTCTGCTACCGGAACTTATTAATAACGGATGATTTCAATTTTACTGACATTGATTGCATAACCCTTGAACATGGCCATATAGGTAGTCGCTTGAAAGATTTTCTCGGAGACAATTAGTTCAGCATGTAAAAGAGACCACAAGACATATAAATTTACTCGATCTATTGATCACTAGCGGCGAAAGCATGATAAACGATGTAGAAGTTGGTGAAATTATTACAAGTAGCGATCACAACTTTGATTCAAGCTGCTAAATAATTTTTTAATAGATACTTGTGTATCTAAAATACCCGATTTCAGTAAAGCTCAGGAGCTTTAGCTTACAGACTAGGAGCCAAAATTAAGCGAAAGACCTGTAGATCAGATGTGGGAAATATTTCAAAATTCGCTTACTAAGATGATTTATAATTACATTTCGTTTAAGGACAGACGCCCCCCAAATCAGGCTCGCTCAAAATGGCTTGACAAATAAACTGAAAAAGTATTGCTAAAAAGAGAGAGGCTCGGGTGCACCCAATGACTATCAAAGTTATGTAATAATAAAGAGATTTAAAAAAGAGACGATAAAAACGAAAACGACATTACGAAATAAATATTGCTGATAAATCCATAAAGAATCCCAAAGGATTCTATAGTTACATTAGAGATACAAAAGGTTATTAGGAATCACACTGGCCCACTATTATCTGCTGACAGTCAACTTGAATATTCAAATGAAGGAATGTGTGATATTACAACTATTTTATTTCAGTATTCGTAAACGAAACACCTAAAAGTGAACTCCAAACTAAAACCTGTGAAAAGTCTAGAGTGAACTTACTACGGTAAATATAATAATAATAATAATAATAATAATAATAATAATAATAAAAGGTATATAGAAAAACTCAAAGTTACACAAGGGCCTAACGGTTGGCATCCAAGAATCTTAAAGAAATGAAAAATGAGATTGTTGTTCCATTTTAAATTATTTTTAAGAAATCCATCATATCTGGAAATGTCCCAAGAGAATGGAAGCTAACTAACGTTACTCCCATAGTAAAAGGTGACAAAAAGAACCCAAATAACTACAGGCCTATAAGCTATAAAATGATGGAAACTATTATCAGACATGCTATCGAACATCATGTAGAATGTAACTGTTTGGTAAATGATAGCCAACATGTATTCAGACGAAAACGTTCTTGCGTGACTTACTCGAATTCTACAACACAGTCATCTTGAATTATGACAAAAGAAACAATATAGATTTAATATATATAGACTTTGCAAAAGCTTTTGGTACCGTCCCCCACGGAATAATTGGTAGCCTATTAAGTTGGACAATAATTGGTTCTAAATGGCAAATCTTCTAGATGGAAAAATGTTACGAGTAGAGCTCCTCAGGGTTCCGTTCTTTGGGCCACTTCTATTCATAGTATGTATAAATGATATAGACCACGGACTAAAATCTATTGTCTCCAAATTTGGTAATGATACAAAACTGTGCGGAATGGCAAATGATCACTTAAGTCAATTAGATATTCAAGAAGATTTAGATAAACTATAGCAATGGTCTGAAAAGAGGCTAATGAAATTTAACACAAGTAAATGCAAGGTTATGCACATAAGTAAAAATAACAGTAAGTACGATTAAAAGTTGTTTGGGAATTCGTTAACAAAAGTGGATAGTGAAAAGGATATCGGCGTAATTATCAGTAACGATCTTAAGTCATCTAAGCAATGTATTTCAGCCTCTGAGAAAGCAAATAAGATTCTAGGACTGATTGCGCGATCTTTTGACTTCAAAAGTCCATCTCTCATTAACAAGCTAGTATAAATCGTTAGTTCGTCCATACTTGGAATATGCTGTTTCCGTATGGTCACCGAATCTCATTAAAGACATTGACAGATTGCAAAAAGTACAACGGTGAGCCACAAAACTAATTCCAAATATAAAAGGTAAATCATACGAAAATCGACTAAAACATATGAATCTGTTTTCCCTAAAAAAGCGTAGACTCAGAGGTGACTTGATACAGGTCTTTAAGACTGTAAACGGAATTGACATCAAAAGTGACAAAATTTTCATACTAAATGAGAAGCCGACAAGAAATAATGGTCACAAACTGTCAGAAAATAGATTTAATTTGGAAGTGGGTAGAAACAACTTTGCCAAAAGCGTAGTTAATGAATGAAATAAACTTCCTGCAGAGGCAGTGCAATGTAGTTCAGTTCGAATCTTTGAGATTCGTTTAGATAAACACCTAAGCAAGATGCTGCAATTCCTGCCATTTATTTTATATTATTTGTTTATCTGTTTGTTATTATTTGTCAGTTTGTTTATTATTATTTGTTTGATTTTCATTTATAACTATTTATATGTAAATTTATTATTATTTACTATTTACCTGTTTATTATTTAACTACACCTATTAATTTATTTATTCATTTTATCATCATTTATATTATTATCATTTTTATTTATTCATTTACTATTATATCTTTTTTTCGCATCCGACCTAGTTATGGACCAATAGGTCTCCTGTCGGCATGCTCCTTCTTTGAAATCCTTTGTAATATTGGTACTTTTTTCACACCACCCATGAGGTAGGCGCGTTTTTTTAAATGTAGTATCCCCTTGAGGTCTAATCCACAAATATTTTTCTTGTCATATATTTAATTTCTTACACTAAATGTGTAATCTTCTTGACGATTCCCTTGGACGCTCCATTGCAGCAGAAGTAGATGGTATAACTCTTAATTCCTCTGTACCTGAATCACCAGGATCTCATCTGTTTCATTGTTCGTTATATGCTGCTTATCCTCAATAGATTCTTCAAAATCTTCAGTGTCACTGCCATCTGTATCACACGAGGGAATATCTAATTCATTCATTATTTCTTCTTCGAATTGGATTGTAGAATTTGAGCAGGAAACTCCTCAACAAGACACATATACAATGGAACATTTTAAGCCCCCTTTCACACAGCTGCACGTCCGTACACAATTCTTTGTGCATGTGCTCGATACTAAATGAAGTAATTTCTCAGGTGCGGGTGGAAAATCTGTGGTGACAGGAACATCGGTTTCTTTTTTCCATCTCCACTGCTCGGGGGCTAATGGATTGCTCTACCAAAGCTGAACTTGGTGATACACACGAAGAAAATGTTGTTGTGGCGCTGCTGTTGTTGGGAGGAGTCTTTCAATTCCTACTTGCTTTTTACAACGTATTGTTGCTCTCCCAAAGCACTTCAGTGGAAATGAATTAACCTCTAATTCTTCTTCAGAACCTCCATATAGGCCAATAAGTAACTTTCCTCCTGCATCAGCCACTGACTTCTCTGTTGATGTCATGCTATTGAATACATCTGCATACTTCCTTAGTCCTTCTCTCTTCTGTAAAAATTTCAGTAGTTTATGCTTCCCTTATCAGAAGAAAGACGAAACTGTGTCACATCCACTTGCAGCATGAAGGAAAAGGATGTAATATTTTAGTGAACCAAGGGAAGCTTGTAGATCTGAGGAGTTGTAATGTCTTGCAGGCACTTTTCCACGACCAGGTTTCAGCAAAAGTAATATTTGTTTTCTGGTCAATGCAATGTTGCTAACAGAACATATGGACACAAGAACGAAGAAGACTTCAAGAGACCATGAGGCCTAACTAGGCAGTTCCATGTCCATTACCAACTTTCATCCTCGTCCAAAAGTTGTCTAACCATTTCTTAAAACAACTGATAGTTTCCGTGCTCAATACATGTTTAGTAAGTCTGTTCCATTCGTTGACCACCCTATTAGTAAACCAATTCTTGCCTATTTCCTTCTTAAATCTAAATCTGTCAAGTTTAAATACATTACTGCGAATCCTGCCCTGTTGTCTTAATATGATGACTTTGCGTCATCCTGGTTAAAGCCTTTGATCCACTTAAACATCTCTATTAGATCACCCCGCACTCTGCGTCTTTCCAGAGAGGTGCCTAAGCCACTCTTCGTTAGGTAAATTTCTGTACTTATTCCAGTGACTTGATGTCCATTCTATATGACGGAGACCAAAACTCTACCGCATAGTCGCGGATGGGTCTAACACTAGGTAGAGCTTGATAATTACCTCCGCACTTCTATTCGTAACCGTCCTAGCAATGAAACCTAATGCTTTGTTAGCTTTACTCCTGGCGCTAATGCACTGTTTCCTGGATTTAAGATGAGGACTCACTAGAACTCCCAAGTCTTTCTCGCACTCATTTTTCTTAAAACGCTGCACTTTGAAATATTGAAGTTCATTTGCCATGTCACCGACCATGTGAACAATTTGTTAAGATCGTCTTGTAGAATCTCGGTATCGTCTCCTGACCTAATTTGGCGTCCTATTTTAGTGTCGTCCGCAAACTTACTAACATCACTATTAATCCCATTGTCCAAGTCGTTTATGTACATTATGAACAATAAGAGACCCAAAACCGAGCCCTGGGGGACCCCACTAGAACCCCCCCCCTCATTTGAATTTTTCACCATCTATGGTGACCCGTTGTTTTCTCTCACTGATCCAAGTTCTAATCCATTTTAACTCTTTTCCTCCTATGCTATGGGCTTTGATTTTATTTAGTAGTTTTGGTGGGGCACCTTGTCGACGCTTTGCGTTAAATAACATCGTAACTATCATTGTTATCTGATGCCTTATATACTTTAGTGTAAAAGGATAGGAGATTAGTCACACATGACTTACCATTGGAGAAAACATGCTGTGTGTCATGAATCAAGTTGTCTCTCGATGTGTTTTCCGAGTCTCTATTATTGATTCAAGCATTTTACCTATAACTGATGTCAAACTGATTGGCCTGTAGTTGCATATAGACGATTTATCTCCCTTTTTGAAAACAGGAACAACGTTTGCCTGCCCCCAAGCAATAGGCACAAAACCAGTGTCTACCGACTTATCAAATATTTCTGTTAACTGGTCGCAGATTTCAAATTTACACTCTAAGCACTCTCGGAAAATTTTCGTCTTGACTACTTCTACCTTACTAATGCTGATATTAGATAGTCTACTTTCTTCATCCCCACTGAAAATCGGATCTCAGTCAGTTACCTTATCTAACTTCTCCTTAGTAAACATCGAGAGAAAACATTTGTTAAACGCCTGACTCATTTTTTCTTCCGATTCTATCATGACATTTTCGTAATTTTGAATTAGGCCTATCCTTTCCTTATTTTTTGTTCTGTAGAGATGAAAGCTCTTTGGGTTGATCTCGCTTGTCTGGCAACCTTAATTTCATAGTTACGTTTTGCTGTGCTTTAACTAGTGATGCCATATCGTTATATTTGGATCTGAGGTGTGTTTTACCATTTTTTATTCTTATGTATAGTCCTCTTTTCATTCCGACCTCATATTTCAGCCTGTCCGTCATCCATTTGGGAGTATTACTATTCTTCCGCATTGACTTGAAAATGATAAATTTATTTTGTGCATTTAAAATTAGATATGTAAGGTTAATATAAATTTCGTCCAAATCGCTGACCTGGCTGTTGACCCCGCGCCCGCAAGTGACTTGACCCAAGGTACGCATATCCTCCGTGACCCGATACTGACCACGCTAATGACGTCCGCACTGACCTTATATCTGACCCCGTCACAGCCCCCCTGGGTTGGTCCTGTAAGTGATAAAATGTCTCATATAGTTTCTCATCTTGTCAAAATTGGTTCTCCTAAAGTCCGGTACTTGAACGTTATTCGTACTTTTTAATTCTTCCCAAATAATATCAAATCTTATTTCTTGATGATTGCTAGAGCCTAGACTATCTCCCACTTTTACGTTACTCGTTAGGTGCTCATTATCAGTTAAGAGTAAGTCCAGAGTATTCTCTCCCCTCGTAGGATCGGTAAGCATTTGCTTTAGAAAGTTATTCTGCACCACATCTAAGAAAAAATTCGCTTCCTGATCTACTAAAAATTCCCAGTCAATGTCAATATAATTAAAATCTCCCATGATCACAACGTTTATGTACTGGGACGCCCTGCGAATTTCATGAATCAGGGGATCAGTCTGCTCAATACCGAGGTTAGGTCTATATGGGACGCTAATAAGTTTCTTATTCTTGCCTATAATCTCCACCCAAATAGATTCCGTACTATCCTCTTCCTTAAGCGAATTGTTGATAATACAGTTTATTGTATTTTAACGAAAAGTACTACTCCCTACTCCTGCCAACCCTGTCCTTGTTAAAAGATTATATCTACCTCGATTTCCAGAAGGAAATGCCTATCAGCCATATTGATCTAGGATTCAGTAATAGGTATAATATCAAATCTCTACGCATGCTTTACCTCGCAGCAAATTAATTTTATTTGTTACGCTTCTGCTGTTTGTACAGTAAACTTTTAGTTTATCCTCCCTCCACCTGATTTGGTGATTCTTTACACAGTCCCTCACAGAGCTGTTCCTATTGCCTAAATTGAGAGAGCAGTTGCAAACAGGTCTTATTTTAGAGGTGACAAGATCATCATTCTTGAGCACATGTGTATGGGATATAAAAATTTGGCCAGGGAGTCTTTCAGTAAAGGTTCAATAATGCCTAAGGCCTCTTGTTGATCAAACACAGCCTCATACTCCTCCCTAAGGCCCTTTTCCACAATCTTGTCATAGACTCTTTGTGCCATTGCCAAGGCTATCTAGATTTGAGGGAACAAGGTCCACCAAATCCCTTTTCCATGGGATCTTTACATAATAGTGTCCATCCTCAAACGAAATGGTCTGTTTAAATTGATAAACCTCCAAAGCATCAATGTCAGTAGTTTGTTCTTCTTTAATCCCTATGGATTCTAAAGAATAGAATTTATCAAGACCGTACTCTACATCAGAGTTAACAAAAACTTCCTGCAGAGGATCAAATTGCAAACTTACTGGTTCCAAGCAGATATTGACAATTTTTCCTTGCCTAACTTTTGGGGAGGGAAGAATTTAAGTCTTTTTAGACTGAGTACAGGAAGTCCCCTTCTCAGGTTTCTTTAGAGAAATTCCATTGGCTTTCGAAGAATAATTGTAGAAAATAAGAGAATCACCATTGTATTCCTCAATACACTTTAACGAATCTACTCTAAGATCAGATTCGGGATTTATCCTCGAAGGTTTCCCTTTAAATTTGAAGCCATCAGAATTTTGTACTTCAGTAGTGGACATTTCAGAAACCAAATTTGTCATCCTTCTTATAATATATACCGATGAATTTTTTTCTATCTTTATGTTCGTCGTTTTGTATACCAATATGCAAAACTATATTCGATGAGAAATGTTTCAACCTTAAAGCCTCGTTTACCGAGGGACCATTGTATTTCATATTGCTCTTTTTAGAGAGATCTCATATAACAAGGGAATAGGTCATCCTTGAAACACGTTCGACCGCGCAGACCTCGTGTGCCGAGGATTTTTGTAATTTCCACATTTTTTAATTATTTCCTGGCTCCTTTTTTTATTTTACTTTATTATCTTTTCTGGCGGGACTTTCAATTCACCAAGGAAAAGGTATAATCCCTGTACGGATGATCGCGCATACCTTTTTCATTTTATTTTCTCGCGGGAATTTCATTTCACCAAGGAAAAGGTATCCTTGTACGGACGGTCGCGCATACCTTTTTCATTTTATTTTCTAGCGGGACTTTCATTTCACCAAGGAAATGGTATAATCCTTGTACCGACGATCGCGCATACCTTTTTCATTTCATTTTCTAGCGGAAAATGTATAACATTGAACCGTGCACTCGCTTTTTTATTTTATTTTAATTTTTAGCGGGACTTTTTATTCACTAATGAAAAGGAATAACTTTGAACCGCGCACTCCCATCCCCCTCCTTATTTCTAGTGGGACTTTTTATTCACCAAGGAAAAGGAATAACCTTGAACCGCGCACTCCTTTTTTATTTATTTTCTTGCGGGGCTTTTTATTCACCAAGATAAAGGAATAACCTTAAATCACGCATTTTTCTATTATTATATATTATTTCTAGCGTGACTTTTTATTCACCAAATAAAAGTAATAACCTTGAACTGCGCTCTCATTTATTTTTACTTTATTTTATTTTATTGCGGGACTTTTTATTTACTAAGGAAAAAGAATAATCTTAAACCGCGCACTCCTTTTTTATTTTACTTTAATTTCCAGTGGAAATTTTTATTCACCAATTAAAAGGAATAACATTGAACCGCACACTCCATTTTTATTTTATCTAATTTTAATTTCTAGCGGGACTTTTTATTCACCAAGGAAAAGGAATAACCTTGAACCGCGCACTCCTTTTCTTTTCTTTTCTTTTCTAATGGGACTTTTTATTCACCAAGGAAAAGGAATAACCTTAAATGGTGCACTCCTTTTTTATTTTATCTAATTTTAATTTCTATCGGAACTTTTTATTCACTAAGAAAAAAGAATAATCTTGAAACGCGCACTCATTATTTATTCTATTTTATTTCAATTTCTAGCATGACTTTTTATTTCTAAGCCCTTTTTTCCTTACATATCGCGACATCCTTGTTTCAAACCGAAGTAATTTCTTCCTCAATATGTAGATCACATTTTTCCATATGCAATTTTTTCCATACCGAGGTAAATTTCTCTTTTCTTTCAACGGCTTTTATTTCCTTTTGTGATATTTTTTTTTTTTTTTTTTTATATCCTGAGGGAACCAACTTCCTAATTAATTTCACACTTCTCGCTTAATGCCATTGAACCTTAGCCTCAATGGTTTTTGTTATTTATTTAGCTGCTTCTCATTCAACCTGAGGGAATCGACACCCTTACTGGTTATATATTCATGCCCACTTTTTTATACAACCTCAGGGAACCGGCACCCGCATTGGTTTTGTATTCATGCCCGTTTTTTATTCAACCTGGGGGAACCGATATCCTCATTAGTTTTGTATTCATGCCCGCTATTTTATTCAACCTGAGGGAACCGATATCCTCAATAGTTTTGTATTGATTTTTTTTTTTTTTTTACCAAGGCTTTTTCCCCCTTACAAGGGAGGTAGCCAAAAAGGAAAAGGCATAAAATCATTCCCACCCATTCCATCCCTGAAAACACTCCACACCCCTCCACCCTCCCTCCCATCTTAGCACCTCCTAGATGACGGGTCATCCCTGCACCTTGTCCACTGCCCTGGGTCAGAAGCAGTGTCGCAAGACACAGCACATCCACAGCAAGGCCGCTTCATTAAATCGGCGACCCCCCCTCTCCGTCCCCCCATATAAAGGAGAAGACGGGGAGAAATCCCTTCGGGCTGCGTCAAAATTTTGCTCTCACACACCTCATGCATCACATCTTCCATATACAACCATTCTCCATTCACCCCTGTCTTCTGTCCTCTCCCGTCCTTCCTGAACAGACATTCCCCTCTTCCCCAAAGCCCCCTTCACCCCATCCATCTCATCCTAGGACGTCCCCTCATGTTCACTCCCTCCACATCTGCCTTCCATACCTCCTTTACTAGTCTTTCTTCACTCATTCTTTCCATGTGTCCAAACCATCCCAATACTCTTTCATCAACCCTATCTCCCAACTCCCTTTCCACCCCTGTTCTCCTCCTCACCTCCTCATTTCTCACTCTATCTAGCCTTTTGTATTGATGCCCACTTTTTAATTGAACCTGAGGGAACCGACATCCTCATTGGTTTTGTATTCCTGTCCGGTATTTTACTCAACCTGAGGGAACCGACATCCTCGTTGGTATTGTATCCATGCCCGCTTTTTTATTCAACTTGAGGGAACCGACATCCTCATTGATTTTGTATTCATGCCCGCTTTTTATTCAGCCTGAGAGAACCGACATCCTCACTGGTTTCTTTCGATATTGCCCGCTTTTTTCACTAAACCTAAGGGAATAGACATCCTCATAGATTTATTTTTATATTGCCCGCTTATATTCCTCACTAAATCTAAGGGAATAGACATCCTCATAGGTTTCTTTCGATATTGCCTGCTTATATTTTTCATTAAACCTAAGGGAATAGACATCCTCATAGGTTTCTTTTGATACTGCCCAGTTATCCTTTTCTAAACCTGAGGAAACCGACATCCTCATTCAAAAATTCCTACGTCGATCACGTTGGACACCCTATTTTTAGGAGAGTACGCCGTGTATACGTCACTTTTTACAACTTCACTAACACATTTTTTTCATTTCACTAATCACATGTTTTGCACAATATATAATTTCATATATTTGTAATTAAATTGTATTTCATATGTTTTATATACCATATTTTTCACAAATATCTCATACATGCTCATAAACAATGTCCTCTCCCGAGTGTCATGTTATTGCCTAGCAATGTATTGGTGGTTAATGTATACAGGGTAATTTAATCCCACTGCGACGCCAGCAATGTCGTAATCCCCTTGTTATGTGTATAAAGTTGAGTGGCTATGGCCAGAGTGGCTAGAACAGGGGAAGTTACGAACAAGTGTATGAATAGTTTTAGCATCTCTCAAAATGGTGTTGAATAGACTAATTCTCCTCTTTTTATTTTTATTTATGTTTAATTTGCAATAGTTTGAGTAGTTATCGTACACGGGGTGTGGGAGGCTGGACTTGTATATTTAATACAGACCTCTGTGGTTCTCCGGGCCGCAGTCTTAACTTATGATGGGCACAGACTTAGACTTCTAAAGTCTAGTTTTAGACTGACTTGAATCTGTTTCATAGCCAAGACGAAACCTCTGAAGGGGTAAGGCTCCCCCTCCAATAATTTATGCTAACTAATTACAATCAGGAGTCCTACACGCCTTTTCGGAGACATCTGGCCCTCACTGAACAGATCCCTTTCACTGGGTCAGCGGGGTCATGTCATCCATCACGAATATCGACCTCAGCAAGAATTAATGATGTTACGGCTTCGCATAGGGGCCCACGCGCGCGAAGCTAGCAACAACTAGTATCATACTTTCTGTTATCATTGCCAGTACAACGTGATTTTGTCATCAAACCAATCACCACATATACACATTATTCATTCAATTTAAAATAGTCCTAAAATGAGCATAAATCGTACATTGTCAGTGTATATTTATATCGATGTTACCTCAATAAACCTATAATATAAATACAAATTATTTCCGAAAGTCACCACGGGGTTTAAACCGAGAGCTTGACTGCAAACCAACACCTTACCGAGTGAGCTCAGTCCCTAAGTTTGGCGTCATGGGAGGCCTCGGTTCGCATCCCAGGGTGACTGTCGAAAATTATTTGTAATGATACTCGCTGCCACTAGCCATTTATTCCAGCTATTATATGAATGTATAACGTATTAATAACAATAACAGACTAATAACAAAGTATTACAGTATTGTACAGGGGTGAAAGTGGCAGTAGACTGGAAGTGAGCATTAAGGGGTAGCGACTGGAGGAAGTGGATAGTTTTAGATACTTGGGTGCAAATGTGGCAGGGAAAGGTGGAGTGAAAGTGGAGGTAGAATGTAGATTGAGAGAAGCGAGTAAATGCCTTGGTGGATTAAAGAGTGTAATGAGGAATAGACATTTGGGAATGGATGCTAAGAGGAGACTGTATGAAGGAGTGATTGTGCCAACAGCACTGTATGGGGCAGAAACATGGAACATAAGAGAGTAAGAGAGAAGGAGTTTGAATGTGTTTGAGATGAGGTGTCTGAGAAGTATGATGGGGGTTACTAGGCTAGATAGAGTGAGAAATGAGGAGGTGAGGAGGAGAACAGGGGTGGAAAAGGAGCTGGGAGATAGGGTTGATGAAAGAATATTAGGATGGTTTGGACACATGGAAAGAATGAGTGAAGAAAGACTTGTAAAAGAGGTGTGGAAGGCAGATGTGGAGGGAGTGAACATGAGGGGACGTCCTAGGATGAGGTGGATGGATGGGGTGAAGGGGGCTTTGGGGAAGAGGGGAATGTCTGTTGAGGAAGGACGGGAGAGGACAGAAGACGGGGGTGAATGGAGAATGGTTGTATATGGATGATGTTGTGATTGCATGAGGTGGAATGGGCGGGTGGATGGGGTGTGAGGTAGTATGTGTGAGCAAAATTTGACGCAGCCCGAAGGGATTTCTCCCCGTCCTCTCATTTTATGCAATGGGGGGACGGAGAGGGGGGGTCGCCGATTTAATGAAGCGGCCTTGCTGTGGATGTGCTGTGACTTGCGACACTGCTTCTGACCCAGGGCAGTGGACAAGGTGCAGGGATTACCCGTCATTCAGGAGGTGCTAAGATAAGAGGGAGGGTGGAGGGGTGTGGAGTGTATTCAGGGATGGAATGGGTGGGAATGATTTTATGCCTTTTTCTTTTTGGCTACCCCCCTTGTAAGGGGGAAAAAGCCTTGGTATATGTATGTATGTATGCTTACATACAAGTACATTACACAACTGTACAAATATCTTTAGCTCTTCAGCTAGGCACTATCCAAACACGATAGGCTAAGGTGACATCTCCTGGCATTAAGTACCTCAAATATAATGTCCCCTAAGACAGAAGCACTAGTTGATTCCGACAAAATACTAATTTTCATTTCTCAATATGCAGTGTGTGCATGTGGTGTGTGTGTGTGTGTGTGTGTGTGTGTGTGTGTGTGTGTGTGTGTGTGTGTGTGTGTGTGTATGTGTGTGTGTGTTATCCTGAGTAGTTCCATTTCAAAACACACACACACACACACTTGAGTGTGTGAGCCGATGAAATTCAAATCCCCGATAACCGTTAACGACGTTATCATGTCCAGGTGTCCTGCTGATCCAGCAAATAAATACATAACTATGTGTGTGTGTGTGTGTGTGTGTGTGTGTGTGTATGTGCGTGTGTGTTATCCTGAGTAGTTCCATTTCGAAACACACACACACACTTGAATGTGTGAGCCGATGAAATTCAAATCCCCGATAACCGTTAACGACGTTATCATGTCCAGGTGTCCTGCTGATCCAGCAAATAAATACATAACTGTGTGTGTGTGTGTGTGTGTGTGTGTGTGTGTGTGTGTGTGTGTGTGTGTGTGTGTGTGTGTGTGTGTGTGTGTGTGTGTGTGTGTGTGTGTGTGTGTGTGTGTGTGTGTGTGTGTGTGTGTGTGTGTGTGTGTGTGTGTAGGAGGAGAAAAAGGAAAAAGTATACAAGCAGGAGGTGGAGGCAATGGAAGAAGAGGAAGAGGAATATGAGTAGGGGAAGGAGGAAGAGATGAATGAAGAGGAGGAGA
Organism: Oratosquilla oratoria; assembly: GCF_046742065.1. NCBI lineage: Eukaryota > Metazoa > Arthropoda > Malacostraca > Stomatopoda > Squillidae > Oratosquilla > Oratosquilla oratoria. The sequence goes on from NC_134784.1 coordinate 10,872,016, forward strand.
AGAAGGATATGTAAGAGGAGAGACTGAGGAACTGGAAAAGGACAAGGAAGAGGAGGAGGATGCTGAGGAGGAAGAGAAGGAGGAAGAGAAGAAGAAGGACGAGGACACGGAGGGGAATGAGGAAATGGTGAAGGAAGAGGAGAAGTAGAGGGAGTTGAAAGAGAAAGGAACAGAAGTAGAAGGAAAATGAGACAAAAAAGAGATGGAGACCGAGGAGACGGAGGAGGAGGAGGAGGAGGACAAGGAGGGGAAAAATAGAGGAAGAAGAGAGAGAAGATAAGGATTAGAAGGAAGAAGAGGAAGGGAGTTAAAAGAAAGACCAGGAGGGGGAGGACGAACAGGAAAAGGAGATAGAGGAGCAAGATGAGGATGATTTGGTTTGGGAGCAGGATGAAGAGAAGGAAGAGGAAGAAGTAAGAGCAGGAGGAGGAGGAGGGAGAGGAGGAGAAACAGGAGAAAGCGACGGAGGGGGAGATAGAGGAACAAGATGATTACGATTAGGTTTGGGAGAAGGAAGAAGAGGAGGAGAAGTGCCAGTTGATAGGGCTTATGACTGGGGACATGGACCAGGGCCTTGTTGGTGTCAATCAAGTTGTGCCAACTTCCCATTTTCTTTAACTTTCAATGCCAATGACGTCACCAAAAACTCGACAGGTCTGCATCCGAGTAATTAAAACTAGTCACTTTGGAACCTAAATCAGAACGAACGGTGATGCATTTTATTTGTTTTCTTTGCTGGCTAAGGTTTTTTTTTTTTTTTTTTTTTTAATGAGAGCACGGACTGGTGAAAAATAAAATAATTTATTTTTTGCATTCAAAAGAGCCTGTATAGAGGAAGGGTGGGTTGCTATTTTCGTGCTTTCAAATTTTCATGGAAGGGAGAAACTATCTGGGGACTGAAAATTCTGATAGAGTAAACATTATTTGAGGATGGAGCCTTTACTGAATGTACAAAGTTTCACTCGTTGGGGGCCTTTTCAAGTACAAAGACAAAGAATACAAAGTCTAAGTATACAGAGGCCTTAGAAATGGCGGGGACAGGGCGGCTATTCATCGACTATCAGTCGTGATTTACTAGCCATTCAGTCAAATCCATCTCAGTACATGCCTGTCTCTCTTGTTCCCATCTATGCGCTATTTGATGTTTTTTAATTCTGTATGTAGTAAAGGAAGCGGTATTGTACAAAGAGTAACACTTTTTAGGATTATAACAACGATTTGAATAAATCCAATGACATGTGGCAGCAGCTCTTTTTTCTCCCCCATGTTGCCACGCCGAGATGTCACAGGTGTGAGGTAGATGGGATGGGGGTGGGGCAATCGTTGTTATAATCCTAAAAAGTGATGTATGACAAACTACAAATACGACAATTTTCTTCCGTGATGGTGTTACAAGATGCTCTGACTCCAATATAGCAGAAAATCTCACATAATTCCTTTTGTTCTGCCACCTATTCTCGCATTAGGGGACGAGGAGGAAGGGTCGCCATGTAAATGAAGCTGTGGCCCCTGCTGTGGATGTGCTGCGTCTTGTTGCACTACTTCTGACCCAAGCAGAGGGATGGGAACTGGGATGATCTTTCATCCGCAAGGAGCTAAGGTGAGAGAGAAACAAGGGTGGTGGATGGGAGTGGGATGGGTGCATGCCGTGGTTGGATACCTCCCATGGTGGAGGTGGGAGTGTGGTCTGAGCGACTTGGGTTCTCCTCCCCCCATTCCACCCCCTTCCAAATCTGAGGTCACAACATACATGCTAATCACCTCACATCACATTTCTTAATTGCAAGGCAAGTGATCATTATTTTGATGCACTTTCATCCTCTTCCTCATATCCATTCAGGCAGGAAAATCATGCTAGATTTTTTTTTTTCTATGAGTATGATTTGTATTTTAAATTTTGTCTTGTTTTACTATTCCTTTCCTGGTTCTTCCAATTTTCTCTGATTTATCTTTTTTTTTTCTTTTCTTTTCTTTTACCCGATTCTTCAATACTTCTCTGCCAGGCTCTTATGGGTTTCCTGATTTCTAAAACATCAATGAAGATCTTTACTCAGTAAAACCACAAGAATCGGTTTCGGTAAGTCATGATATATTTTTTCCAAGACTACTCGGTGAAACCACAAGAATCTTTTTTTTTTTTTTTTTTTTTTGGGGGGGGGGGGCTTGGCAGAGTCTCAGATTAGCCAGTCACTCTGGCTTCTACGTTTTCACCATCGCTACACTTGAGGGGCAGAAAATATTTTTCGAAATCTCAATCTTTCTGCAAGTCTTACGGGAACTGGGTTTGAGAGAGGGAGATAGAGAGAGAGAGAGAGAGAGAGAGAGAGAGAGAGAGAGAGAGAGAGAGAGAGAGAGAGAGAGAGAGAGAGAGAGAGAGAATGATAAAGAGAGAGAGGGGGAGAGAGATAGATAGGGAAGAGAGACAGACAGGCAGAGAAAAAATATATAAGGACCGGTATTTGTGGGATGAAAATTTGTGGATTCTTCTTATGATATCTGAGGAATGATCCTGTATAACAATGGGGACCCTGTGACATCTGGGGAATGAGAGTAAAGCTCCTGCGTTTGACACTGTGGGGAATGAAGACAAGAATCCTGTGACAATCTGGGGAATGAAGACATCTAGGGAATGAGAATAAGGATCCTGCGTTTGATACTGTGGGATATAGATACAGGAATCCTGTGACTACCTGGGAATCATAACAAAGATCACGTAACTAATTCTTTTAGAAATCGAGGATGAAGATCCTACGAGACATATCTGGTGGATAACAATGGAGGGATCACCTGAAGAATTGTCACCCCAGATTTGGACAGAATGACAATTCTTCAGGTTGAATACTTATCTTATATTCACTGTGATCTGGAGTGACGATTCTCCAGGTGGACTATCATGGGGGACGACTCTTCATGTGGACTATCCTGGGGTGACAATTCCTCAGGTGTTCCGAATGAAGATCCTGTTACTGGTTTATTAGAACATTTCTTTTAAAAACTTCTTACAGTGATGGCTCCCTCAACTAACCTTTCCTGTAGCAACCTCCCACCTCCCCGTTTTTCAGATCTAGCGAAAAAAACCGCTAAATTGACGACAGTGAAATGAGATTCAACACGATCAGCTGACGAAAATTATTAGAACAAGTACCTTTTTACAATTACGATTAATTACAGGTAGATTTCTACAAACGCTATCAGGTTGAGTATAACTGTCAGCCTTTAGCCATATATATATATATATATATATATATATATATATATATATATATATATATATATATATATATATATATATATATATATAGATAGATAAATAAAATAAATAAAACAGTAAGTTTTCTTGGTAATTCCAAAGAAATTAGTACAATTCTACTTTCTAATGGTAGAAAGCATTCGGCTGGTCTGGCGAAAGTTTTTTTTTTTTAAGTACGGACCTCTATACTATGCATGCTAAATTGACCTCCTCAGTAAATTGTATCTCCTGGATTTTGTGTTCTACAGGGTGGACACAACGTTTTTGACCAAAACCTAATATTGTATATTTCACGTGTCTCTCAATTTCTCTCTCTCTCTCTCTCTCTCTTGTCCTTAACTTTAGCTTTCTTTGCAACATTCTCTTAATAGTTTTACATAATCGTAGGATACCCAGCCACGATCTCTTTCGCGAATATTTGTACATCTAGTTTTGTCTCTTTCCAAATACGCCCATCCATACAGGCATTAGTTATTAGTCTTTCTTGTGCGTTGTTGGCACAAACAACTTTCTCCCATCAAATATGAAAAAGAACATTAGAAAACTTACTGCTCAAAAAGTTTGTCCCTACACTTTAACTAAATAACTAAGTTAAATACCTAATATATTAGTAAATATTTAGTTTTAGCCAATTTACAGCTAAATTCCTCTTGGAACATTTCATGCTCTAGCAATTTCTCCGATGAATGATCTTTAACTGTGGTAGAAATCGCTAGGAACTTAAAAAAAAAAATCTTAGCATTTATCGAGCCAGCCTGTTGGTACAGTTCTTGCTTCCTTCTCTGGCCCATAGCTGACTGGACTGCTACTCAAAAGTTATATTTTATTGTCTTATATAGATAAGATGATATAGCAATATTTCGCCCCGCCGAATACTGACTCACCACGCAGCCAATCTAAGTTAACTAACCCATTATCAATTTGGACCAAAACAGCAACACGCCTGTAAGGCAAAGCGTTCGCTACAATTTGAAAATTGCGCCGACTTGAACCATGCAATGTTTTTTTTTTTTCACGCAGCTCGCTATTACTTTTCTTAAAACCAGGAAGTACCAATAAACCAGACCACAAGGGCCAGTAAAGGTGCAAAAGGACAATAGCATACCAACCAAATCAATCTGTTAACTGCTGCTATCACTGGGTCATTTCTCGACAACTATTGTGAGTTCGTTTGAGCAGAAGTGACTTCGGTTTCAATACATCGTTTTTTCGAGTCTCCAAATCACTTTTGCTTCATATATTAAGAAACTGAAAGACAAAGTGAGAGAAGTTAAATTTATACGAATAATAGGTACATTGTAGAAATATTCTTAGGAAAGTCTACAATATTGTAAGCAAAGCCTTCTTCTAGCTATTCAAATCCACATGCTAACGTGAATCGGCTTGGTGTGAAAAGGCATATGGCATCGCTTAACGCTGAAATGGAGAGTGACAGCAACCGTTACGTGCCTTGAAATATAGAGGAGCTTAGCTGCACTAGTGCTGATCTAAGACTCTAGAGTAGAATACTAGAAAAGACGACAACACGCTTATGAAAATTGACGTGTCTACCGGCAAGACGACTCTTCCCGTCGATTCGACTTCAACGGCTTTTCGAATGCAACCTTTCAATGAATGCAGATCATAGCTTCCTATTCTATGATATAACAACAATGATCACCTTAAAAAGAAATCAAAATTCAACTTATGAAGAAAAAGAAACTGAAGAGAACTATTTCCATGTTCCCAAACAACAGTAAACATAGTAAAGAGGGAAGTAAATCGGGCGTGCCCAAGCGATGACGTCATGTCTGCCCGCTGCCGTTCAAATCTTCTTTAGTCGTTGGTGACGTCATCACATCTTCAAGTCCTCCTTGGTTTTCTGTCTTGTACAACCTTACAGAGGTCCTCAAAGTTGAAAGGCAGAAGGATTATAGCTTGCTTGTAAAGTCTTCCTATTAACAATCGAAATGAAATTAATTTAACATCAAATTTGTGTCTTCAATGAGTTTGTGGATTTCTGTTGTTCTTTGAATCCACACTTACACGCAGGTGCTCTCCCAAAACCACACTCAAATACACACATGCGCATACATACACACAAACACTTTCCTTTGTTATCTGTTTATTTACTTATGGGGGAATGACTCAATCATTTAACTATTCATTTCAAGGACACAACAACCACACGAAAAGAATTCTTAATGGGTCCCTTCCCCAACCTGGGAACAACAATGCTAACCTAACACAAACATCTTACATACATACATACATACATACATACATACATGCACACACACACACACTATATATGTATATATATATATATATATATATATATATATATATATATGTATGTATGCATGTATGTATGTATGTATGTATCAAATCAGCCATCCTGAGCCCACTGCTGAACAAAGGCCTCCTTCATAGCATTCCATGATTCACACGACCGTGCCAACCTCTGCCATGTCACTTCTGCAAACTTCTCTATTTCGTCTCCCCACCTTCTGTCTGGTCTCCCTCTTCCACGCTTCCCATCTCGTGGCGTCCACTCAGTAACACATTTGCTCCATAGCTTGTCTGTCGTTCGCACTAACTTATCTGCCCAATTCCATTTCCTCTCTTTCACCGCCTCCACAATATATTTCACTCTAGTCTGCTCTCTCACCCAACTTGCTCTTTTTCGGTCTCTCGGCGTTATTTCCATCACTGATGTCTCCATTTTCCTCTGTGCAGTCCTTAGCTCTGTCTCCATTGCCTTCGTCAGTTTCCAAGTCTCATCCGTAGATAATTGCTGGCAGAATGCATTGATTGTAAAATTTAAATTTTAGACATATAGGCAGAGAGCTTCTCAGGGTTTTATTATATGTACCAAACACTTTCCAACAAATTGTAATACGTCTTTTATTTCATTATCATGATCTTTGGTCACTTTCACCATCTGGCCTAAATAATTATACCCTTCAACTTCTTCAAGACTCTCACCATCAATCATATCTTTACTTTGAACTTTCGTGTTGAGCATTACTTTGGTTTTACTCATTCAGTTTTAAACCTACTTTGAGACTTTTCTTATTTAGATCATTGAGAATATCTTACATGTCCTCTGCTCTTTCTGAAATAAGAATGTCATCCGCAAATCTTAGATGGTTAAAATATTCGCCATTAATATTCAAACCTTTCTCTTCCCAACTCAACTTTCCCAAAATTTCTTCCAAGCAAGCTGTAAATAATTTGGGTGATATTGTATCGCCTTGCCGTACTCCTTCCTCGATCCTGATCTTTTCTGTATATGTAGTCGAATTACTTCGGTAACTTTCGCATAAATCTTTTCTAGAACCCTTACGATCTGTTCGTTTGTACTCTGCTTGCGTAGCGAGTTTAGTATTGCTGTTTGTTCTACTGAACCAAAGGCCTTTTCGTAATCTACAAAAGCTAAACAAAGAGGTATATTTTATTCTGTCGTTTTCTCGATTAGCTGATTCATCGCCTGCAAATGGTCTACAGTCGAATATCCTCTTCTAAAGCCTGTTCTCCCGGTTGGTTTTCATCTAAAACTTGACTTAGTCTATTTGTAAGGATCTTGGAGAATATATATACATTTGATAGCAAGCTAATCGGTCGGTAGTTACTAAGGTCCTTCTGGTGTCCTTTTTTATGAAGCAAAATCACTATCACTACTTCGTTCTCTGTTGTTCCATTTGGACTTCTCCAGGTCCATTTACGACCTACGCGCTTTTGGAAGGAAGTGTTCATCATCCTCATGTTGTAGTTCCCTGCAAAATTTACTAACGTCTCGCCTTTGTCATTTCTTTCTCCTATTCCAAACTTCCCAATGCACTACTCATCTTCCATCTTCTTCCCCACTTTAGCATTAAAGTCGCCTATTACCAACGTGTACTTACTATTTTCTTGATCCATTACCTGATTTAAATCATCATAGAAGGACTCAATTTCATTGTCTGAACTCTGTGAAGTTGGTGCATAAACTTGAATTATTTTTAGAGTGTACCTTTTACACAGCCTAATCATCACAAACCAAGCTACCCTGTCTGATAAACTGCTGAAGATGACTACGTTACCAGCATTCTCAGCTTATCAAGAATCCTACTTCACTAGATTTTTTTTTTTTTTTTCCTTACCTCTATAGTAGAACAGATGGTGACCATCTTGTAATTGTATCAGCTTTTCTTCCGCTCTTCGGACTTCGCTCAGTCCTACGATGTCCTACTTGATGTTGTCTAGTTCTTCCACTAAACTCTCCAGCCTGTGGTCTTCTGAGAGGGTTCTTATGTTGTAAGTATAGATCTTCATTTTCTTCATGGTGTTAATGTCAAAGACTTGGATTTGCTTGGACAGCACTTACTCACATTCGGTGACACACTGCCCGTAAGCACACAAGGCAATGCAGTTGGACCTTTAGGAGACGATGATCCAACAGGAACGCCCGGTTTTCTTTTGGTTGTGCTTTTCATTGTGCTATGAAGGGATTTTGGCAGTAATCTCACCTCCCTGCCAACTGGTTTCTGGTGAGATATTTCTCTGGTGTCACCTTATTCATTATATTCGGTGAAGCCCTATATATCTGTAGGGTGCCCAATAGTCCACGCCGTCATTATGGCGGTACCCCATATATCTATAAGGAATTTCCCTGTTCGCCATCAGGGATGTGCCAGTTAGCAGTTGGTCTTGCGACTGTGTGTGAGCTGCTCTTTGTCTGATCTTTCTTACAAAACCTGTTCGATATGGGTGACACTGCAGATATTTCCTCTCTATCGACATAGTTTTTGTAATCATTAAGATTCTCAAGCCTATCCACTACGTCAAGGTGTCAATTCTTGTATAGGACACACACACACACATATATATATATATATATATATATATATATATATGATTGGTTAAATTTAATGGCAAGATTATTATTGCAGAGTTTTTTGTCTGCCTTTTCTCTTTCTCTGAGAACCTTTTTCCCTTACACGGGAAGTTGTCTTATAATGTCACCATATGACATTGTTTTGTAAGTTACTTTGGGCATGGCTTTACCAAAGTGAAAAACTGGCCAGAACGCGTTTTCACACTACTTAGTGCTTCATCAGTGGCTGGACTGTGAATATCTGATTGAATTTTTGTGTTTATATACTATTAGTGTAGGTCTGATATTTCATTTTGAGGCTTCTGATTGGCTAGTGGGCTGGACTGGGACTCCCGAACTATTCTACTTCCTCACTGGTCGGCTGTTGTGTGACGTTATCAGTATTGTACCTTCTGTCAGGGAGCTTAGATCTCCTTACGCTAGGGAGGGCCTCTAAATCCCTAGTTTGTATATTAAGATTGGGAGATGTTTCTTTAATAAAGAGAGCCTCGAGGATAGGTAGTCTTCTATGGTCTTGATTTGTTGCTAGCACTTCTGTGTTTCCTACTAGTTTCTTTTTTTTTAATTTCTTTTGTGAGCAGAATGATGGTGGTTTTTGGGAGCTCCTGAAGAGAGGTGGTATGATAACCGGCGTGAGAGCTTCATTGTTGTCATGCCAATATAGTTTGAAGGTTGGGATGCACAGTTCCCAAGTTTACAGGTGTACCTATATATGACGTGAGTTCTCTGAAGGTCACTTTTACTTTGTCTTATATTATTTTTTAGTAGCAGTTGGGATGTCTTTTTATTTTGATAATATATAATCAGTTGTACTTTAGAGTTTTCTTCTTTAGGTTTAATATTTCTTTTAATAATTTGTTGCATAACCCTTTCATCTTCTTTATAGACTGTGGAGAAGAAGGACTATAAGTCCTTCTTCTCCACAGGAAAGAAATTAATGGGACTTCTGGAGGAATACCCCAATCCTCCCAGAATGCGCGGTATTCCAAAAATTCACAAACCCAACGTTCCAATGCGACCCATAACTTCAGGGGTTGGCAGTGCACCCCACAGACTAGCGAAATGTCTAGCCAAACCGTTATCACAGGCAATGGGATCGATCAGCAATACACATTTGAAAAATTCTAACTATCTTTTGACAAGACTAAAAGATTTAGATTTCACGGGGAAAAAGTTAGTAAGCTATGATGACAAGGCGTTATATACAAATATTTCCACTGACGGTGCGTTAGAAGCAGTAAAGAGAGTAATAAAAGATATGAACAATACTGACCTACCCATAAGAAAACAAGATTATATAGAATTGATAGATTCATGCGTAAATTTCGGTGCGTTTACTTTTAATGGTGACGAATATGAACATAGAGGTCTCCCTATGGGTAGTCCTTTAAGTGCAGTGATGGCCTCTCTATATATGGAGTTATTAGAAAAAGAAAACTTTCAGAATCAATGGTAGGGGATCACACTGGTTTAGATATGTAGACGACGTCCTCGCAATCATCCCCGAAAATACCAATGTAAATAATAAAGTGAGAATGTTTAACGCGGTCAACAGCGATATTCAGTTCACCGTAGAAGAGGAACAAAACGGACAATTGGCCTTCCTAGATATGTTAATACGACGAGTGGGAAAAACTGTAACTTTCTCAGTATACAGAAAGGAAACAAACAAAGAGGATTTAGTACATTACTTCTCCGCACATGATGATAGGACAAAGAGTGGTATAGTAATAGGATTTTTTCTCAGGGCACTATGAATCTGTAGTAATGAATACCTAGAAGGCGAATTTGATTACATTATGAAAACCTTTGACAAACTTGGATATCCAGAGGGAATGTTGAAAAGAACAAAAAGAAAAGCAATAAATATTTACAATCGCGGAAAGAGAGAAATTATAAAGATAATACCAATTTTATATCAGTACCTGGCTCAGAAACGTCACCAATAATAGACAAATATTTAACAAAATCAGGTATATAGCTAAAATAACTAACAAGAGGATAGGTGATTTAATAAAGACTTCCGAAAAGAGAACCAATTCCGAAAACAGCGTCGTATACAAAATCCCGTGCAATAGTTGCTCAATGGCTTATTTTGGCGAATCGTCAAGAGGATTAGAAAAAAGAATTAATGAACATAAAAACGACATAAAAGCACATAGGACATCTAATTCTTTAGTAGTTCATGCGGAAAAATTCGATTATTTACCAAACTGGAGAGAAGCTGAAGTGCTACATAAAGGTTTTGATAAATTCACTAGAAGAATTGTTGAATCAGCATATATTTCAACTAATAATTCATCGAATCATCGAGGAGGGTTTATCAATTTAGCTAAACAAACTAGTATTCTAATTCTAAAACACGCTTGAAAAACCTTTCCCAAGTATCCGAAAAGGTAATTAGATTTAGTACATAAACTTCAACTGCAGTTCTACATACACTCTCTGAAGAAGTTCTACGCGAACGAAACGTTAGTGTGTTTAGAGTTCCGAGCCTTCCCCTGTGTTTATGTTCTCCATCATCCAAATAATTTGTCTAAAATACTTATCAATATATATATATATATATATATATATATTCTGTTAAAAACGACAGCAAAAGAATTATTAATTAGTTTTTTTCCGTGAGCTCTCAAGCTTGCGAAAAGTAGATATATATATATCAAGCAATCACATCACCGTGATACAAAAATGCAAAATAACCACAGAAGGAAAACTTGTAGACAGTAAGTACTTTCGTATATTACATCTTCAGACTAAATGAAAGAGATACAGAGTTGTTTAATTAAATGTAAGTATCAGGTAGCAACCGTAGGGGGGGGAGGGGGGAGACAATACAATGCGGGATGACCTTACCTCTATCGACCTGACCAACACATAAGGTTCAATCTGGCGGAAACATTCTGGTTACCATTTGGGTTACCAATTTATCACATTTAAAATGTCCATAGCTTAAGTTTATAGTTTTATCAAACGTACCTGATATTAAAGGTCAGATATCAACAGATATACCATTCACTAAAAATCATCGAAAAAGTACTTTTTAAAAGCATACAAATAAAGTTTTTACCTATTCCAGAAGAATTTATTCGGAAAATTCACTTTTAATTGCGCCTCGCATACCACTTTTCCGAAGTCTAGATATTCAGAATAACAATATTGTTTGTTTGGCAACTGTGACGTCACGAACGCGGAATTCCCCGAACCTTTCCCGAAGCGCACGGGCGGAATGTTTCGAATAGCAGACGACGCAATGAAATGAAGACAAAACTGTTTTTTGCCAAATTTGATAAGATGTAGATGGTGGAATTATATAGAATACTGTCAGTATGTTTTTTTTTATGTACATTAAACTGTAAATACAAAAAGTTATGGAAGTCTTGATATCTGACCTTTAAAGGTCAGATATCAAGACTTCCATAACTTTTTGTATTTACAGTTTAATGTACAAAATACAAAATACAAAAAGTAATGGAAGTCTTGATATCTGACCTTTATAGGTCAGATATCAAGACTTCCATAACTTTTTGTATTTACAGTTTAATGTACATAAAAAAACATACTGACAGTATTCTATATAATTCCACCATCTACATCTTATCAAATTTGGCATAAAACAGTTTTGTCTTCATTTCATTGCGTCGTCTGCTATTCGAAACATTCCGCCCGTGCGCTTCGGGAAAGGTTCGGGGAATTCCGCGTTCGTGACGTCACAGTTGCCAAACAAACAATATTGTTATTCTGAATATCTAGACTTCGGAAAAGTGGTATGCGAGGCGCAATCAAAAGTGAATTTTCTGAATAAATTCTTCTGTAATAGGTAAAAACTTTATTTGTATGCTTTTAAAAAGTACTTTTTCGAGCAATACGATGATTTTTAGCGAATGGTATATCTGTTGATATCTGACCTTTAAGCAGGATTCTACTATATTTCTATCTTGTAGACTTCTTCCTTTGGCTAAAATTGTTGCCTTAGACCAATCAATATGATGGTTGTATAATGCTTTATGTTGAAATAATGCATTATTTTCCTGGGTAGATCTCACACTATATCTATGTTAGGAAATCCTTGTTTCCACGTTTTTCCCAGTTTGTACAATATAATTTTTTTACAATCTTGGCAAGGAATTTTATAGACCACACCGTTGTTGTTAGGCGGGCTGTTCTTAATTAAAGTTTTCTTAATGATGTGGCCATATTTAAAAGCTACTTTGATATCCAATTTCTTGAGTAAGTTGACAATACTAAGAAAACTTTCATGAAAAAGAAGAACAAGTGTATTAAGTTGTTTATGGTTTTCTTGTTCTTAATAGCATGCTTTGTAAAAGCGTTTCTTGGCGGTATTGTGACATTAAGAATATGAGTGGGATATTTTAACTTTTTCCCAATATTCCGGATAGTTCTAATTTCGTCATCAATAAATTCAGGATCTGAAATCCGGTAAGCTCTCAAGTACATGGAAATAAAAACTGATCTTTTTACATTGATATACTGATTGGAATAAAAATGTACATAGGAAAGAATATTCGTAGGTTTTCTATAGACTTGTTTTCAGAGTACCATTATCTCTAATTATTTCAACATCTAAAAAGGGCAAGCCGTTGTTATTTTCTATTTCAAGAGTGAAGTTAATGGAGGGTATCAGTGAATTTAGATTAATAAGGAAATCATCAATAGATAGGTTATTAGACCAGAAACACAAAACATCGTCTACATATCTGAACCAAATAACTTTTTCATCTTTAATAGTTGGTAATAAATATTTTTCAAGGCCCTTTGGCGAAATACAACCTGACCAAACGTTATTTGGCAAAACGAGATGGCATCCAGCAGCATATACACGTAATGCGCTCAACATAAAATAGTGGGTGCCTATTCCTAAACCCCTTCAACACAACTTAACCAAACAGCGTAGTTAATAGAAATTAAATTGAAAGTTTCTCCTAGGACAAATGGGATGATTTTCTGTATCAATCAGCACGTTTTTTTTTTCATCTTATTTAATTTTACTTTGTTTTCTTGTTTATTTGTTTTATATTTATTACTTATTCATTCCATTTATTTATCTTAATTCGCCTTCTTTACATGATTTATTTATCTGATCTGTTTATCTTACTGATCATTATCATTTTCTTTTATATTGAATTGTTTTTTCATTTATTCTTTATCAATATTATTATAAATCATTATAATCATAAATCCTATTATAAATCAAATACATACTATTTTTTCATTTATCAACAGATCAAATAAATTAATACAAATAACCAAATAAACTTATTTTGATTCATTTATTTGATTTATTTATTCATCAATCTTCAGCCATGATAAAAATCATTTGCCGGCAGCCGCTGAGAGGTCAACCGCGCAGGTTTGAATCCGGGCCACGGCGCAGAGGTTAGGAGTAACCGTCGTCAACCAAGGTAGTCAAAGTCCTTTGTGAAGCACCGTATCTGGGAAGCCACAAGGGAGTTGGTGACGCTTAAGGAATCATCTTAAAAAAGAAATAATAATAATAATAAATAAATAAATAATAATAAATATATATAAGTAAATAAATAGATAATAATAATATAAAAAATAAAATACATAAAAAAATAATGTAAATAAAAATAAAATAAAACGTAAAATATATATTATTCTGGCTGCAGACATGCGATTTTATTAATCTCCAAAGTATCCCTATTGATAGCGACAGCTATGAGATGAATTTGTTACAACAACAATTAAATCACCGGCCCTAGTTTCCCTCAACCTTAGGCTCTATTAAAACACTGGAGGTCAAAGTTCTCTATGGCCTTGGGCTACTTATGATTTCTTCTTCCAAGGGCGTGGGAATTATTACTAATAATTATGACCATTTGTAGTAATAGTAAAAATAGTAGTAGTAATAGTAATAGTAGTAGTAGTATTTGATCCGATGGTCCCCTGTTACAGTTGTGGTGATTGGTTTGACTAATTGATACTAGTTTTTATTATCGCAAGCTGGAATCGCGCGCGGGACCCCTTCTCGAGCCATAAACACCATTTCATTCTTGCTGAGGTCAGGCTTTCTTAATGGATAACATGACCCAGTGAATGGGGCTCTGTTCGATGAAGGTAAAGGTGTTTACGAAGAGACATATGTCCTATGGGCCAGTATATAGTAAACAGAACGAACTTAGCCAATCATAGTTGGTTGTAGGAGCCTTGCACCCTTCAGAGGTTTCGTCTAAGCTATCATCACAGAGTCAAGTCAGTCTCTTTAGTCTCTTTAGTCAGTTTAAGCTATCACACAGAGCCAAGAGCTAAGTCTAAGTCTCTGCCTATCAGAAGTCAAGACTGCGGCGACTGCGGCCCGGAGATCCGCAGAGAAGGTCTGTATCAAAAATATTAAGTCCAGCCTCCCTCACCCCACATACTCAATTTCACTTGTTCATTAAACTGCAAATAATAACACAACAAATAAACGTCATAGACAGGAGAATTTAGTCTCATTGAACACCACCATTTTAGAGATAATAATGTGATACTAAAACTATTCTTACGCTTGTTCGTACTTCCCTGATCCAACCATTTTGGCCAGCTACCACTTACTTTTATATACGTAATCAGGGGAGTACGACACAATAACCTAACTATTCAGGCGTCCCACTCCCGAAACGAGAATGAGAAAATCAGGATGTACGAAGAGCGTATACAGAATGTGGACCAGGGCTCATTCACTCCTATAACCTTTACGACTTCAGGTGGGATGGGTCCAAGGGTAAAGGCATTCTACGCTAGTTTTGGCATAGGTGATGGCAAAAAAGAAACAACCACCAAAAAGCAGCATTGTATCGTGGATGAGATGTACTCCTCCATTCAATAAGTAATGAGAAAATGTCAGGAGAGACATTAAATATGATTTGATCAAAATAGTACTTCATGGTGAAGTACATATACATATATTCTATAGAATGACTAACTGGCAACTTTCTATATTTGTAGGTCTGATTGCAGCGGTGAACGTGGTGGAACCAGTCTGATTTGGTTTGCCGATCTGTGAACAATTGTCAAGATGCAAGAAAACATGGAGCAACGTTACGCCATCAAATTTTGTGTTAAACATAAGAAAACCAAACAAGAAGCTTATGGAATGTTAAAGGAGGCCTATGGGGATGAACAGATGAGCAAGTTTCTATCGGTGATTTAACAGATTTTTTGAAGGAAATGAACAGGTTGAGGATGAACCCAGATCTAAAGCACCGAAAATTGCACGCAAGGAGGAAAACATCGAGGAAGTGCAAAAGTTAGTGATGCAAGACCGTCGAATATCTGTGAGGATGACATCTGAAGCTGTTGGTATTAGTATTGGCACAGTAGAGACAGTTCTGACCGAAGATCTGAAGCTCCACAGAGCCTGTGCCAAGTTCGTGCCAAAGATCCTCCCCGATGACCAGAGGCAGTTTAGTGTTGAATGTTGCACTGACATTCTCAAAATGATAAGAGGCTGATTCAGGTTTTCTGAATAAGGTAGTGACTTGCAACGAGAGTTGGGTGTTCACCTACGACCCTGAGAGCAAACGTCAGAGTGCTCAGTGGAAGCACGCGACCTCCCCCAGACCCAAAAAGGCAAAGATGAGCAGGTCGCAAGAGAAGGCCATGGTCATTCCTTTCTTTGAATCCCAGGGGCTCATTCACGATGAATGGGTTCCTCAGGGTCAAAACGTCAATAAGGAATATTACCTTACTGTTCTGAAAAGGTTCAGGGTGAAGATGAGGAAGAAGAGGCCTCAGCAGTGGAAGAGTGGTCAGTAGTGGTTCCACCGGGACAATGCCCCATGCCACAAGTCAACGCTGGTGACCACCTGGATGGCCGACAGGGGAATGAAAGTGGTACAACACCCACCCTACAGCCCTGACCTAGCCCTTGGGACTTCTTCCTGTTCCCAAGCATGAAAGACAGCCTCAGGGGAACCAGCTTGCAGTCAACTGAGGAGCTGAAAGAGGCACCGGAAAGTTACCTGAAGGGACTACTGAAAAAGAACTTTGAGGAGGTCTTCCAGGATTGGAAGAGACGCATACAGAAGTGTGTTGATGCGAGAGGCAATTATTTTGAAGGAGACAAAGTTTTGTAAGCTTATCAAAATAAATAGTGTCTCTCCTGACATTTTCTCATTACTTATTGAATGGAGGAGTAGACTGTCATTCTCACTCTTAAGATCAGCCCTCCTATGCCTGAGAGGTACCAGGTCCCCACCGCCCAAATCAGCACATGTACAAAACCTCGATTTTGAGCAGACTGTAGTAGATAGTAGGATATATGAACTTCTGTATTAGCCTTCATTAAAGTATATAAGAGGTTAATCGACCACAGTCATTGGCGAGAGAGGGGCTAATGTAATGGTGCCTGATTGCTTTCACCACACAATTTCACGAGGATGGAGGTCGTTAAAAAAGAAGAAGAAAAAAAAGTAGTAGTGGTAGCAGTAGTACTACTAGTGGCAGTAGTAGTAGTATGTACGTCTGTAATATTGTTCTGCTTAATTCTGTTCTGAGATACATGTTGCATGTTGCGTGCTGTATGTTGCATGTTGGGAGGTGCATGTTTTGTGTTGCATGTTTCGCGCGACATGATGTATATTGCATGTCGATTGATGTATGTTTCGCGTGACATGATGTATGTTGCGTGTTGCATGTTGCACAATAAACGATATTGCGTGATACATATGTTGTACGAGCTGCATACTGCGTGGAGGAAATGGCGTGTTGTACATTAAATTTGTTGAATGTTGCACTTTGAAAAGAAATTCACAGTAAGTTGAATAATCTAGTTGTTATAGTGATTTGTTGTAAAGTTACCAAGTGGCGCCTTTCTTTTTATAATGGTATCAGCATATATATATATATATATATATATATATATGCAGAAAGATTACAAATTTTGTTAATGATGAATTTATCTAATTTATAAATGCCATTACTGATATTAAGAGTAGAACCTTCAGAATTTTTTATCATACCATCATCTACATATCTATACCATAGTGAATAAGTTATATCAAACCAGCAAAAAAAAAAATATATATATATATATATATATATATGTATATATATGTATATATATATATGTATATATATAATATGTATATATATATATGTATATATATAAAATGGAGTGATATTGTTTATGCACTATAAACAGTTGTCATGGAACCGAAGAGCCTCCTCCATCCAAGGAGTCTCGATCGCATCAAGACACCTTTCAAGTTGGGGTCCGAGCGATCCTTAGGTACACAAATGCGTCTGGCGTATATCGAATGAAATATATCAAGGTTACCATCACAGCTATTCCATCACTTCACGTGCACCTCTCACCATGCACACAACCATACCAAGCCGGATTAAGCTAACGTGGTGAGGTACAGCGGCTACAGTATCGCCAATCAGGGGTATAGACCGGTCCTGTAGTGGATCATTAAGGTTGAACTACAACTAATATCCTAGTAAAGGTGGGGGAAGGTGTAAGGGAAAGGAAGAACCAGATGGATGATGAGAACAAAAGTGTGATGGGGGGATGCGGGTGGGGGAGAAGAAAGGTGGGGGATTGAAATAAACCAAACTTGTGGGTGGGAGACAACTTCTGGGTAGACGAACAGAAGACAGGAAATGGAGGAGACGGCAGAGGTCGGGGTGGGGATGGGGTGGAATTCAGGGGTGATGTGTGGGGGGTTGGAGGGGAGATGATGCGGGGGTGGGGGAAGAGACAACTGATGAGATCTTATTTCATATTAGTATTTATTCTGTCGTCAGGGCGATTTCATTCATATGAAGGAAATACTTTGTAGCAATAAGCGTGTGTGTGTGTGTGTGTGTGTGTGTGTGTGTGTGTGTGTGTTCAACAACATTTTATCCATCTGATCTAGAACTGACTTAGCCAGAGTGTAGAAAGATCTGCGGGTCAAGAATTGAACTCCACCACCTCTGCTGGCATTAGTGCCAAAGACTTCAGCATCCCCACCCAGCCTCACTCAACACATCACGCTTCACCGGAACACTGTCGTCGTCGTTCACCGATGGACTGCCATGAGGATATACATATACATATACATATACATATACATATACATATACATATATATATATATATATATTGCAGTAATTCACAAGGCACACGTGAAAATAATATGCAGAAAAAACCACTGGGAAATAAGAAGCTTAGTCCGAACGTTTTCGTCTATTTAAGACATTATCAAGGAATACACAGTTACAGAGACAAAGGTGGATATATATACATAAAGTAAAAGACAAGCTAGGAACATGGGAAGTACACACAAGATGCTTCACAATCAGGTAGAGCCGATGTTTACATATACGGACGTTTGGTCCATGACGTTACGTCACCCCCGCTTAGAAGCACTTGGAGAAGTTCTTACAAATTTATCCAAGTGCTTCTAAGCGGGGGTGACGTAACGTCATGGACCAAACGTCCGAATATGTAAACATCGGCTCTACCTGATTGTGAAGCATCTTGTGTGTACTTCCCATGTTCCTAGCTTGTCTTTTACTTTATGTATATATATCCACCTTTGTCTCTGTAATTGTGTATTCCTTGATAATGTCTTAAATAGACGAAAACGTTCGGACTAAACTTCTTATTTCCCAGTGGTTTTTTCTGCATATATATATATATATATATATATATATATATATATATATATATATATATATGTACATATATATATATATATATATATTGTGTGTGTGTGTGTGTGTGTGTGTGTGTGTGTGTGTGTGTGTGTGTGTGTGTGTGTGTGTGTGTGCGTGCGTGCGTGTGTGTGTGTATACCTGTTCGTGAATCGTCTTTGTGTTTATACCTTCTGGCTTACACCAGACGAGGTGCGGTCCCAAAGGACTTGCATTCGGTCTCTGGGCCGGGCCCAAAATTTCCATCAGTTTCGACTCTCTTTCCTCCGCTTTTTCATATAAGCAGAATTCACCACAGATAACTTATCAAGATGAGAATAAGGAGGAGAAGCAAGAGGAAGAGGAGGAAGAGGAGCATGAATCAGAGGAATAGGAAAAAGAGAAGGGGTTTAACAGGTGGAAGAAAAGGGGGAGGAGAGGAAGAGAGGAAGGAACACGAGGTGAACGAGAAGAAAGAGGAGAAGGAAGAGGATCATTATCGTCATTTTTGTCATCATTACAGTTTTTTTCTGCAGATGCTTTGGAGTTCACCAAAGTGAATGAAGGAGAGGGGAGGAGGGAGAAGAGGTAGAAGCTCAAGAGAAAGAGAAAGAGGAGGAGGAGGACGAAGAAGAGGAGGGAGAAAGTAGAGGAATTGCAGGACAGGGAGGTAGAGGCAGAAGCAGAGGAGGAAGAGGAGGAGGAGGGAGAAGAGAGAGGAGGAAGAGGAGGAGGTAGTGGAATTACAGGAGTAGTGGTTGGTAGAGGCAGGGGAGGAGGAAGAGGAGGACGAGGAAGAGGAGGAGGAGGAGGAGGAGGTAGTGGAATTACAAGAGTAGTGGTTGGCAGAGGCAGGGAAGGAGGAAGAGGAGGACGAGGAAGAGGAGGAGGAGGAGGAGGAGGGAGACAGTAGTTGAATAACAGGAGAAGGGAGATGTAGAAGCAGAGGAGGAAGAAGAGGAGGGAGGGAGAGGAGGAAGAAGAGGAGGACGAGGAAGAGGAGAAACAAAATATCTTTAACACGAAGACCAAACGATTTTATTCAACTCTAGGAAGATGAATGGTCTTCACCATCCCTGAATGAAATCATCTAGAGCCAGAAATCGAAAAAAAAAAAAAAATGTGACAGCAGACGGCTCGTTACTGGCGGGAAGCCGAGTTCGTAGTTAGGGGAGACTACATTGTATTCCCATGATTCAGATAAGTCCTACTTTGGGGGATAGCGTCCCAGCTACCCCCCACCTCTCTCCCCCTACATTCTCTGAGAGCAGGGGTAGACCCCCCCCCCCCGCTCTCTGTGACGTTAAACCGAATCAGCATTATCCAGTATAAACCTTATTAAAGCATACCATCGTAGACAGTAAAGATAAGAATGATTTTAGTTTGGTTGTCAACCAATTTATTATATAGATATATATATATATATATATATATATATATATATATATATATATATATACTGTATATATATATACATACATATCAATATATACAGTATATATATATATATATATATATATATATATATACATATAAATATATATATAATATATATATATATACATATATATACATACATTATATATATATATATATATACATATATATACATACATATATATATATATATATATATATATATATATATATATATACAGGGAGCTCCAAAAAAGATGTAACTAGTTTGACTGGTCTTTATTCAGACAGACTTTGAATAACAAGCTTAATACGCGAGATACATAAAGTCAATAAGGTTGAATTATGTCTGAAAGTCAAACAAACTTCTGGTAGTCCACATGCTCGGTATGAGCCCCATTTCTGTTGAAACATGCTTTCACGCGGACGCAGAAATTCTGGCCAACTCTTTTCCATGTTTCAGCGGACACTTCAGCTACATAAGCTGCCACATTCTGCTTTAGATCAGCTTGTGTTTGAGGTCTGTTGGCATAGACCTTCCCCTTTGCTGCTCCCCAGAACCAGAAATCAAGTGGATTTAAGTCAGGGCTGTGGGGGGCCCACTCATGGTCTGTGTTGAGGCTGATGAGACGATTCCTTAAAAGTCCCCTGAAATGATCCAATGATGCGTGGACTGTATGAGGTCTTGCACCATCCTGCATGAACCAAGCAAGCCTTAACTGTCCTTGGGTTAGCTTCTGAGTCAGGTCACCGTGAAACTGATCAAGAATTGCGATATAATGTTCACTGTTGATGGTAACGGTGCGCCCATTTTCCTCGAACCAGTAAGGTCCCAGCAGACCGTGCTTTGCATTGAACGCCACAAATGCAGTGACCTTCGGACCTTTGAGGCGCTTCTCACTGATTTCTTCTGGCTTCTCTTCTCCCCAAAACACATTGTTGTGGTTATTAACAGCCCCATTAAGATGAAAATGTGCTTCATCACTAAACCAAATGTGATTGAGCCAGTTGGGAGTTTGCTCGAGCTTTTCATTCAGCCAGTCGCACATCTCGATTCTCTTCTCTTTGTCCTGTTGCTGCAGCACATGGTGAGTTGAAATTCTAAATGGGAACAGCTTCAGGTCCTTCCTCATAACTCTCAAAAGTGTAGTTGGAGAGAGAGCCAGCTCTTGAGCGCGGATTCGGTAAGATTTCTTCGGACTGCTAACCACCGACACACGGACTTGCTCCCTCTTCTCAGGAGTGATGATCGGTCGCCGGCCACTACTTCCCTTGTGGACGTGATCCAGGATTTTCTCCTTTTCAAAATGCTGCACAATCCTCTGTATTTTCAAATTTGTAAGTGCTGCACACTCAGACTTAGATTTGTGACCCTGGTGTGTGTTGAACCGACGGCGGACTTCTGCGGGTGACTTGGTTTCATACCAGAGTTGGACGATTTTCAACTTCTGCTCTGGCGTTTACATTTTACATACAATCTGGAAAACAAGAAAAACAAAGACATGTTAACAAATCCAACCTAGTTGACTATGTAACCTGAAAAGGAAAAGTCCGTGCGCGCCCCAACAGATTTATTATAGCTGATCAAAGTAGTTAATCTTTTTTGGAGTTCCCTGGTGTATATATATATATATATATATATATATATATATATATATATATATATATATATATATATATATATATATATATATATATACATATACACGTTGTGACATCAGCAGTGCGGCACTGTACCATCATCCTCTAACCACGTACAGTGTACTTTATATCACATGAATTATCTGGCGATCACACCAACTAGTCTCTTTATCCTGGGGAGGGTTTCCTGCAAATAGAAAATAATATATAGATTACTGTACCCTCGATGTAAAGAGGGATGCTTTTACCATTGCCCGTTACTCAATGGGCTTAACAAGGGTGATGAAGGCAAGTCATCATGGCAGGGCAGATTTATGAAGGAAATAGACAAGAACTGGTTTACCAACAGAGTGGGTAACGAATGGAATAGGTTTAGTAACCATGTAGTGAGCGTTGAAACAATGTGTTATTCTAAGAGAAGGTGAAATAACTTTAAGGATGGGGATGACATGTGGTAATGGACATGGAATTGCCTAGTGTAGGCCATATGGTCTCTTCCAGTCTCCTCCATTTTTATGTTCTCATGTTTTATGTACTTTCACCGTCACTTACTGGTATCGCACATACATGAAGCGGTGTGATGAGTGATGTGGATGTGTTGGATGACAGAAATGGCGAGAGGGATTGAAAAACATGCCTGACCCAGTATGACACAGGCTGACTGTTGAAAACTATTGAGGGCGTATCTCCCCTTCCCTCGCCTCTCTCTCTCTCTCTCTCTCTCTCTCTCTCTCTCTCTCTCTCTCTCGCCGACTCCAAACGTTTCATAGTGTAATATATTGTGAAGCTCATTAAGAAATTATCTCCTAATCCTTAATGATGGTGATGAGTGATTTGGTTTATCGTCGCGAACTTCCCCCTATCAGGATGCTAGGACGGTGCCCCTCACAAGGGGACTTTGTGGCGTGAAATTTAACAAACCGTCCCCTTGGTCCATCTCGCTGCCGGTAGGGTTCGACCTGCCGTCACCTCGACCGCCGCCACAAGTGGTCTAACCTGAGACGGAACAGAATCGTCACACATTCACCTGAGTAAAAACACTCAATGGATCATTTGAGTGGACAAGAGAGAGAGAGAGAGAGAGAGAGAGAGAGAGAGAGAGAGAGAGAGAGAGAGAGAGAGAGAGAGAGAGAGAGAGAGAGATAACCAATCTGGGGGGCTTATCTTTCGAGGTTTTTCTTCCTACAGATGGAGAGATAACTGACCCAGCTGTTTTCTCACTCAGTATCTAAACGTGCTGATCCAGAGGTCTTTACTTGTTCTTAAACTGAATAAGTCAAAATAATGAGATAACAAATTAGTGAATGGAAAAATAAACGAGCGAATCATTCGAGTTTACATACACTCACACAAGATTACCATCGGAGTCATAGCACAATATTTGTCATTTTAGGAATTTATCATGATGTCAGATGTGTTTACTCCAGATTAGGAAAAAATATAGAAAAAAAAGGTAATTTCAGGATTTTATTGTGATTGATACCCAGAACACGAAAATATTTTGCAAGACATAAATAATAATAATAATAAAACAAAGGGGGTACGCGTTTCCTAAATCAATCTAATTTCTTACCTATATCACATTTAACCTTTTCGCTGCCTTTTGCTATGATCTAAAAGCCGTTGGGCGATTTTATTCATCTAAGGTAAAAGAGGAGAAGACGAGGACGGATAAAGAGGCTGGGAAACGTTGCTTCCACGACCTGGGCAGACCGCCCAAATCGAAGCCAGCAAAGTTGAAACTTTCTTTTCCGTTTCGTGACAAGGCAAGAAAAAGTAAATGAATAAATAAATAAAAGAAGGGAGTAAGACAGAGTAAGGCTGATGAAGATATAAAAATAACAAGTTATAAAACATAAACAAAGTCAAAGAATCGAATTAAGGACTTTGATACAGAGTTCACACTCCGCATCTCTCTCTCTTCATAAGAGAAGTCAGTTGGAGTGATGGGTTGGAAAGGTATGCCCCTATACAAGATGACCCTCACGAAGAACTAACAGCTGTCCACGTCAATGAAAGAATTTTAGTGGTAATTCATATTTCAAACCAGGACGCCCCTCCCACTTTTTCATATGAAATTATATATATATATATATATATATATATATATATATATATATATATATATATATATATATATCAAGGACTACTATTACACAGGACGTGCGCACCCAGATTTCTGGCTCCTCTAGCGGAGGCCATTGCTTCCTTTGTAACCTAGCATTTTATATTGGACAAATATATAAAAACTAGAAACCTAACATTTTATATAGGACAAATATATCAACTATTGACTTATTCAATGCAGTATAAGTTAATATAAAATTTTATAATGAAATAAGAAACTATTTTTGGCTTTGAAATGCCAATTCTAGCCGGACTTGACAGGCATTATTGTATGAGGTAAATGGACACCAGGGTTGGCACGCTCTTTGTCAATAGGATGCTTGGCTGTGGCACGGCAATCACCCGGAAAATCAAACAGCTTACAGTACTGCTGGTTTATCTTGTGGTTGTCTGTGATAGACCCGATGACACGCACACCTGCCCTCTCAACATCAGCTGCCGCCTCCTTCACACGCTGAAGCTGGTATGCTGCTGTAAGTTTGTGGACGGGTGTCACAGAAATCATAATACTAGGCCCTCTGTGCAGCGACTTCATCATAATACATAGCATAGAAGTGGCCTTGCAGTCTGGCTTGTTCACTGCCATGCCACTCAGAACCCCACCAGAAAATGCAACAGTTGGCCGAATCTGTACTTCATCTATCAAGAGAAATACATTCTTCTCCTGCAGTGTCTTCACTTTGGCAAATGTTTCCCTCATCACCTGATCCTTGTCAATAGATGAAGTGATGTACTGCAGCTTGCGTTTCCTTGGCAGCACCAAAAAGTCTCTGAGCTGTTCATAACTACACTTGGGGTATAATTCAAGAGCAAAACAATAATCATTCATGGAAAACTGTTTCTGTGATAAAAGTTCCAACTGACGTGTCAAAATTACCAGCTTCTACTCATTCTCGGTGTTTACACAGGCCGAAGTGTGGGTTTGAAGAAGAGTGACAATAATCTCAATCTTTTTGTCAAACGGGATGTCATAGTTAATTGCTAAGCGCACAGCTTCGGCGAACTGACCATACGACCTCAAACCACTGTTGGAATAAAGTGTCTTACCCAGTGGTACACTAATGCCCTCCTTGAATGCACGGCAGATCAGTGGGCTACACAACGTGGGCGTGTTTTCGATAATCACAGACAGTCTGCACTCACTAAAATTTTCTGTCATGAGCAGACACACTAACCTTTCTTCCTATCTTGAAATAATTAAGTTCTTGTACTGCTTCTGTAGGTCACGTTCAGGTCTAAAAGCATCAAATGAAGTAATCGTATCTTTCTGAAGAAAATGCCTCAGTTGCTTGTCTTCGGCCTTCGCCGGGCGAGGTACAGGTTTTGAAGATGGCAGACATGAAGCAGGCACATTGAAGACACTGGGAGGGATCGCAGGTCGCGTAGAACCACCAGGCAATTTGATAGAAGGCGTGTTGGGACCCCAGTGTTTCTCACAAATGAAAAATCTGTCAGAATCAACAACAAAGTTCTTACGTGGTGGCAGCACATCAATCCACTTCTGTTTTTCATAACGGTCTTTTGGCAGTTGAAACATTCGGCACCTGTTATCCTTGTTATAATTACCGTTACAGTTCGCAACACCACACTTATTCGGCATTTTGAATACACAAAATCAGCAAGAACCTATGTAAACAAATACAATCCACTTCTAAATGCAGCCACGCGGGAAAGACGGAGTAACACAACCTTAACACCTCCATTGCTAGTAGCACACTGGACCAGTGTTGCCACTCTGGAAAATGAAAAACCTAAACAGCTTGCCAAAAACTACTACATTGAACAAAAAACTACTAGATTCGAATTATATTACACAACATACACATGAAAACATTTTGAAGTTAGAAAACTGTATACATCAAACTAATTACCACTGCCTGCAATGGTGCAATAATCCAAACTTTCACAACCAATCACTAGTTAGTCAAGTAGACAACTATGAGCTAAACTCGTCACTTGTATGCAGGCAAGACTGCTGTTGCATTGCTCTTTACGATTCTGCACTTAAAAATTTTCACAAACTAATGATTCGGATAATACAAACCTCAACCATCCTGCAACCATCTATATACTAATGTAACCAATCAATCGCGCAAACATACAATAAGCAAATAATAAGTGTGCCAATTTGACTGACAATTTCATTGGAGTTCGTATGATGATATACATTCAATTCATAGTAACTGTACGTGTGAGTGTGTTATAGCTAATTTTCAAAACCTCTCAATGACAAATCATGCTTTCATGGAATAATTCGAGAAGTATTAGACAGAAATGACGCAGAAAAATAACATTTTGCGAAGACAGATACAAACTTAGACGCGAGCGCGACAGACTGCTATATTTTGTACTTTGTAGGATGGTTGCGTGGTTAGTAGGCTGGGTTGCCAATTTAGCACTTTTGGTGCCAGATCTGGCACTATTTTTCTGTGTTTGGCTCAAACTTCTTCAATCTAGCATCTGGCTCCAAATCTGGCTCCAAGAATTTGGCTCCGTAATGCAAAATTAAACTTTTTTATTAGGATCTTCAAAATATACTAGATTCTTGATATCCATGACGAAAAACCACTAGACTACTAGATTGATGCAAAAAACAATAGATCTAGTGGGAAAACACTAGGAGTGGCAACCCTGCACTGGACTGGCCTTCGCTAGCGGACCCAGGGATCTAGGTGCGCACGTCCTGTGTGATATATATATATATATATATATATATATATACATATATATATATATATATATATATATATATATATATATATATATGTATACATATATATAATACATATATATATATATATATATACAGTATATATATACATATATATATAATGTATATATATATACATATATATATACATATATATATATATATATATATATATATATATATTTCTTCTATTTATATCTTACCACTTGACTAACTTCAGAGAAAACGGGTTGGGGTGACTGATACAATTATACTTTGCAACTATGTACCAACCGATACTTGTTCTTGGAATGATTCTATTATTTTTATCAACTCAGGCTCTATTATATAGGGCCTGTGGCACGCTTCCTTCATGTTGATCGTAATCACTGGGTTCTTGTCTCCTCAGGAGAGAAATCTCGATGGAAGAGACGAAGAAGGGGACGTTCGCCCACTGAAGAATTCATGGCTGGAGGGGCAAGTGGATCGAACCTGCCGAGAGTTGTTTGGAGTGGGAAGGAAGGGAGGGTGGCTGCATGGGAGCTTGCTCCCCGGAAAGAGACCGTGAAGGGGAGTCGCCGGGGTGAGATTGAATCAAAGCAACGCGCTCTCTGGTTATATCCCTAATTATTTATGATGATGATGATGATGATGATGATGATGATGATGATGATGATGATGATGATGATGATGACGACGACGATGATGACGACGATGATGAGGGGTGTGTGGCATCTTAAATCTTCAATCTGGTTGGCGCCATATGGTTCTGTTCAGCTGTGAGCTTTGTGAGCAGGTGCCATCTGGGTTTCAGATGGTGCCACTACGCACCCAGCTGGTTTAACACTGCCAAGTTAACTTGACATCTTCTCTCGAATCTCCTTTGCATTACACGGTTACTGTTGTGATTACGCTATAATCATTATTATTATTATTACTATTATTATTACTATTATTAATGTTATTTTATGTCAATATCCCAACAGGCTTCTTCCCCTTACAAGAGAGGCAGCCATTATTATCATTATTATTATTTCATTATTATTATTATCATTATTTATCATTATTAATATCATTATTATTATTACGGTATATCTGTCTATAGACCAACAGGCTTCTTCCCCCTCATAAGGGAGGTAGCCATTATTACTATTATTATTATCATTATTATTACTATTATTATTAATATATCTGTCTACCAACAGGCTTCTTCCCACTTATAAAGGAGGTAGCCATTATTACTGCTATTGTTATCATTAATATATCTGTCTATATCACAACAGTTTTTTTCCCTTTATAAGGGAGGTAGCCATTGTTGTTGTTGTTGTTATTATTACTACTATTATATCTATATAACAATTTTTTTCTTCCCCCTTATAAGGGAGTTAGCTATTATTATCATTATTACTATTATCATTATTATTACTACTACTATTTCATTATTACTGTTATTGTTATTATTGGAGCGGGTGCCTCTCGAGATATCCCGTGGAAACAACGTAGATCATTCTCGTTATTTGTCTGCACCTTTCGGGGTGATTTCAGCCATTCAAGTGGGGAAGGGTATGTGTGGTGTGTGTGTGTGGGGGGGGGGGGGTAAACAACGGGTAAGAATGGCTTATGGACCGGAAATGATGATAAAAATACTACACGAAGGACCATAACATGCCCAAGAGCATCATTTAAATAGTAATTGGTTGTATCAGACTTGGCTTGACAAAGTTAAGCTAGGCAAGGTTAGGTTGTTAAGGTTAGGTCAGATAATGTTAGGTCAGATCAAGGTCATGTCAGGTTAGACCTGCTCACAGAAATTATATATTGAAAATAAGGGATCAATTGTTGAATCCCCTCCCCCTACTGATCAACTTTAAAATATCCACCCCAACTACACTCAACTGTAGAATTCCCCGCCCCCACAATTATCACTGTAGAATCTCCATCCCAGCTGACATAGGTTTGGTTTGGTTAGGTTAGGTTATGCTAGGTTAGGTTAGGCTAGGCTAGGTTATGTATCACTAGCCATGATCAACTGTGGAGTGTCAGCAACAATTCTCAATTGTACAATCTCCATTCCAACCATGTGTGCGTGTGTGTGTGTGTGTGTGTGTGTGTGTGTGTGTGTGTGTGTGTGTGTGTGTGTGTGTGTGTGTGTGTATGTGTGTGTGTGAATTCTATAACTGATCATGAATAATATTTACATAAATATTATATATCTAAACCCTCTCCTTCTCTCACTAAGTAGATAGAAGCTTAATATCTTGCGATTTTGTATGTAGTCTACACCTCCATACCACCTCATGCAGACCCTAAATACTTTCTGCTTTTAATTTTAATTTTTACTTCAGACTCATAAATTGAAGTGAGGACGCCCATACCTGTGACCCAAGTCGTCACCTTTGCTCCATGTACTCGGGCATGTCAAGAGCTTTCTTTAAAATATGGGCGCAGAACCATCAAAGAAAAGTACAAACACAAACACACACACACACACACACACACACACTCACACACACACACACAAAGTCATCTTTGTTTCCCCGACACCACTCTTTTTTTCATCATTTCCTTATTTTCTTCCGCATCTGGTAAGTTTAGTTAGGCTAATCTAACTTAACCTCGTCAACCACTTTGGGTATGTCTGTCGCACAGCCGCTTGCCTTGGAGTTGGGAAAACAAAAATAAGAATATTAATAATAAATAAATAATGCACTTTTCACACGAATTGATGTCACCTTCCCTACCTACAAGAGAACGAACTAAATAGATAAATAAATAAATGAAATAAATAAATAATAAATAATAATAAATATCGGGGCACACTGGCACGCACACACACCTTTGCACGACAGTTGGGCACCCCACGGAACATTCTTGAGTCCTGCCCAAAAAAACTAATCGAGGGCAGATTGGGGTTGAAGAAGCGGGCGAGGAATGGAGGGAGAGAGGGAGTGAGGGAGGCAGGGGAGGTAACGCGAAAGGGAGGGAGAGAGGGAGTGAGTAAACACGATACGTAGTTAAGACGGGGAGGAGGGAAGGGAGTGAGGGGAGACGGGAGAGAAGAGAAAGAGAGAGAGAGAGAGAGAGAGAGAGAGAGAGAGAGATAACACAATAGGTAGAAGGCGGGAGGGGAGTTGCTATAGTTATATGCAGAATGTTGGTCTCATCATGCGTAACAACGTGACTCCTACGCTGCCAAAGTGGGTGTACCACGGAATTGAAAAGGACAGTCTATCCACAATATGAATTAAATGAAAAGATTACGGGTAAAAAGTGGTAACTATACGTGGCAGCACACTAGACATTCCTCACTAGCATGCTACTTGCTTTTGCTGCTTGGTTTGAATAGAAACGACTTCGGTTACGATTTTTTTTATTCAAATTTCCAAATGTCAAATTACTCTTGCATCATACAATAATGAGCTGAATGACGAACTAAGAAAAGTTAAAACCTAAAATACGAATGTGAGACACATTGCTGAGATGCTCTTGCGGAAGTCTAGAATGTTATAACCGAAGATGCTTCTGCTCAAACGAAGTAGCAAAAGCAAGTACCATGATAGCCTTGTGTGTCACCACAGGTTATAACCCTAACAATCCTACATTGTCGAATTTCCACAGAGATGAATAAAATCGCCTGGCGGCGGGTATGCGATAAGAGTAAATGCCACCCAGTTAGGAAGTAATTAAGGTACGTTTTTCTTGTTGCGATTATCGCTCAACGATGATCGTTCATGGCTCAACGATGATTGTCAAACGATTGTCTAGAGCAGTAATTCTCAACGGGGGCGATTTTTGAGCTCAGGAGGGCGAAAAACGTCACAGGTATTGCTTCAAACTGAAAAATTTTCAGCCTAATATAAAAGATCTAGCAGTGAAGCACCAGCTGGGCCCAAGGATCTCATTAAAACACAACGTGAGTAAAACATTTTAAATTAGTTGTTTATCATTGTTGCAATAATTTTTATTATAATTTTCCAATTAAGGGGGGGCGATCCTTTTTTTTCAATTGAAAAAGGGGGCGATATGGGTAAAAAGGTTGAGAAACCCTGGTCTAGAGGACTAAGTTTTTGTTTTTGAACGATGGGGCTGTTTTGCTTCGGGCGACCGCCGCTAGAGCAGCTCAAAACAAAGAATGAGTGCTCTAGACAATCGTTTGACGATCACCGTTTAGTCATAGACGAAGGAAAGTGGCACGAGTGCTAAGCGTATTGTATAAACAGTCAAAAGCCGAAGGTGATGCCGGGGAACCACGGGCATCTGGGTGATGGGGGAAGGGGGGTGGAAAGGTGAGGGAGGGAGGGCGAAGAGGGGGAAGGGTGGATGGAGGGGCTGAGAAAGGTGATGAAACGTGGGTAAGGGTGGATGGAGGGGCTGAGAAGGGTGAAGAAATGTGGGGAAGGATGGGGGAAGTGAGGGGGAAGAGGGGGAAGGGGAGGTGGAGGGGCTGAGAAGGGCGATGAAACATGGGGAAGGGGGAGGGAGGGGGCTGAGAGTGGTGAAGAAACGCGGGGGGGGTGGAAGGAACGGGGAAGGAGGGGGAGAGAGGGTGAGGAAACATGAGCAAGGGTCGGGGGAAGGGGGGATGGGGAGAAAAGGGATGTAGAGGGTTCGAGAAAGTACGGAAAAGTGTGGGCAAGAGCAAGAAAGAGTAGGGAGGAGTGGGGGAAGAGTGGGGCGGGGGGTAGTTAGTGACAACGTGGGGACCTCGCACGGGAGGCAGATCGGGTACAAGAACGAAGGTGAGATGGCTGCGGCGGCGGTGGGGCGCAGTGCCGGGAGCCGAGCCGAGCCGAGCCGAGCCGAGGTGGTTGACCGACCATTCGGCAGTTTGTTTACGTCTGGGTCGGGCCACGTGGTGGTGGTGCTGCTGCTGCTGCTGCTGCTGCACCGCAGCCTCCGCTCGATATCGTCTGCTGCTCCTCCTGCTGCAACAGCAAGAGGAAGAGTGAGGGGAGGAGGAGGAAAAGTTAAAGAGGGAGGAACAGGAAGAGGGAGGAGGAGGATAATTATCAGGGACGGGGAGGCTGGAAAATTGAGGATAGGAGAGGGAAAGGAGGAGAAAGTAAAGAGGGAGGAACAGGTGGAGGAAGAAGGAAAGTGGAGAAGGTGAAGTAGGATGAGAATATTCAACAGGGAGAGGCTGGGCCAAATTTAAGGACCGGTCTGTAGGCCCGACACTACCCGCTAGTGCCACAGATAGACGACCCTCGGGGGCCAGTGCCACCCTTGTGCACGTGTCTGGGATCCACAAAGACACAGACGGTTTGATGCCACGTGCCTTCGACCTTGAACACCACCATCCGGCAGGCAGCGGTGCCGGAGCCCGAGACGCGTCTGGGGGAGAGCCCCCCCCCTCCTCCTCCTCCTCCTCCTCCTCCTCCTCCTCCTCCTCCTTCTCTTCAGTCAATCGCGAGCTCGACAACCACCAAGGCTGTTCCCAGTTCTATTCCAGTATCAAGCAAATATATATATATATATATATATATATATATATATATATATATATATATATATATATATATATATATATATATATATATATATATATACATATAAACCAAAGGCTTTTCCCCCTTATATTGGAGGTAGCCAAAATACAAGGGCATAAAAACCATTCCCTCCCATTCCATCCCTGAATACACTCCACTCCCCTCCACCCTCTACCCTCCCTCTTATCTTGGCACCTCCGGGATGACGGGTCATCCCTACATCTTGCCCACTGCCCTGGGTCAGAAGCAGTGTTTGCAAGACACACCACATACACAGCAAGGCCGCTTCATTAAATCGGCGACCCCCCTCTCCGTCCCCCCATGCAGAAAAGGAGAAGACGGGGAGAAATCACTTCGGGCTGCGTCAAATTTTTCTCACACATACTACCTCACCCATCATCCCCTTCCCATTCCACCTCATGCATCACAATAACATCAATATACAACCATTCTCCATTCACCCCTGTCTTCTGTCCTTCCGTCCTTCCTTAACAGACATTCCCCTCTGCCCCAAAGCTCCCTTTACCCCATCCACCCATCTCATCCTAGGTCGCTCCCTCATGTTCACTCTCTCCACTTCTGCCTTCCACACCTCTTTTACTAGTCTTTCTTCACTCATTCTTTCCATGTGTCCAAACCATCCTAACACTCTTTCATCCACCCTATCTCCCAACTCCCTTACCATCCCCGTTCTCCTCCTCACCTCCTCATTTCTTACTCTATCCAGCCTGGTAACCCCTATCATACTTCTCAGACACTTCATCTCAAACACATTCGAACTCCTTCTCTCTTTGTCTCTTATGTTTCTCCCCCATACAGTGCTGTCGGCATAATCACTCCTTCATACAATCTCCTCTTAGCAACCATCCCCAAATGTCTATTTCTCATTACACTTTTTGATCCACCAAGGCACTTACTCGCTTCTCTCAATCTACATTATACCTCCACCTCTACTCCTCCCTTTCCTGCCACATTCGCACCCAAATATCTAAAACTGTCCACTTCCTTCAGTCTCTCTCCCTTAATGCTCACTTCCAGTCAGCTGCCACTTTCACCCCTTGTACATTTAATATATATATATACATACATATATATATACATATATATATATATATATATACATATATATATATATATGATGGTAAATTGTGACATGTCGATGAAGGTGGAAAAAGAAGTCATGGGTCTAGTTCCGAGTTCCTGAGTTTATTCCTGACCGGTTTCGCTCTAAGCACAGAGCGAAACCGGTCAGGAATAAACTCAGGAACTCGGAACTAGACCCGTGACTTCTTTTTCCACCTTCATCAACATATATATATATATATATATATATATATATATATATATATATATATATTTCATTTGAAATATCCACTTTTTCCCAACGGAATGATTACATTAGATTAAGTTAGTTTGGAAGCTATTGGACAACGTAAGTTTCATGTTAAATATACGTGATTGCGCGATTCTGGAATTTTGCCGGTGTCTCTTCGTTTGTCTCCACAAGATGGAGGAGACGAATGGGGCACCCAGAGAATTCATAGCTGGGGCAAAAGGATCGAACCTGTCGAGAGTTGTTTTAAGTGGGAAGGAAGGGTAGCTGCATGGGAGCTTGCTCGGAGAGACCGTGAAGGGGACTGGCGCCGGCGTATGTGTGAAGCAACGGGATCCCTGGCGTATGATGATCCCCAATGGATGATGATTTTCTGACGCCCGTAACTTGTTGCTAGCGACCTGGGCTTCCTTTTCATGCATTCTAGTCATGCTCGAGGCCACGATATGGTTGGACGGATGCTCTTGACCTGGTACACATTTCGGTCAATTCGTATTTAGATATTTTTCTTACATAACGTCATCAAATACCCTTCCCTTCCACCACCCCCTCCGCCTTTCCTCACGTGAAGGCGCATAAATAGGTATATTTGGACGTGCGTTGGAGCAGGTGACAAGAGAATGAAAATATTCACAACTCCACACGTGCGTTTGTTTGTGTGTGTGTGTATTTACCCAGTTGTATTTTACGGGAAGAGAGCTATGCTCGTAGTGACCCGTGTGTGTGTGTGTGTGTGTGTGTGTGTGTGTGTGTGTGTGTGTGTGTGTGTGTGTGTGTGTGTGTGTGTGTTTACCTAGTTGTATTTTACGGGAAGAGAGATATGCTCGTATGTGACCCGCTTTTGTATCTTTCAGCATCCTGTGTGTGTGTGTGTGTGTGTGTGTGTGTGTGTGTGTGTGTGTGTGTGTGTGTGTGTGTGTGTGTGTGTGTGTGTGTGTGTGTGTGTGTGTGTGTGTGTGTGTGTGTGCGTGCGTGCGTGCGAGATTCACCAGTCATCGATAACGTACTGGAAACGTGATTGACAGCTATACCCACTTGTATGAGAGCTCAGAGCTCATATATATACCAATCTATTGGCAATGTTGTGACTACACACACACACTCACACACACACAAACGCACTACCCCTTGCCTAAGGAAGAGAGTAACGGTTTGCAGTGTTGGGAAACCAGTCAATGACACAAACAGCCCATTTGTTTATCTACTTGCATTAGTTGGTCCATGTTTCAACCAAATGTCTATCTGCCCCAAAATTGACTTTGTGTGTCTATCCTGCGTTCCACCTTTTGCTTCTTCCTTCTATGGTAATCCTTTTCATTCTATTCTAACTGACGTCAGGTGAATTTAATCATCCTGTGGTACATATGTCCCTCTTTATTGTAAAGACGTTTGTACACACCAGCACACAAATACGCGGACACAAAGAACACGAACATACACGTCAACATATGTCTACATACACACAACTAAGGTACAAATCCATATACTGTATGGATATGTATATATGTATATATATATATATATATATATACATATATATATATATATATATATATATATATACATGCAGTATATACTATAATAAAGTAGTAGCCTCTGTCTGTTTGTTCACGTACTTCTCCTAGTGTTTTGGAGATATATTCTGATACTCTATCATTCCAGGTACTTGGATAACTACATTTCATGAAAAAAAAATGGTTACAGTTAAGGGTTAAAGTTAGGTGGGGTATGGTTAGGTTAGGGATTATTCACGAACTCCTAGGTTTTTGCAGATAGACCCCTAAAACCATATATATTCTGAAACCTTATAACCCAAGGTACTTGGATAACTATCTTTCATTTGTCTGTCTGTTTGTTTGTTCACGAACTCCTAGGGTTTTGGAGATAGACCCCCATAACCATATATATTCTGATACCCTATCACTCCAGGTACTTGGATAACTATATTTCATTTAAAAAAATATTTTGGTTAGGGTTAAGGGTTAAAGTTAGGTGGGGTATGGTTAGGTTAGGGATTATTCACGAACTCGCAGCAACGCGCGGGTAATTTGGCTAGTATATATATATATATATATATATATATATATATATATATATATATATATATATATATATATATACATATATATATATATATATATATATTATATATATATATAATATATATATATACACATATATATATTTATAATATATATATATATATATATATATATATATATATATATATATATATGTTATATATATATATAATATATATATACACACATATATATATATATACATATATATATATATATATTATATATATATATATATGTGGGGGGGGGATGGCAAGCAGCCATAGCTGACGGCACTTCAAGGAAAGTCCACAATGGTGAAGGAACTTATGAAGGTCGAAGAGAGTGAGAGAGAGAGAGAGAGAGAGAGAGAGAGAGAGAGAGAGAGAGAGAGAGAGAGAGGGAGTGGGAGTGGGAGTGGGAGGGAGGGAGGGAGGGAGAGAGAGAGAGTCCAATGCCAACCTGAATGAAAACACTAAAGGCCTTGAACCCTTAATCGTAATCCTAGTCGATTTTATTCAGCTTATGGCGGATCAACAATACTGATGGCTCAGAGGTGTACGAGAAAAAAGTTGGCTGAATGAGGTAAAATAAAAAAAATAAATGAAAAATAAATATATAAATAAATTAAATACATCTGGCTGTAAATAAATGATATATTGATCTGTGTAATAATATATATAAAACGACGAAAACAAAACTTTAGGAAGCCAAAGTAGGTATGTAAACACAACTACGTCACTCAGCCCCACCCAGGTAGAGAACAGACAAAGAGCCCAGCCCCGCATCCCCCCGCCCCCGCCCCACCCACAAGCCGGCCGGCTTGGCCCTCACTAGGCCTACTTGTGGAGGGGGTAAGGGAGGGAAGGGGGGTGAGATAGAGTTCACCGACCTTTCGGTTGGGCATGCGTCTGTGCTTGTTTCCTCCTCCTACTCCTCTTTTTCTTCCTCCTCCTGCACCTACTCCTCTTCTTC
The DNA here is from genome assembly GCF_046742065.1 of Oratosquilla oratoria. NCBI lineage: Eukaryota > Metazoa > Arthropoda > Malacostraca > Stomatopoda > Squillidae > Oratosquilla > Oratosquilla oratoria. Next base: position 10,908,501 of record NC_134784.1, read on the forward strand.
CAACTCCTCCTTTTCTTGTTCTTCCTTCACCTACTCCAGTCTCTCATCATCATTCTCTTCTTCTTTGTATTCTTCTCTTCTTCCTCCTCCTCGTCCTTTTCTTGTTCTTTTACCTCCAGCCTCTCCTCCTCCTCCTTTTCTTGTTCTTCTTTTCTTCCTCTTCCTCCTCGTCATTTCCCTTATCTTCCTTCACCTACTCTCATCCCTCCTCTACTTCCTCCTCCTCATTTTCCTACTCCCCGTCCTCCTCATCTCCCTCCTCTACCTCCATCTCCCTCGACCCCCCTCCCAACACTCCTGTCCCTCCTGCTCATTTTTCTCTTCCTCCTTCCCCTTCTCCTCCACCTCCTCTACCACCACCAAATCAGACCCTTCCTCTTCTTCGCCCTCCTCCTCCTCCTACACTACCTCCACTTCTTCTAACACCTCCATCTTCTCTACCACTGCCATCATCTCCGTCCTTGTTGTCGCAAGGGTTATCACACTGGGCTATTTTCCATCCAACCTCCGATTAATTGGCGGTAACGCCCTTCCCACAACTTTTACAGTCGTATAATCGCTATGGCAAAATATTTTGTTTTCTCAACAAAATTACATAGAATGTCATTTGATATGCTGGAGCAAAATTATTTTCATCTAGCATATTTTCTTCCCGAAAGCTGCGGGCTGTAAATCTGCTCCAACAGCCGGAGGAAATATAGCCCTGTGTGATAACGCCTTATGGTAAAGGTGAGAGAGAGGTTTAGAGGAGAGAAAATTCTTGAAAGACAGGAGGAGAGAAAATCTTCCTCCTCCTCTTCCTCTTTTTCGTCCTGTGACCTCTAATGGCTGTCGAGAGGATAGGCCCATACTCTATGACGTCATCATGCTCTGCCCTCAGCTGAATAAAAAACTTGAAAAAAAAGTTCATTGACCCTGATAGATTGTGGCCTTTCCTCTTCCCCGCTGACCTTGATATGGGCGAGATGCCCGTGCCAGGGTATTCCTTATAAAGTCTTAACCCGTCCCCCCTCAAAACACCTCCAGGGGGAGGGGGGATAAGGGGATGGGGGGGTAAGTTCATCTACGTAAGATTTCATTAATTACAGGTTTTCGTACAATATCTAGCTGTCACCAGGCGATTTTATTCGGCTGACAGACACTCCCCCACCCTCCACCCACCCCGCTCTCTCGACAGCTGTGCATCAGCTGCTCTACGAGAAGCTGCCAACTGTTGAGGCTCCAGCACAGGAAGGGGTCGGGTGGGAGGAGAAGATGGTGGAGTCGGAGGTGAGCAGAGAGGAGGTGGAGGAGAAGATAGAGGAGGAGGACGAGGTGGAGGAGGTGAAGGAGATGGAGGTGGACGAGGAGAGCAGGAGGAACAGGAGGTGGAAGAGTAGGAACAAGAAGAGTGGAGTGAGAATGGGAGCGAGAGTGAGAGTTACAACTCCTCCTTTACCTCTTCCTCCTCCTCTTCTTCTTCTTCCTCCTCTTCCTCCTCTACGAAGACATGCGTAAGAGCGTACAAGCGTTCTCAGGATCGAACCGAGCTTAAGACCAAAAGGGGGAGGGGGAGGGGGAGGAATGGGCGTGTGACCATGTATCATGTAGGCAGAACCCCCCTCCCCTTCCCTCCCCTCCCCTCCCTCAACTTCCTCCCTGCCCCCACTAACCCTCCACCTTTCTCCGTTCTTCCCTAAACAGAAGGCCCCCCCTAACCCTTTCCCCGGCGTTCCTCTAGCAATGCAAACTTTTTTGGGCCCTCCACCCTCCATGTTTTTCTTCCCCCCTTTCTCCCCATCTCCCCCCCATCCTTGGCACCCTGCCCGTCCATCCCCCCAAACCCCAACCCCCTAGCCTTCCCTGACTTGCCTTCTCCCAATCCCTACGATTCTTCCTACCCTCCCCCGGCTTCACTCTCCTCTCTCTTTGCCACGCCAACCACCCACCCTTAACCACTGCCCCCCTCCTCCTCCTCTTCCTCCTCCTCCTCTCGCAGACGCCCCTTCTTCGCAAATGTAACTGCGTACCTTCCTCCTCCTCCCCTCCTCCTTCCCTCCACTCTATATATCCTACATTCCATCTCCCTCCTCCTCCTTTTCGTCCTACTCCCCCTCCTTCACTCCCCTCCCTGCAATATATCCTACATTCTTCCTCCCTTCTCCTCCTCCTCCTCCTTTTCGCCTTACTCCTACTATTATTCCTTCGCTTCCTTCCCCTTCCCCTCTGTCCCCTAAATTCCCCTCTTCCTCCTCCTTTCCTTCTTCCTCCCTAACTCTAACATTCTTTCTTCTTCCTTTTCCTCCTATTCTTCCTCTTTCTTCACTAACTCCTACATTCTTCCTTTTCTTCCTCCTTATCCCCATCCTCCTCCTTTCTCTCTTATTTTCCTCCCTCTTTCCTCTCCAAACCATTTTTTCTCCGTCGTTTACTATTCTTTAATCCTCACTCTCTCTTTCACTCACTCTTCACTCTCACCTCAATTTTCCTTTCTCTTTTCTCTTTTTTTTTCTCACATTCTACTTTCCAATTGTTTCTCTTGTTCCTCTCCTATTCTCCCTCCCCTCTACCCTCCTCCTTCTTACCTTCTTGAATTTACTCTGATTTTTTTCAATTTCTATGACTATTTTACTTCTTCGTCTCCGCAACATCTTCCTCTCCCTCTTTCATGCCTTATTCTTGGAAATATATTTTTCGTCTTATTATTCTTTCCTTTCCTTCAGTTTCTTCAGTTCTTCTTTCTACCCTGCCTTAAGAACTCTATACTTTTTTGGTTTCTTATTTAATACAGTCAACGCCCTCTTCATGGGCAAAACTAACCACGCCCCCATTTCTTTCCTGGCCAATCAATATCGCTCTCCGAATAACGCGTACTGAGCACAGGCAGTCTGTGATTGGCCAGAAAAGAAAAGAAGGCGGGGTCTGTTCCGCCTGAGATCATGATTGAGTGCAGGAAAGCCCCTGGAGCTAGCTGTGAATGTGTGCGAGATCTGTGAGGGAGACGTGAATTTCTCACCGCATGCCGTGATTCTAACTTTCCCTTTGGGATTTAGTGAACTTTCTCACGTCCTAGTGATACTTCTTGTGTCTGATTTCCACACTAAGACCATGTTCACACTAGCGGTTCAATTACCATGTAAGTCAATGGTGGCGTTCACACACAACCGCGCAGTTTTTCCTTGACTACGCGGTACCGCCGCGGTTCAAATTGCTAGTGTGAACAAGGCCTAAATAAATATCATTATTTACCAAATGCCATGCAACTCCTGGAGATTTTCTTTTTTGAAGAATGAAATAGGTGGAAGGGGGAGATGGAGGTGCAGTGGGAGGGCCAGGAGGGGGTGAGAGTGCCAGGAGGGGGCGGGCACAGTGCAAAGCGTTGCGGAAGATTTAATATCAACACTCCTGCCTTCATCACGGACTAAAAAAGTTACCTAATGTAACCAATTACCGGTATAAAATGGCAATATCTTAATACTATCCTCATCACATGTCAACACCATTAGGTAATACGGATTACTGACCAATATTACTGATCATGCAAGGGCCACCTTACTCGTTCCGCTTCCTTTCCCTCTATCTTTCCTCCCTACCTCTTCCCTTTTCCTCCCTTCCTCTACCTCTTCCCTTTTCTCTTTCCTACCTCTTCCCTACCTCTTCCTCCTTCCCTTTCCCTACCTTTTCCTCTTCGCCCTCCTTCTTACCTCTTCTTCTTCCCTTCTTCCCTTCTCCTTACCTCTTCCCTTACTTCTTCTCCTTCTTCCTCTTCCCTTCCTCCCTTCTCCCTACTTCTTCCCTTAATCCTTCTCCCTCTTCCTCTTCCCTACCTCACTTCTCCTTACCTCTTCCTTTTCTCCCTCCTCCCTACCTCTTCCCTTACTCCTTCTCCCTCTTCCTATTCCCTACCTCCCTCCTTGCTATCTTTCTCTTTCTCCCTCCTCCCTACCTCTTCCTTTTCTTTCCTCCTCCCTACCTCTCCCTCTTCCCTTCCTCCCTTCTCCAACAAAGCACCCGTGACCTCCAGGTTTCCCAGATTGTTATCAGTGCACTCGGTTGTGTTATCTTTACCAAGCGGTGACGTAACACTTAGAGTAGATAACAATAATTCATTTGGCACAAGATAACGTGAACCTTGTGTATACAATTTAAGATAACGGGGCACCCACAGCTTGATTTCATATTTTTCTTTTTCTTCTTGGTAATAATAGTAGTAGTAATAATAATAATAATAATAATAATAATAATAATAATAATAATAATAATAATAATAATAATAATAATTATAATAATAATAATTATAATAATAATAAAAACACTCGCGTGCATGTGAAAATAGATGAAAACAAATTAGGTGAGAGGATTTAGTAGAGTAATACGAGGCGACCCTACATTGGAATATTCCTGTCTCTCTCACACACGCACATACACACACACACAAAGGCACACACACGCACACACACACGTAGGCACATACATACATACACACACACACACACAGGCACATACATACATACACACACACACAAACGCACAAACACAATTTTTTCATCTCATAAATCACCATTTCGTTACATCCCTCACCTACACCATTACAAAAGCGATTCTTGCGTTCTTTTCTATATTCTTTTCTATTACCACACTAGTTTATATCTAGATGAGGAGGCATACACTGCTCACGCCTAATTCCCCAACTCCACCGGCTGAATGAAATCACAGGATTTTAGAAAATAAATAAATAAATAAATAAACGGATATTAAAACACGTAATAAAGGTATTTTCAACTCACAAAAGAAGACTGGAAGAGACAGACAGACAGAAAGGCAGGCGATACAGACATAGCGAAATGGCGAACAGTAGCAAGCCACTCAGATTCCCAGGATCCAAGATGGCGTCCCCTCCTAGCCGTCTTTTATATTCTTTTATTCAGTGATCGACCCAGACCCCGTTCGGTCCAAAATCCACTTCTCAGCTGAATAATACCGTCTGGTGGCACTAGTTGTACAGAGTAAAATCGATGAAGTATGTTCTAATAATCTAGGAACAATACTCCATTACATTACTGTCTATGGACATGTGGATTTAATTTAGCTGAGATACGCCCCTCCCCCAAAAGCTACGCTCTGCATGATGAGAATCCCGAATCGACTGATTTGATGACGTCACCAAACGATGACGCCAACAAACGATGACGTCAGATATTCCAGATACTGGTAAATCAGAGCTTAGACCAGAGGAAAAATTCTACACATTTAATTTTGTAGAGCAAAGCATTATATCTTGTGCCTATATCAGTCAAGAATTTTATAGCAATATAGTGCAAATAGAATGAAAACAAAGGGATGATAATGATGATGATGATGATAATGGTAATCGTGGTGATAATGATGATGACAATGGTAATGATGATAATGATGACGATGATGATGATAGTGATGATGATGGTGAATAAGATGACGATGTATTACCATTTTTCTTAAAATGTTGGGAATTAGGTTAGGTCAGGTTAAGTTAGGCTGGGTTAGGTTAGGTTAAGTTTGGTTAAGTTAGGTAAAGTTTCTAATGCCATTAGACGTTTTTCACACACGGTCAAAACGTTTCCACCACACATGTTGGAAGAAGATATATTACACGTCACAGGGCGTCACAACTACACATCACAGAACGTCACATTACGAGAAGATTGATATCAAGCATACGACGTCGCGTACGTCGCAGCAGCAGCACCAAACGGCTGTTGAGCGTCAGGTCTCACCAGAACCCGACCGGATTCCCACAATGGAATTAGGCCGGGCTGCCCTTGACCTCTTAGGACATCTGGTCTGCACAAGATACGACCGTTGAGAAGCGTACGTCCACAGAAGGAATTATCCTTATATCTTATTTTTCACCATATATTATTAAAATATGCAATGTCCTTCTATGTATCATAATTGTATATATTTTTGTTTAATATTGAGT
>NC_134784.1:10919438-10951938 GCF_046742065.1 Oratosquilla oratoria
AACCACTTTTCAGACCATTGCTGTTGTTTATCTAAATCTTCTTGAATATCTAATTGGTTTGAGTGATCATTTGCCATTCCGCACAGTTTTGTATCAGCAAATTTGGAAACAATAGATTTTAGTCCGTGGTCTTTATCATTTATATATATACTATGAATAGAAGTGGCCCAAGAACGGAACCCTGAGGAACTCCACTTGTAACATTTTTCTATCTAGAAGTTTTGCCCTTTAGAACAACTCTCTGTTTTCGATCGTTCAATCAATTACTAGTCCAACTTAATAGGCTACCACTTATTCCGTGTGAAGCTAATTTAATAAGTAGCCTTTCGTGGGGGGACGGTGTCAAAAGTTTTTGCAAAGCCTAGATATATTAAACCTATATTGTTTCTTTTGTCATAATTCGAGATGACCGTGTTGTAGAATTCGAGTTAGTCACGCGAGAACGTTTCCGTCTGAATCCATGCTGGTTATCATTTATCAAACACTTACGTTCTAAATGACGTTCGATAGCATTTCTGATGATAGTTTCCCTAATTTTTCCTACGATTGAAGTCAAGCTTATAGACCTGTAGTTATTTGGTTTCTTTTTGTCACTTTTTGAATATGGGACTAACGTTAGCTAGCTTCCATTCTCTTGGGACATCTCCGGATATGATGGCTTTCTTGAAAAGCAGTGACTATCTTTACGACGAGTCGTATGAATAGTCCTCAGGCTATATTATGACATAGTTGATAGCACCCTCTATCGTGAACTTTTGAACTAAATTGTTACTATTAACTAAGATTTTAATGGACATGTGAATACATCGAAAGTGTGTTGTGAAAGTTCCAGTGTAAATCCTCTTAGCTTTCCAGAGATAAAACGACTTAAAATATTCCGTGTCGTCCCATTCGATCGACATAGGAAACATGGCGGCCCGCGCAGAATCAAAACAAACAAGCGATTGTGCGACATGTGGAGGGGGCGAAGATACGGTGCACTCCATGTGAAAAATGGAACCACTACTTTTGCAAACAAACAGGATATACTCATGTAAGATGTGGTTCGATGATCTATATGGAGACGATGACGACGCAATGCTCGAAGCGGAGGAAGAAGAGAAGGCTCTTGTTTGGCAAGAAAATAACCTCTCAAAAATAAACACAAACAAAAACACACAAATCAGGATGTACAACAGTACCTCGATTCACACGTAGAATGTTAGTTAAAAGTAACAATTTAGTTCAAAGTTCACGATAGAGGATGCTATCAACCATGTCGTAAGAATAGCCTAAGGACTCATTTTACATTTCCTTTAGGATTCTTGGATGCCAACCGTCAGGTCCTGGAGTTTTTCTATACACCTTTTATTTTATTTTTTTTTCTTTTGTTATACTTACCATTGTAAGTTCACTCTAGACTCTTCACAGGTTTGAGTTTGGAGTTCACTTTGAGTTGTTTCGTTTACGATTACTGAGCTAAAATAGTTGTTTAAAATATCACACATTCCTTCATTTGAATATTCTAGTTGACCGTCAGCATATAATAGTGGCCCAATGTGATTCCTAATAACCTTTTTATCTCTAATGTAATTATAGAATTCTATGGGATTCTCTTTGTATTTATCAGCGATGTTCATTTCGTATAGTCTTTTCCTTTATTTTTTTTATTCTCTTTTTTTAAATTTCTCTATTATTACATAACTTTCATAGTCATTAGGTACACCCGATCAGTTGTATTTCTTATAAGCCTGTCTCTTTTTAGCAATACTTTTTTAATTTTCTTTGTCACGCCATTTTGGGCGAGCATGATTGGGGGGGGGCGTCTGTCCTTAAACGAGATGGAAGTATGAATCATCTTAGTAAGCGTATTTTGAAATATTTCCCACATCTGAGCTACAGGTCTTTCGCTTAATTTTGCCTCCCAGTCTGTAAGCTGAAGCTCCTGACGTAGTCCTATGAATTGAGCTTGACTTAAATTGGGTATTTTAGATACACAAGTATCTATTATATTTTTTTTAGCAATTTGAAACTAAGGTGTGATCACTATTTGCAATAGTTTCACAAACTTCTACATTGGTTATCATGCTTTCGCGGCTTAGTGATCAATAGATCGAATAATTTTCCATATTTTGTGGGCTCTTTTACATGCTGAACTAAGTAACTGTCACCGAGAAAATCTATCAAGCGAGACTACCTATATGGCCATGTTCAAGGGTCATCCAATCAATGTCAGTAAAATTGAAAAAATCACCCATTATTTATCAATAAGTCCTGGTTGCAGAAACTAAACAGTTCTAGAAGCAACTGAAGAATCCTAATGGGCACTTAGAAATCCTAAGGGTTCCCTTAAAGATCCTTAATATTCCTGAAGGATCTTTGCGGATCCTGAATGCTTTTGGGGGATCTTGAGGGAAGCTTAGGGATCATGAAAGGATATGAAGGACACCATGAGAACCTAAGGAATCCTCAAAGACATTGAAGGGATCCTGATGGATCCTGTGGCATCCCGAAGGGAGGAACCCCAAGAGAGCCAGAGGGATTCTTTAGGATCCTGAAGGATTACAAAGAGATCCTTAGAAATACTTCTTAGTGGTACTTCTCGAAAGGGTCGTGCGCTAAGTAACCCAGTGGATACCGTGTCGAACTCATGAGCAGGTGGTCGTGAGTTCAATTTCCGGGACCAGTGGGCTTTGTCGTGTTGATTCCCGACAGCCCTCTCCAAGCGGGGAGGCGACCCAACATCAGCCGGAAAAAAGTGGCTTACTGCAACTGACAGGGCTTAGTTCTACTTGGGGTTTCTCACTTCCCACTGTGTCGAAGTGAGATGGATGGTGAGTAGGTACACCTCAAAGTCACCAGCCTCTCCTTATCTCTCACTGCGAAATGTCCTGATGACCTTCGCTGGTTTCTCCAAGGAGTTACCGGGGCTCACCCCAAAACCAGTGCCTTAGTAATTAAGGTTCGTTTCAAACGTATCGACTTTTCGCCGTGCGCCGCCCACGACACGACGTCGTGCTCTCAAATCACCATGGATGTCTGTAGACGCTTCTACACCTCACGACCACGACCATGAATGAAAGCGTTCATAGATACCCATGGTAATTTGAGAGCACGACGTCGCGTCGTAGGCGGCGCACGGCGAAAAGTCGATACGTGTGAAACGAACCAAAGGCATATGGCAAAGTCAGGGTTCTGAATAAACCAAGGCCACAGGAATTGGCCGTAAAAAACAGAAAGAAAGAGAGAGATAGGTAGGTAGGTGCCGGGAGAAGGTTGTATGAGAGACGGCACGAGAGGAGGCTGCAAAGGTTGCACGATGGGCAGCGTGATTGAGTACGGGGCGTGGGTGGTGAGGGCGGAGGTGGAGGGGCGTTTCCACGAAGCCGAGAGAGAGAGAGAGAGAGAGAGAGAGAGAGAGAGAGAGAGAGAGAGAGAGAGAGAGAGAGAGAGAGAGAGAGAGAGGGAGAAAGAGAGAGAGAGAGAGAGAGGGGGGGGGAGAGAGTGTGGGGGGAGGGAAAGATGGAGAGAGGGGGGAGAGAGGAGGTAGAGATAGGGAGAGGGAGAGAAAAAGAGAGACAGAGAGGGAGAGAAAAGTAGAGAGAGGGGAAGAGAGAGTGATAGATAGAGAGGAATACAGAAGTAGAGAGAGAGAAAGAGAGAGGGGGGTGAGAGAGAGCGAGGGAAAGTGGGAGAGGGAGAGAGACAGAGGATGGAAAGAGAGGGAGAGGTAGAAAGACAAAGAGACGGAAGGAGAGAGGGAGAGGGAGGGAGAGAGAGACAGAAAGTGAAGCAGAGAAAGGTAGACTGAAGGTGAAGAAATACGAGGGTGAGCATCTGCGAACACGAAGGGGAATTAGACTACTGGGGAATGACTAAAATTTTCTTTAATTTCAAACTGAAGACGGTCATTCTCCAGACACACTTGATAAGAACACGGACCAATGGAATCAACGACGGGTAGGGAATTTTTCGCCGTGCGCCGCCTTCACCTTGGTCTTTAGATCACGTGTTGGACTCGTGATCGATAGCTATTTCCCTCCCGAAAGAGAGCTCAGAGCTCGTATGACAGATCTATGGGTACTGCTGTGACCTTGCACGCATACACACCCCCAACTTCCCGCCCACGAGAGTTAGAGTAACGACTCGAATCACAGTGATACTGAAATTATTTCAGCCCTGGGCAGGATTCGAACCCGGACCGCCGTAGTGACAGTCGGAGACTTTACCAACCGCGCCACCGAATCGTGTGTGTGTGTGTGTGTGTGTGTGTGTGTGTGTGTGTGTGTGTGTGTGTCTGTGTGTGTAATATATATATATATATATATATATATATATATATGTGTGTGTGTGTGTGTGTGTGTGTGTATACACACACACACACATATATATATATATATATATATATATATATATATATATATATATGTATATATATATACATGATTTCAAGAAGTCTACAGCGACAATGGCGTTGTTGAGCTTATATTGGAGCTTTAATTTGTCTCGTGCAACAAGTTTCTGTGCTGGTTCCAAATAGCTGAGAAGGTGTCCAAAAGACATTTGGTGCGGTTTTCTCTTTGTTTATTTTCTCCAATACGTATTTCGACCTTACTCAGTAGCAACTTTCTTGTGGATTGTGGAAATGGGTGTAATTGTTTGTGTTATGTGCGTCTATTGCTTGGGAGTGTGGTTGTGGGCATGAGTTGTATGTTAATGGAAGGTTTTTTGATGTAAATGTTCACTGCTTCGGCCATCTTAAGGCGAAGGGGGTCGTGAGCTTTGTAAATTATTTTAGTGTTTTCGTTTAGTGTTTGTCTGGTGATGGTGGTTTTGTGTTCTTTTGTCATGTGTGTTTTGATGGCGCCATTCTGGAGGTGGTATGTGAGTCTTTTGGAAAGGGTCATGGAAGTCATGCCAATGTATGAGGAGGTGCGGTGCTGACAATCACCGACAGGGCAATCGAACTCATACACGACGTTGACTTCTTGTAGGGGAGGGTTGGGGGGCTGGCTGTTGTTCTTCATTACCAGGGTGTGTGTTCTAGAGGTTTTGTAGTATATGATTAGGCGTATCTTAGTGTCTGGGTTGATGGGTCGAATGTTACGTGTGATAATATTTCGAATTGTTCTTTCGTCTTCTTTGTAGCCGGTGTTCATATGTCCTTTGTAGTACAGATCTAGTGTTGGTATATTGGTGTTTGTAGGTGTTGGTTGGGCGATAAACTAGTTCATCTTGTTTTTGATGATGGATTCGATGGAGTGCTGTGGATAGCCGTTGTTGACGAGTAGTGTTGTTATGCGTTGTAGTGCGTTATTCGTAGTTTTCCATGTACTGCTGTGGGAGAAGGCTCTGTTCACTAGTGATCGGATGACACTTTGTTTGTAGCGTTCTGGGCATTCGCTACTGCCGTTAAGACAGAAACCGAGGTTAGTGTCTTTGACGTAGACTTCAGTTGTGAATCGATCTACAGCTGTGCCTACTAGTATATCTAAGAAGGGGAGAGTGCCATCGTTGCGTTGGTGTTCATAGGTGTAATTGAGGGTTGAATGTTTCTTGAACATGTGTGAGAGTTGAGTTACTGATTGAGGATCTTTTGCGCTAATAAAGATGTCGTCGACATACCGGACGTAGATGGAGGGCTTCATGTCAGGATGGTCGTTGAAGATTTTCTCTTCGATGGATCCCATATAGAAGTTGGCGAAGAGTGGCCCAAGGGGGGATCCCATTGCCACGCCGTCAACCTGTACGCGCATCTTCCCATCTGGACCGTAGAAGGGGGCTTCCATCGTGCAGATTTCAAGGAGGTCTCGGAGGATTGCTTCAGGGATGGCGAGGGGTGTTGAGTTGGGCTTGTGGTAAATATTCTGGCAGATGAGGTCGATAGTCTATTTTACTGGCACATTTGTGAATAGATTCTCGACATCTAATGAGGCTATGACCCCTACTGGTTGGGAGGATTCAAGGATGGTGAGGAATTCCTGTGAAGATTTTAGGCTGTAGGAGGTTGGGATGTATGGTGTTATTAGGGAGTTAAGGCGTTTGGCAAGTTTGTAGGTAACTGTAGGTGTTTGGCTGATGATAGGGCGGAGGGGGTTTCCAGGTTTGTGTGTTTTAACATTCCCAAAGGCATACCCAAGTTTGTGGTCTCCTTCGACTGGGGGAAGTTTGGTGGTGCCTACTGTTGTGTTATTTTTTCTGATGATCTTGTTGAGTTTCTTTCTCAGATCAAGGGTGGGGTTAGTTGTGATGATTTTGAACTTGTTGGTGTCGTCCAGTATGGTTTTAATCTTTCCAACAAAGAAGACGAAAGAACAATTCGAAATATTATCACACGTAACATTCGACCCATCAACCCAGACACTAAGATACGCCTAATCATATACTACAAAACCTCTAGAACACACACCCTGGTAATGAAGAACAACAGCCAGCCCCCCAACCCTCCCCTACAAGAAGTCAACGTCGTGTATGAGTTCGATTGCCCTGTCGGTGATTGTCAGCACCGCACCTCCTCATACATTGGCATGACTTCCATGACCCTTTCCAAAAGACTCACATACCACCTCCAGAATGGCGCCATCAAAACACACATGACAAAAGAACACAAAACCACCATCACCAGACAAACACTAAACGAAAACACTAAAATAATTTACAAAGCTCACGACCCCCTTCGCCTTAAGATGGCCGAAGCAGTGAACATTTACATCAAAAAACCTTCCATTAACATACAACTCATGCCCACAACCACACTCCCAAGCAATAGACGCACATAACACAAACAATTACACCCATTTCCACAATCCACAAGAAAGTTGCTACTTCCACGTACGCAACGTTACGGATCACGGCTATAGACAATGACCTCTCCCAGTGTTCGGCCAATGTACGGCCTGTATATAAACCCTTGTAATCACCAAAACTTTGTAACTCCCTCCCTGAGGATGACAGAGTAAGGTCGAAATACGTATTGGAGAAAATAAACAAAGAGAAAACCGCACCAAATGTCTTTTGGACACCTTCTCAGCTATTTGGAACCAGCACAGAAACTTGTTGCACGAGACAAATTAAAGCTTCAATATAAGCTCAACAACGCCATTGTCGCTGTAGACTTCTTGAAATCATGTATACAACATGGCCTCCTACCAATATATATATATATATATATGCACGAGGAAGGTGGACAATACAGAAAAGAGTTCTTTGGAGGACCGTTGCTAGCCACCTGGGGCTCGTATGTTACCCGTCTGTGAAACTTTAGGTGATATTTATCATCATTCCTTCTCCGTTTTCCCATATGTTGTAGTTTTTGCTGATTGCGACATTGCGATATCGTGGAAGAGCAATATCGTACATTTAGGATATCGAGACTTTGCGATATAGTAACTTTGCGATATAGCTATTTCGTGATATCGCAAACTTGCTATATAATATTTTTATGATATCGCTATTTTGTGATATCGGAAACTTGCGACATTGCGATTCTGCAATCTCGTAGATTCGCTATATCTTAGATTTGCAATATCGTACATTTCCGATATTATAAATTTGTTATATCGCAAACTTGCGACACTGCAAATTTGCGATTTCGTGGATGAGCGATATCGTAGTTTTGCGATATCGTAGATTCGCGATATCGCAAACTTGCCACATCGCGAATTTGCAATATCGTAGATTTGGGGTATCCTATATTTCCAATATCGTAGATTTCCAATACCGCGAACTTGTGACATCGCGAATTCGAGATATCGTGAATTTCCGACATCGCAAATTTGCGTATAAACTTCGAGGTATATGTACTGTATACAAAGGCTTTTGTCCCCTTTGTAAGAGAAAATAAGAAACTAAGAGTCCCATTCCTCCCGTAATTTCACTCCATTTCTTAGCCTTTTCCGACATATTACAAGGGAACACAGTGGCGATTTCCTGTTCCCCGGCCACAGGCAGAATCTGATGTGGTTACGAGGGGCAGGAGGAATGGTTGGGAGTGGGGAGAATGGGTGGGTGTGGGGATATATGGAGGCAGGGGGGGTGGATGTGGGATGGAGGGTGGGGGGTTCCCCGTGCGTCCATGGTCAAAGAACACATGCCACTCGGCACGTATGAGGCCCCAATGACGTCACGCCCGAGTAGAGGTATGCAAGACAGTCTACTAATCTACCCAGGTGGATTGATGTAAGCACAAACCTACAGATGCCAGGATAGAATGATAAAACAGAGAGAGAGAGAGAGGGGTATGGAGGTAGTGAAGGAGAGACAAACAGAATGGAGTCAGGGAGGGAGGGACCAAGTGAGAGAATTTGGGATGGCGGTAGGGAGTCAGGGAGGGAGCAAGAAAATGAGAGAAATAGGGAGGGCGGTTGAGAGGAAGGTAGTGAGGGAGATACAAAAAGGAGAGAGGGAGCGAAGGTAGATCAAACGAGAGTGAGGGAATGAGTGAGAACAAGAGAGAGGGAATAAAGGAGAAATGGGATTGGGAAATGAGTTCTACATAGAGTGAGAAGTAGAGTCTGGAGGAAGAGAATGAGGAGGAGGTGGAGGAGGAGAAGGAGGTGGAGGAGGTTACGTAATCAGTCCACGCGGTTTGCAACGTGACTGACGCCTTCATGTTGCGCAGCATATCCCTCCCCCTCCTCCTCTTCCTCTCTCCCCTGGCTCCTCCTTCTCCTCCTCTCCTTTACCTCCTACTTGAATGCACATACCCTTCACCAGTAACCCCACCTCCCTTCCCTCCTACCTCACACACTCTACCTGCCTCCTCCTCCTCCTCCTCTCTCTTACCTCCTCCTCCTTCTCCTCCTCTCCCTTACCTCCTCCTCCTTCTCCTCTTCTCCCTTACCTCCTCCTCCACTGCTCACGCCAACACGGAGTATTGAGAGCAATTATTAATACGTCATGGAGACCTCCGTGACACCCCTATAGACCAGATTCATACAATAAAATTTCATGACAGGAAAGCGACTGATAAGCAAAGAAGAATTCTGATAACTTTTCCGTTGGTGGCGTCATTGGAAGCACGCTGGTCTCGCATTCGCTTAGTTGTGGGTTCGAATCCCGCACTCCTCTCCGATTCCTAGCAGTGACTGTTACCTGCCCTCAACAGTTCCTAAAGCGTATAGGGTAATGGTGACGGCTTCGGCCGTAGCTACCCAGCGCCTCTTGGCGTAGGCTCCTCGCCACTATCTCCTTTAATCCCACGTTCTATACAGTCAGTATTTCAGCGACTTCAGTGACACCTCTACGGACCCGAGGCACGGAAGATTCTTTTATTTCTGTCGACTAATCTCCACTCAATGAAGATTGCTTACCACCTTCCTAACTTCAACTGACTCTTCTCTACTAGCGCGAGATTGTCCGCAAGGATAGAAGCGCTGGTAAACTACAGTCCAGTCGCCCTTTTCAGCTACCAAAGAGTCTCCAAAGACCCCGAACTCTATCACCAGTATACATTGCATCAGACCAACCTAAGTAAACTGTAATGGAGCCCAACATGAAAAAAGAAAAGGGGCTAGCTAGCTTAGCTACTCCCAATGAATGCATAATTAATGAGTGTCATCTCCTACGTTTTATTACACATTGTTCCTTTCCAAATTAAGCACGAAAAGGCCGTGGCCGTCTCCCTGACTTACTTCATTTCAAATGAACAAATAAATATATAAATAAATAAACCTCCCTTTATCATCTGCAGGACTCCATCGTCGTCTGGTGACAAGTGTCGCCGAGGAGAGAATCGTTACCGGTGACGCAATAGACACTCAACGCCTTCACTCCCCCACCCCCTCGTCCTTCCCTTCCCTGCTCATCCACGTTCCCGTGGTCGGAACCTTCGGTTCTCGAGACTATTTATTTATTCATTGATTGATTGATTGATTGATTTTAATTTATTTATTTATTTATTTGTTTATTTTAATTTATTTATTTATTTATTTATTTACTATTGGGTGCGATGTTGGTACCCGCCCAAACCTCACCTCTGCAAATGGTCCGGAACAGTTTATAATACCTGAACGTAAGAGACGGTGTCAATGGTATGCCACTAATACCCGGAGGAGACAGTTGATGCATCACACACACAGTGATGTCCAAGTCACCTCAGGTCCGAGGTGGGCAGCGGTAAGGTGTGGCCATTAATTAATCAATTATCTATCGCGATTTCTGTTCTCCTGCAAGGGTCTAAAGAGACCGTGCCATCAGATTCCCGTTTGCACTTTGGATTTTAGCTGTCAAGGTTGCATCGTCGTCTTTCAAGAAACGCGTGGCAGCTGAGACGTAAGTATTGCAAATATAATGGATTGTATTGCAAAGATAATGATAAGTATTGCAAAAGTAATGAGTTGTATTCCAAAAATAATGGTAAGCATTGCAAACATTGCAAAGATAATGGTAAGTATTGCAAGCATTCCAAAGGCAATGGTAAGTATTGCAAGCATTGCAAAGGTAATAGTAAGTATTGGAAGTACTGCAAATATTATGTACTATACCGCAAAGATAATGGGTTGTATCGTAAAGATAATGGTTGCATTGTAAAAATAATGACCTGTATTGCAAAGATAAATGGAAGTATTATTAAGATAATGGTAAGTATTGCAAAGGTACTGGGTTGTATTGTAAAGACAATGGTAAGCATTGCAAAGGTAGTGGTATTGTAAAGATAATGGTAAATATTGCAAACATAATAGTAAGTATTGCGAACATAGTGGTAAGTATTGCAAACAGAATGGTAAGTATTGCAAATGTAATGGTTAGTATTGCAAAGGTAATGGCAAGTACTGCAAAGATAATGCTAAATATTGCATAGATAATGGGTTGTATAGAAAACATAATGATAAGTATTGCAAATATAATTGTAAGTATTTCAAAGGTAATGGCAAGTACTGCAAAGATAATGCTAAATATTGCATAGATAATGGGTTGCATAGGAAACATAATGACAAGTATTGCAAATATAATTGTAAGAATTGCAAAGATAATGGATTGTATTTAAAAAATAATGATAAGTATAGTAAGTATTCCAAAGATAATGATAATACAAGTATTGCAATTATAATGGATTGTATTGGAAAGATAATGGTAAGTATTAGAAAGATAATGATAAGTATTACAAGTACTGCAATTACTGAAAAGATGATAGTAAGTATTGCAAGTAATTCATGTTCTTCATCCCAAACACCCGCCGTGATCTCACGCCTCATTTTTTTTTTAATCTGGGTGAGGTTACAATTTTCAGATTAGAAATAGTTCTTAGAGAATGTGACCGTACTAAAGAATAGCGAAGGAATTGAACAACTTTCTTGTTATAAAAACAAATAAATAAATACATAACGATTAAATAAGTCATTTAAAAGAACAAAATTAAAATGGGTTTGCTTAGTTAAAATGTGCATAAAGTTAAATTTGACAAATGTCTGCTAAACATCCACAGATAAGGAGGTGCTTTTTATGCAGCCGGAGTTGTCTCTTCTTCACACCACAATTCTCTCTCTCTTCTGGACGCGACCTCCACTCAGCTAGACTGAGTCACTGTGTCATAGTTGAATCTGATCGTGTGACACGGGGAAATAACTGTTGACACAGTGACCATGGTGGATTTTTTCTTTTGTCATCCTCAGCCGATTTCTGAAAGTGTGTGTGTGTGTGTGTGTGTGTGTGTGTGTGTGTGTGTGTGTGTGTGTGTGTGTGTGTGTGTGTGTGTGTGTGTGTGTATGTGTGTGTGTACAGAAATGGCAAACATGAGTCCGCTGTAGACTCCGTGGGACAGACACGCGCAAACACACACATACACACATATGTATGTGTGTGTATATATATATATATATATATATATATATATATAGATATATATATATTATATATATATATATATGTGTGTGTGTGTGTGTGTGTGTGTGTGTGTGTGTGTGTGTGTATGTATATATATATATATATATATATATATATATATATATATATATATGTGTGTGTGTGTGTGTGTGTGTGTGTTGAGGAATGGACGACAAAATGAGTGGCAGGGTGGTGAGATAAACACCGAGAATCGTTGAAGTTTTATTAACTGACGTTTCGCTCTTAACAGAGCTTCTTCAGAGTGTACAAACATGATCGGGAAATCAACAGTTATATATCTTACATCATTCCGCGTTCCTTCCTTAACCCACCCCCTCCCTCCCTCTCGTACCCTTCAGCTCCTGTAAGACCATCCAGCCGGACGTTTTGGACAGCTTAATAAAACCATCGCGATGGTTACAGCAGGGCTGGGATGCTATAAAAGCTGCCTCTACTATTTTTCTTTTTTTCTTGTCTAACCCTTGCTTTAATATTTCCACTCCGTCCCAGTTAGGTAAATGTCCGTATTTCTCCGCATGAACAACCAGGGCGTTTGATGTTCGGTGGGCCCTCAGGTCGCTCTTGTGCTCATATGTCCGCTTGTGTATGCCTCTTCCTGTCTCCCCAAAGTAGTTTAGGTCACAGCCACCACATGGGATTCTGTAAACCATGCTGTTGTTATTATGTTCTTTTCTACCCTTACCTCTCACTACTTCACCTATCTTCGTACTGGATGCACTGGCGATCTTCAGCCCTGCTCTGCGGAGCAAATGTCCTAACTCTTCTGTGTACTTGGAGTTGGGAACTACAATGAAGCCACCTTCCTTAGTCTCCTTTATCTCATCCTTTCTCTTTTCCATTATTTTAAGCGCTATTTTCTTCAAACTATGGAGTAACCCTTCTGGATATTTAAGTCTTGAGAACACTTTAAAAATATATTTTACTTCTCTGTCAATATGTTCAACACAGCGCTCGTAGAGGTCGGACGTCTCTTCAAACCAGCTCTCTCAACAAACTCCCAGGAATCTTCGCCGGCCGGTGGTAGCGAGGAGAAATATCTCCTTGCTGCTGCCGGTCTGGCATGGCCGACCTCTACGTTGACGTCGGCAGGCGGGTTTACACCAAGACAAATACATACATTTCCCAAGTCACGTAAATCTCTGTTTTCAGAGTAGTGCTTGGAAGAAAAGAGGCACACGCACACTTGCTCGCTGGCAAAGCAGAGGCCCAAACCGTCTCACTCAGAACCCTCAATCTGATCGCAGGCTGGTCGACGGAGAGACTTGGGACACCTCTCTGTCCAACCGGCCCGCAACCTAACGCTGGCCTCTTCGCTGACGCTGGTGAGCGAGTTTACACTTCTGACATTTACACACAATTCCCAATCGCGTAATTCTCTGTTTTCAGAGTTGTAATTGGAAGGAAAGAGATCATACAACACCCGCCCGTCTGCCCCTCCCTCGCACCGCCACTGAATCAACTCTTCAGGAACTCAAACCCAACCTGGGGAAAAACAGGCAACGCACGCCCCACCTGTGGCTTATCAGGAACGCGCTCGCCAGCGGTGGTGGCGAGGAGTTATATCTCCTTTGCCGCTGCCGGTCTGGTTACGGACCGATCTCTTCGTTGACGTCGGCAGGCGGGTTTACACCGCCCGCCTGCCCCCCCTCGCACCGCCATTGAATCAACTCTTCAGGAACTCAAACCCAACCTGGGGGAAAACAGGCAACGCACGCCCCACCTGTGGCTTAACACGAACGCGCTCCACACACGGGAAGTGAACTCTACTCACTTCCCGTAAGATACACACAAACACACCTCTCACGAACATAGCCACGCCACACGCACAAACATCTACTTACTTTTTCTTCGACTAAAATTCGCTTCCTTTCTAACTTTCTCTTCTACATCTTCTCATTTCAGTTTACCTCCCACTAAAGATTTTTCCGTTTTTCCACCTTTCTCTACTACTACGCCTCCTACCATTTTCTAAACTTTCGTTGGTGATCCTAATCCTAACCCCGGCGTCAGCACCTCCGTCCAAGCTCCCGGTCCATTTCTCCCGAGCCACGACCACCAATAAACCCCTAATCGCTCGCAAATCGCCCGGTGGCAATAGCCCTCTTTTATACGCTACTATCTTTTCATTTTCTTACAAAAACCGATCCCGCGCAAGCGGGTGGTCTTTCCTAGGAATTCAGAATTCAGAATACACTCTGAAGAAGCTCTGTTAAGAGCGAAACGTAAGTTAATAAAACTTCAACGATTCTCGGTGTTTATCTCACCACCCTGCCACTCATATATATATATATATATATATATATATATATATATATATATATATATATATATAAATATATATATATATCGGAAAATTTCGAAACATTGGACTCAGAGTAACAGAATTTATTACCGACGTTATATATATATATATATATATATATATATATATATATAGACATATATATATATAAACTTTTATCATGGGATTTTACTCTATTGAATAAATCGCGGTGTTGCCATTATCACCCTTATACACGCGGCAATAGAGGTCATCAGTGGTCACGAGAGAGAAAACCTAGCAACAGCGTTGCTAAGAACAACCAGAGGGCATAAACCCACCAAAACATAGTGAGGGGGGGGGGAAAGGAGTCGGGAAAATAATCACAATTCCTCCCACTGGCTATCGTAATGAATACCCCCACACCTCGCTCTAATTTTTTTTTTTTTTTTTTTTTTTGGGGGGGGTGGGGGGAATCCGAGTTCTCAAATTACGATGACTGCATTATGGTGACACACTTTATAACTTTATTCTGACGAGCGTCAGGCGATTTTATTCAGTCAACAAGACTTCCCCCCAATGAGCCTTGTGTTCCTAACTCTTTGTCTTGCCAAGAGCATTCTCAACTCTCCAGTTGTCAAGAGCTTTTTTAACCTTTAAAATTTGCCAACAGCGTTCCCCATACTTAAACTTGCTAAGGGCATTCTTCAATTACTATTCTCCCAAGCGCTCCCTACTTTATATTTGCCAAAAGTTCTTCCCTACTTACTAAGAGCGTTCCCTACTCTTTGCCCTACCAAGAGCATTCTCAACTCTTGACTATAAAGAGCAGTCTTATCCCTCAATTTGTCTAGGATCCTGATTTACCAAGAGAGCCCAAATGTTACGTGGGTGTGATATAAATGAAAATCATTAGCTTTTGAGATAGTCATATAATCACAGCACTTGGGTACACAGTTGCACAATAGTATATGATACTTTGAGAGTACATTTGGCATATCCCGCCATGGAACGCTGTTACAGGTCGGGCTTGGTTAAGTCACGTGATCATTTCAAAAGAACCTTGCCCTGGGCGACCAGTAGCAAAACGCTGCCAATTAACTTCTATAAGAAAAATAGCTTAGCCTGATAACAAAATAATCTACCCTATTTGAAGTGTGCTTCATCATAATACAAATTTGAAAAGGAGGATTACAATAAAATTAATTATCCACTAACAGAAATTACTAGGGAAGCTCGGTGGCCGTGCAGATTTAGGAGTCGTTACTTGTGGCGAAGGTCGAGGGGATGGCGGTTCGAATCCTGTCACCGGCGAAGTTGAGTCAAGGGCCTGGTTCATTTAATTCCACGCTACAAAGTCCTCTGTAAGGGGCACCGTCCTAGCCTCCCGATAGGGGGTGTTTGGACGTTAAACCATATCAGTAATTATTATGATTATGATGCAATACCCTGCTCTTTACCTGCTGAAGAGTATTGTATCGTCGGCCATGTTCCTGGCCTATACGCTCTTGTTTTCAAATGACATCTATTTCTATCTTCAATTCCAGTCAACAGTGCGAGTCGACTATACAATGATCGATTTACGACCATTCTTTACCAACCACGTTTTGCTCGGTGTGATTATATTGTGACGATGATCGTTCATGGCTCAACGATGATCGTAAAACGGTTGTCTAGAGCACTAATTTTTTGTTTTCGAATGATGGGGCTGTTTTGCTTCGAGCTAATAAGTACGAGGCTGATGATGCTTTTAACCGAACCTACAACCAACGCGTTGACCCAA
Source organism: Oratosquilla oratoria (assembly GCF_046742065.1). NCBI lineage: Eukaryota > Metazoa > Arthropoda > Malacostraca > Stomatopoda > Squillidae > Oratosquilla > Oratosquilla oratoria. The sequence goes on from NC_134784.1 coordinate 10,935,305, forward strand.
ATAGGATGATGCCAGGAGGGTGGGAGGGAGGGAGGGAGAGAGGATGTGCGTCACCCGCCATTGACTATGGCTGTAGGCTAATAATTATATATAATTAATCGCACCGAGCAAAACGTACAGGCCCGTTTCACATGTATCGACTTTTTGCCGTGCGCCGTCCACGACACGACGTCATGCTCTCAAATAACCATGAGTGTCTACGAACGCTTTCACACGTAAAGACCGTGACCACGTATGAAAACGTCCATATACACGTAGTGTCGTGGACGGCGCACGGCGAAAAGGCGATACGTGTGAAACGAACCTGTAGCGCACAATCGGTTATCACACAGGGCTATTTTTTCTCCAACCTCCGATTAATCAGCAGTGCCACCCACCTCCAGCACTTTTTCCGCCGTAAATTATCTATGCCAATTTTTTCTCAACAAAAATACACAGATTGTCATTTGATGTGCTGGAGGAAAATTATTTCCCTCCAGCATATCAGATTCCTTCCCGAAAGCTGCTGCGGGCTGTAAATCTGTTCAAACAGTCGGAGGATAAATAGCCCAGTGTGATAACACCTTTAGGTTCGCGATCGGACCAATGGCTTAGGGTAGTGGGCCTCAAGTTTTGGCCCATGTCCCCCCCCTCCCTGGTGGGCCACAATATCCAACATGGGTCCATAACTAGTGGCAGTTAGTGGGAGCTTAGCGATTTTATCAAATGTTGAAAAGTGGCCTTCTCCTGTTCACACTAGCAGTTTCAACCGCGGCGGTTCAATCACAATGCAAGTCAATGGAGGCGTTCACACACAGCCACACATTTTATTCCTTAACTATGCAGTACGTTAGTGTTGAAAAGTGGCCTTCTCCAGAAGGCATTTACACACGACGGCGCAATTTTTCCTTGACTACGAGGTACCGCCATTGTTTCCGCGCGGTCCAAACCGCTACAGTGAACAAGGCCTAAACAACGGCAACAGGTCTCACCACTATGATCTCAGACGGAACAAGCCACACGTCTACATTTTCTCCCCGACCAATCACAGACTCCTATACTCGATGCGGCACCCGTGATTGGGTAGGGTCAATAAGAGGCGTGGCTTATTCCGCCTAATTTATAAAGGAGCGGTTATTCACCTTTGCACCTTCCCCGTGTTTATAGAAACAAAAGCGAAGAGGTCCGTGTGGACAACAAAAGTTGACAACCGCATGGGACGTTACAAGAAACCCACAAGAACATAAGAATGGAGGAGACTGCAAGAGATCACAAGGTCTACACTAGGCAATTCCATATCTCTTACCACCTGCCATCCCAATCCATAAAGTTACCTCATCTCTTAAAACAACCATTGCTTCAGAGCTCAAGACATGGATACTAAGTCTATTCCATTCGTTAACTATGCTATTGGTGACCAAGTTTTTGCCTTTTTCTTTGTCCATCTTGGTGTCAACAGAAACCATCGTGGTCCAAACTACTCCCGGAACGCCAGCTGTGACGTCACTAGTGAAAGAAAGCGAGACACAGAGAGAGAGAGAGAGAGAGAGAGAGAGAGAGAGAGAGAGAGAGAGAGAGAGAGAGAGAGAGAAAGGGGGAGAGAGAGAAAGGGAGAGAAAGGGAGAGAGAGAGAGAGAAAGGGAGAGAGAGAGAGAGAAAGGGAGAGAGATATTCTGGACTATCTAAAGTAAATCCGCTTTCTCGTTGACCCTCCGCCTTGCTTAATAACGCGCCTGCCTCTCCTTTCCCGTCCCTCTTCTCTTCGTCCTCTGCTCATTTACCTCTTCGCAATCTCGGTCTTTGTGGTGGCCAGAGTGAGCGTCCTTCTTGCAACATCAACACGAACTCCAAGCGTCTCTGTTTGACGTTCCTCGAGCACCCCCCACCCACCCACCCACCCAAGAGCCATACTCAGCTCTTTGTTCCAAGTGCTTCAACTCTTCCCCTGCCTCCTCCTCCTCCTCTTCTTCCCCCCTGTCTCCTTCTCATCCTCATCTTCCCATGCCTCCTCCTGATACTCCTCCTATTGTCCTGCTTTCTCCTCATCCTCCGCTTCTTCCCCAACCTCCACCTCTTCCCCTGCTTCCTCCTCTTCTTCTTCTCATGCTTTCTCCTCATTTTCCTCTTCTTCCTCTACCTCCTCTCCTCTTCTTCCCCTGCCTCCTCTTCCTCTTCTCCTTGAAGGCGACGTCAAAGAGGGGTCCCATGTGTTTGCCCTTCACAAGTTGGTCTCCCTTGTTCACCCGATTTGGGGCAGGGGGACCTGATTTCTCAAGCGGGAATATGCAACACAGCAGCTAAAATCATGCTAGATTAGCAAAAGTAATGCAAAACCTTTTGTTCCTCCGTTCGGTTTCTGTTATATTTTTTTATCTATAGGATCTCCATGCCAACCAGTCTGAGTTGTTCCCCCAAGCAAGAACTCATAACCCAAGGATGGACATCTCAGCTCAAGTGCTACTTCACCAACTTAATTCTATTTCATTTTATTAGAGCCACGGCAGTGCCCTATCCATTCCCATGAAAAGTGCTTACGCCACATCAGAACATAAGAATGAAAGAGACTGCAGGAGACCATAAGACCTATACTAGGCAGTTCCATGTCCCTTACCACCTCTCATCCCCATCCATAAAGACATCTCATCTTCTCTTAACAACCAATAGTTTCAGCGCTCATTGCATGGTTATCAAGTCAATTTCATTCGTTAACCGCTGTGCTGGTAAACCAGTTCTTGCCTATTTCCTTCTTAATAATAAATTGCTCCAATTCACACCTATTACTACCAGTCTTACCCTGCATCACTCGTGTTAAAGCCATGAACCCATGCAACGCAGTAATCTGTATTCCTTGTAGCAAACAAGGTGAACATTTTCTGAGACTGTGAAACATTTCCATTTAGAAATGACACCCTCCCATACCTCCAAACCTCACCCACCCCCGATCAGGAGGAGGTGGTGGTGGTAGTGATATGTTTGTGGTCGTTGTGTCATTGGTGCTCTTGTGATTGTGATTGTTGATAATGGTGAAGAATGTGATATCTGGTATTAACGTTATTGTTATTGTTGTCATAATTTATTCTTGTCGTTATTGGTCCTGCTGTTTTCGTCATCATTTGTTGTTAATTAATTTGTTTGTTAAGGGCGGTATCGGTCACCCCTCCCACTCCCCTCCTGCATCGCTTGGTAAACCCGACACACGCTATCTCTCTCTCTCTCTCTCTCTCTCTCTCTCTCTCTCTCTCTCATTGTTGTTGTTCTATTCTTCTTCTTTTTTTTCACCCACTGTTTACCGTTTCCCAGTTCTGTTTCTGTCCTCCCTATTGTCAGGTCTGTTTTTGTCCTTCCCGCGTCACGTTTTGTATCAAACTCGGGGCAGTGACGTCAAACTCAGGGCGATGTGACGTCACGCACACGTGAACAATCACACAATTAAGTTTGTCGAAATCTGCGACTGTGTTGGTCTATCGAAGTACGACCTTTGCTGGACGGCGAGTATGTGTAGATCACCCTATAACAAGAATGTACATACAAAATAATGTTATATATATATATATATATATATATATATATATATATACATATATATATATACATATATATATATATACACATACATATATACACACACACACACACATATATATATATATATATATACATATATATATTATATATATATATATATATATATATATATATTGCTGTTGGATGCTAAAACACATGTGGCATCAATGATTTTTAGAGAACATTTCTCTAACTTTCTAAGTATCATTTTCTCTTCATGGTTCAAACTCTGGAGGAAAGTACGAAAGTCGTCAGAGTGGTTTTCCATTTTATACCGACAGCTGTTTCAACCATTTCACATGGTCGTCTTCAGGGTAAAACTGATTCCAAATGTGAAATACATTAGAATATAAAGGCCCGTGGGCCGTACAAACAACAGAGAAGAAATAAAAATAGTGGAATAAGATTGGTGGGAATATGCGAGTGGGCGGCGCCAGGAAGGGGGCCTTAGTCCTACGATGGGCTTATGTCACCTCTTGTCGGGTTGTCACTTCCGGTGAGCAAATGTCTAGATGCACCCTCTCGCCGGGACCTACGGGGAGCTAATGTCACGTCTTGTCATCTTGGAACTTCCAGTGGGCAAATGTCACGGTGTGCGGGTCTGTTTTTTCTACTGGAAGGGAGGACATGATCCGATGACTTCTGGATGGTTAATGTAGGCTGCTGTAAAGTAATACTAACTGTCTCGTCAATTATTAAGCGTCCGTAGTTAGAGTCTGTGTGAATTATTTCGGTGTCCCTGATGAGGTCTTCCAAGCGCGGCTTCTTGTCATGAGTGTCGATGTAATGCTGGTGAATTGCTCCGATATTTCGGTGTGCTAGCAGTCGCCTTCAACAGCAATTGTTTCAGAGAAAGACTTTGCCCAAAAGGTATAAATATATATATATCTATATATATATATATATATATATATATATATATATATACATACATATATATATATATATATATATATGTATATATATATATATGTATATATATATATATGGATATTTATACATAAATTATATTCATATATATATATGAGTAGAAAAGGTGGTAGAGAAACGCGGGTTAGAACGAGAACACTATATTCCTGACGTTTTGACTACAAGTCTTCTTCAGAGTTCGACCCAGTGCACTCTGAAGAAGACTTGTAGTCAAAACGTCAGGAATATAGTGTTCTCGCTCTAACCCGCGTTTCTCTACCACCTTTTCCACTCATCTGTCTTACCTTCATAACAATATATATATATATATATGTATATGTATACATATATATATATATATATATATTATATACATACATATATACATATATATATATATTTATATATATTACAGATGAAAAAATGTAATCCCATATTTGCCAATCACGTGAAAACCACAGTTGGAGCAAAAAAGACTCGAGAGAGGGAATCTATATATTTCGATTGCAAACTGCAATCCTCTTCAGTGGACACCTACTACTACTACTACTACTGAAGAGGATTGCAGTTTGCAATCGAAATATGTAGATTCCCTGTTTCCAGTCTTTTTTGCTCCAACAGTGGTTTTCACGTGATATAAATATATATATATATATATATATATATATGAGAGAGTGATAGGTGGGGAAGGGTAAACGAAGATGGGCTAAGAATACATTTATTGTTCTTACGTTTCGGTTATTATAACCTTCCTCAGAGAACTTGTTACAGAACATCTTGGTCACAACATTTATACCCGTAGTGGGGGAACTTGTGAAGCTTCGAGTGTCAGGTTTTTTCTAGCGCATTAATTAATTAGAGACTGGCTGCTTTAGATAGGCATATAAATCCTTCTCTGTCGTTATTATTTTCTTGGACATTTATATGTGCAGCTTCAACTGTCTTTCTCATCTTCTTTTGTAATCCTTTGTGTAAAATTTCAACTTTACTCCATTCGGGAAGGTTGTTGCATATTTCGAGGTGGCGGACCAGGGAGTTGGACGTTCTGTGTGCTTTCAAATCATTCCTATGTTCGTTTATCCTCTTCTCGATTCCTCGACCTGACTCACCGATGTAAGCCGAGGGGCAGCCACTACATGGAATGCGGTAGACCACACTGAGGTCGTTGTTGTCATTAGTGTGGTTTTTAAACATTTTACCTATTTTATTGCATGATACCTTGGCGATGTTTATGCCACCTTTCAGTAAATATCTATCAATAATTTCGGTTTTATCAGAATTTCTGATAAAACCGAAATAGATATTTACAGACAAGAAACAATGGTCTCAAACTGTCGGGAAATAGATTCAATTTGGAAGTAGGTAGAAACAACTTTGCCAACCGTGTAGTTAATGAATGGAATAAACTTCCTGCACAGGTAGTGCAATGTAGTTCAGTTCGAAGCTTTAAGAATCATTTAGATAAACACCTAAGCAAGATGCTGTAATGATTACAATTTATTTTATATTATTTGTTTTTGTTTTGTTATCATTTGTCTGTCTGATTTTTATTTATTATTAGTTATATGTCAATTTATTATTATTTACTATTTACCTGTTTGTTTATTATTTAACTATACCTATGCATTTATTTGTTATTTACATTATTATAGTTTTTATTTATAATTTTATTATTATTATGATTTTTTTCGCATTCGACCTAGATATGGACCAAAAGGTCTCCTGTCGGCATGCTCCGCCTTTGTAATCCTTTGTATATATATATATATATATATATATATATATATATATATATTGTATATGAGCAGGGGGTCTTTTCCCTCAAGCATACTCCACTGAAGTGAATGCCAACCTTATTACGAAAAAGTTTTTTGTCATACTTTTCTTTCTTAAAGCATTCCTGCTTTATATACGTAGTGATCCAAAAGTTTCTGTATGTTAGTGTATACACACGCACACATGTATATATATATATATATATATATATATATATATATATATATATTATATATATATATATATATATCCACACACATACTGACAAGTATACCTGTCGTCTAGAAAGGGGGCTTCGAATTTCGACCCAGTGCAAACAGGAGAGTCAAATAGTCTCACGGTCTCACTTCAATCTTTGTTTTGATGCTTCGTCCAAGCTCACTACACAGCAACGTCAACGTCAACGGCAAGAGACGGCTGTGGCGGACGCCGGCATGCACCGTCGGTCGGAACATTGCTGCCGGTGCGACTATCGATTGGCGTGTTATGCAGCCGGCGAGGCTGCTGCTGTTGACTTGTTATGCAGCCGGCGCCGAAGGTCAACCGGACTTTGATCTCATCCGGCTTTGACATTAGTCTTCCCCCCCTTCCTCTCCCCCACCCCGTCTATTCCTACTCCCCTCCATCCACCCACTTCTCGCATTACCTCCCTATATCATCTCCATTAAACAAATCATATAGAAAGAATGTGCGTGTGTAGGTATATATACGAACACACACATAATATATATATATATATATATATATATATATATATATATATATGTACAACACTGAATGGGTCCCAGTAAACAGATATACATTTTTATCAACCACAATTCACTTAAATTCTAAGCCATCAACATCGAGAGACTCGAGGAGACCAACATGCATGTACTACGTTTCAATTTCTGCATGTTGGCCTCCTCGAGTCTCTCGATGTTGATGGCTTAGAACTAAAGTGAATTGTGCTTATTAAATCTATGTAAGTCATATGCAAGCACGTTTCTTGAATCAGGAATCCCCATGCGAGGTTTCTGACAAGTATCTCCATAGCTTTTATATATATATATATATATATATATATATATACATATATATATACATATGTATATACATATATATATATATACATATATATATTATATATATATATATATATATATATATATATACATGTGTGTGTGCGCGCGCGCAATACCATCGATATAGTCATTTCCATGGGTCTAATAAAGTAATGGTCAGTTTTTGGTGACCGCAATATTTCCTATGGACTAGGTATGAGTGGCTGTTGAAGGTGTTAATGCTGTTATTGTTGTGGTTGTTTATGTTGGTGGCAGTTGTTGTTGCTATTGTTATTGTCATTGATGACACATCTAGCCTTCCATTCCCTCCAACATCCTCGTCCCACCCCTCTACTATATATATATATATATATATATATATATATATATATATATATATATATATACTGTATATATATATATATATATATATATATACTGTATATATATATATATATATATATATATATATATATATATATATATATATATATACAAGAGACCAAAAAAGAAGGATGAAGAAGAGGTACGGGGGGGGGGCAGAGGGGAGAAGGTGGGAAGGGTAGGAGAGGGGGAAAGGATGGGATAGGGGGAAAGAGTGGGAAAGGGTGGGAGAGGGGGAAAGGATGGGAGAAGAGAAAGGAAGGCAGAAGGGAAAAGGTGGCAGATGGGGAAAGGATGGGAGAGGAGGGAAATTGTAGGAGGGGGAAGGGGAGAGGGGAGAGGGGAGAAAGTATGGTAGGGAGGAAGGGTGGGAGAGTAAGAGAAGGGTGAGAGAGGAGGGAAAAGGTGGGAGGTTGAGAAAGGGTGGAAGAAGAGGGAAAAATTGGGGGATAAAGGGTGGGAGGGGGGAAAGGGGGGATAAAGGTAAAGGAAATGGATGGAGGAGGAGTGGACGGAGGTAATGTCGTGGGCGAAGGGTGGACGACACTTCTCCCTCCTCCTCCTTCCTCCCTCGCCCTACGTGCCTCGTGCGCCTTTTTTTTTTTTTTTTTTTTTTTTTTTTTTTTTTTTTTTTTTTTTTTTTTTTTTTTTTTTTTTTTTGTTATTCAATTACACCCAGGGCCCCTCCTTCCCCTACACCATCCCTCCTTCCATCAGTACACGTGCCCTCCTCCTCCTCCTCGAGAGCTCTCCATATAGGGGCACAGAGTGCATATGTTTTATGCACGTAAGACGGGGGGGGGGTCCTCGACCTACGTCGCCCTCGACTTAGTCGTTTCGACTTACGGCGGTACAGAACGTACTTTCCTTTGTCATTTTGGGGATTACTCTCACTTTTATGTTTTTCCTATTGTAGTTTAATTTTTTTCCTTTTCTTTATTATAATTATGTTCTTCCTTTCATTTTCCTATGACCTAGTTCTGTTTGATAATATATACATATGAATGTTGGGTGTTTTAGGTAAATGACTTAGACTACGGTAATTCCGACTTACGTCGAAATCACCTTACGTCGGTCCGTAGGAACGGATCTCCGACGTAAATCGAGGACGTCACTGTGCTTCACGGACTCCAGTGATACCCCTACGGACCAGAGTAACATATTTTACAACTGGAGAGTGAGCTCAATATATATACATATACATACATACATATATGTATATATATATATATATATATATATATATATATATATATATATATATACAGAAATAATTTTTCACCAGTTTCTATTGTCCACCTTTCTTCTACCCTTGCGATATTGTCCCAAAGGATAGATTCGCTGGTTATCTACAACGGAATACAATCTTCTATTCTTTCTCTTCCTCCTTCATCTTCATTCTTTTTACATGTCTATTGCCGTCGCTTCCCTATTCCAACTTTCATCACGATTTTTTTTCATTTATCTGTTTTTCTATTATTTCATTATTACTATTTTTTCAACCCACTAGAAGCATACACTGCTTCCTATTGGACTCGAACGCTGGTTCGAGTCTTGTAAAGAGCGAGTGAAACCACTGGCAAAATACTCACGGGTCCATGAAAACGATTCACTTGTTTTTTTTTTTATGTACACATGCACGCACACACACGGTTCAATATGTAGACACCAGCGAAATCTGTTCAACAGAAGAAATCACAGCCTCAATGGGGTCCCGACCCATAGATACATTGTTCAAATCAAGGGTCCGCTTTCAACTGTACGAAAAAGGGATTATGTTGTTTCTCTACATAAGAATCTTTCTCTTTCTATCTCTTTTGCAACTGCATTTCGCCAAACTTCCGTAGATTAAGCATATTAAGTTAGTACTTGTTAGGATTTGTTAGATTACGCTAGGTATGGTAAGGATAGAGTAGGTAGTTTGGCGAAATAGGAATTCGTCAAAACAGTTTGTTGAAGTATAATTTGCCAAATGTAATTTGGCCAAACAGGAATGACTCATTGGTGACCGGTACTCTAAACAACGGCTGTAACTGTTTTAATCGTTTTAACAGTTATCAAGACCACATTATGAAACCAGAAGAGACTCGACCGGTTCTACTCGAATGCGGTTCGAGTCCTGAAGGACCAAGCGCTTGCAGGACTGCGTATGTGAATCATACGGAATCAGGAGTGACGTCACACTCTATTCGATCAACGTCAACAAAGTGAAGCACTTTCAGGTGTGTGGGGGGGGGGGACGGGGAATCGAGGACCTTTCAATGGGGTCACGGTCCAACGAGGCCTTTTCAAAACCTGAGTCCGCCTCCTCAGGTACATAAAATCACCTGTTCTTAGCCAGAACGAAACATATAAAATGGGTCACCGTACTGAGAGAGGCGTTCACTATGGCATGTTAAATCCCGTTCACTTTACGTTCCCGTGCTATCGTCCGCTCAATGCAGCCGGACACTGAGGCCCCACCTCCTCACCCTTCGGCAAGCTCCGCCTCCTTTGGCAGTTCCGAGCTTCTGATTAGTGGAGAGAAGTTCCCTTCAGAAACTGTCTCATCCCAGTGTTTATAAGCATTCTTGTGCAATGTACAGTTGTTTCCATTTCTGAGTACTACAGTCGCTTTCTTTTCTGGAAGCGGCGTAGGTCTCTTGGTCATGATCTTACGATGTGTGGGTCCATTACATCGCAAAGTTACGATTGTCGTAAAAGTACGACATAAACATAGACGCTTACGGTAGTGTCTCGGAAGACACTGAGAGCTGTAGTACGTATGAGTGAATCCAACAAGCCAAACGCTTTATTTGTGTCCCGACTTTAATCCCTTCCGTAAATGGTGGCACTTTATCTTTCTTCTGGCTGTCTTCAGGCGATTCTTTTCTTCATTATGGCGTCTTCTACAATTTTTTTCTTTAGTACCCCATGACCTCATTTTTTCTTAAACAAATACTTAAGATTCTTTACAGAAACATACAATTTTCATCAATTCCATTACCTGAATAAAATCATCAGTCAGCAGTCGGGATAAATACAATATAGACGACAAAGAGTTACTTAGGTTTCCACTGGCTGAATAAAATCGCCTGTGGGCCAAAGGCTGTGATTGACAGTTGCTTCATCAGTAACCGTTACACCTCAAACGGTTGCAGCCGTTATGCTCCAAATTCAAAATTTCAAAATTCAAATCCAAAACTGAGGTGTGGCCAGTAACCGTTCGGTTGTTGAGGAGTTCGACGCCAGCCAGAAGAATGACCTGCTGGGAGGTCAAGTGGCAGGTCAAGTAGTAATAGGTCGAAAAGGATGGAGGCAGGAAGGAGGGAGAGGAAGAGGAGGAGGAGGAGGAGCACTTAAGGTAGTCAATGACGTGGAGAAGGAGGAGGAGGAAGAGAAGCACTTGAGGTAGGCAATGAGGAGGAAGAGGAGGAGGAGGAGAAAGAGGAAGAGGAGCACTTAAGGTAGGCAATGAAGAGGAAAAAGAGAAGCACTTAAGATAGGCAATGAGGAAGTGAAGATAGAGGAAGATGAGTACACAAGGTAGGCAATGAAGAGGATAAGCACTTACGGTAGGCAATTAGGAGAAGGAAGAGGATAAAGAGGACCTCACAAGGTAGGCAATGAGGAAGAGGAAGAGAAGGAAAAGGAGAAGCACTTAAGGTAGGCAACGAGGAGGAGGAGGAAAAGGAGGAGCACTTAGGTAGGCAATAATAGAAGAGAGGTACCTATGGAGGAGCTAGGGAGGCTAGGACGGAAGAGATGGTCAGGGAATTTTATTTATTATTTTTTTTTATTATCCTAATTATCATCAACCTATTCGTCTATTTCCTTCACTTATTTGTTCATCTATCTAATCATTTACTTATCTATTTATTCGATTGACAAATTAGAAAAAGTACAACGGCGAGCCACAAAACTGATTCAAAATATCAAAAACAAATCATACAAAATCGACTAAAACATATGAATCTGCTTTCCCTAAAAAAGCATAGACTCAGAGGTGACTTGATAGTCTTTAAGATTCTAAAGGGAATTGACAACATTAAAAGTGACAAAATTATCACACTGAATAAGACAAGAAATAATGGTCAGGAAATAGATTTAATTTGGATGTGGGTAGAAACAACTTCGCCAATGAATGAATGGAATAAACTTCCTGCAGAGGCAGTGCAATGTAGTTCAGTTCGAAGCTTTAAGATTCGTTTAGATAAACACCTGAGCAAGATCATTATTTATCTGTCAGTTTATTATTATTTACTATTTACCTGTTTGTTTATTAACTTTACCCACTTATTTATTATCTATATTATTATAATTTTTATTCATTTATTAATTTAACTATTTATCATTATTATATATTTTTTTCGCATCCGACCTAGTTATGGACCAAAAGATCTCCTGTCGGCATGTTCCTCCTTTGTAATCCTTTGTAAAAGTCTTTCAATGAGAACACTGGAAGGGTGTAAGGTTAGGGAAAGGGGCGTCGAAGAGCTGTAGCTCCCAGGGTATCACTAAATGTTTTAATTATTCTAGAGGCTAAGGTATCATTAGGATGTTTTTGGTTCGTGTTTACAGGTCAAAAGGGTCAAGGGCTTTAATAAGGGTGAGGCAGACAAGATTATGTTATTGCGACAGCTGGACAGGACTCGTAGTAATGGATCTAAATTGGACAAATTTAGCTTTAAGAAGGAAATAGGCAAGAACTGGTTTACCAATAGAGTGGTTAACGAATGAAATAGACTTAGTAACCATGTAGTGAGCGTAGATACAATCAATTGTTTTAAGGTTAGATAACTTTATGGGGATGACAGATGGTAATAGACATGGAACTTCCTAGTGTAGGTCTTATAGTCGCTTGCAGTGTCCTCCATTCTTATGTTATGTTGTATAATCCTCGTACGCGAGGCGTGGACAAGGCTTCTGCCGAGGACCAGGAGGGATGATCTCCGCATCCCCAAAGGATCAAGGAGACTCACTGGAGTGGGCTGGGATGAAACCAGACAATACTCACTGACATGGCCGTATTTAAGCCTATTTGATCGATTTGATCAAACTGGGCCCCACGCGGAAGTGTTTGAGCATTCCAGGCCATGGGTAGAAAACAGAATTCGTTTAATCTGGTAAAGCATTGCTGATAAGCGGAGAGTTTAGTAGCCGCTAGCGGCTTGTGAACTACCCCTCTACTCGCCCAATGTCAACGGAAAGTTAGTAAACTTACCTCTAAACTATCCTTGTGTCAACATTTACTTGCCGGGTAAGTTAACTTGTAGCTAGCTCTAGTGGATACTAAACTAGCCCCGTGTCAACAAGGCTTAAGAAAATAGTAATATTGTAGGTCTTATAAACTGAGGGATTTGCCAGTGACCTCGTGACCCTTAACTGATTGTATATTACGATATTTTGTAGAGTAGAGGCCCCCCGCTATCAATTTTCTAATTGGGCCCCGCAATTCCTAACACCGGCTCAGCTCGCTGACACTGGGATGAAGCTTGCCTTATCACTGAACGCCAGGAGACAGACTACGGTCGTAGTAAAGCCTGGATTGTGTGACGTCATTATTTATCGAGTCGGTGGGGAGGGTCTTGGTTTCCCTACACATTCTCCTTCTCCTCCATCTCCACCTCTTCATCTTCCCTCCTCTCCTCCACCACCTCATCTTCTTCCCTTCTCTCCCCCCTCCACCACCTTTTCCTCCTCCACCTCCTCATATTCTTCCCTCCTCTCCCCTCCTCATCTTCTTCCCTTCTCTTCCTCTTCCACCACCTCTTCCTCCACCTCCTCATCTTCTTCCCTCCTCTTTCCTCCTCCTCTCCTCATCTTTCCTCCTCTTCTCCTCTTCTTCCCTCTTCTTCTTCCCCATACATTAGGTGACGGTCTTTGATTTTATACTGGCGAACGCTCGACGACTTTATTCAGTTGAGAGGGGCACTTCTGCCCTAAGTCCCTGTTCACACTAGCAGCTTGAACCGCGGTGGTTCAATTACAATGTAAGTCAATGGAGGAGTTCACATACAGCCGCGCAGTTTTACCTTGACTATGTGGTACCGCCGAGGTTCAAACCAATAGTGTGAGCAGGGCCTAAAGGATTAACTTAACCTCAATTAATCCCTTCAATGCTGTGAAATCCTTTACATGCTTTATTCTGGTTAATCTTGAGAAGATAAGAATGCAGGAGACTGCAAGAGACCATAAGGTCTACACTAAGCAGTTCCATGTCCCTTACTACCTGTCATCCCTATCCATAAAGTTATCTCATCTTAAACAGTTTCATTAGGTATCGAGCTCGGACGTCGTCAGATGATTCTATTGAGGTGATAGGTGGGAAGAGACCCCTCTGTAGGTCACGTTTATGTTTAAGTGGGAAACAGGCAAGAACTAGTGTACTAACAGAGTGATTAACGAATGGAATAGACTTGGTAACCGTGTAGTGAGCGCCGAAACGATGGATTGTTTTAAGAGAAGGTTAGATAACCTTATGAATGGGGATGGCAGTTGGTAATGGATCATGGAATAACCTAATGTAGGCCTTATGGTCTCTTGCAGTCTCATCCATTCTTATGTTGTTATGAAGCTGTGACTTATTATCACGCTTAGGGCCAGTTGACGTGTCACTCTATAACATGTCACTCCTTTATATGGTCTTGTTATAGTCCAGGGTAGGAAAAGCACATGTGTGCGTGTGCATGTAGACATACACTCACTCTCACGTGTACACACACGCACATATGAGGCGTCCAGAAACAGAGGGGCATCCTCGCAATTTTTACTGTTTTAGAGATAATCACGGGTATATGTACAGTATATATATAAAGAGAGAGAGAGAGGGGGGGGAGAGGGAAAGAGAAAGAGAGAGAGAAGAGGTTTACGTCTTTCACGATCGGTGCTTACCTCGAAACCAATAAAAGTAGCGGGGATGACCCTCTGTAACAAAGTGCGGAAAATCAATTTCATAACAAAAATTAATTGATAAATAAACAGATAAAAATAAACAAATAAAATAGAGAGGTAATACTGTTGGGGAGACTATAGCCTGTTAACATTTCATCCCATGTCAATCTTATCACTGGTGACACTTGTCTCTAGGTTGGTATCCTTTGATGAGGAAGTACTGAGTACTTTAAGTCCAAGAAAATTATCGTTTCTCTGGTGATTTAAGGTCACTACTGCACCTCTTGGTACGGAGTGACAAAGGACAAGATGAAAATTGTGGTATGTGCTTTAGCATAGGATACTAGCATAGGTTAGGGTACAGTAGTGCCGTGGCGTGCCCTGACCAGCAGTGACGCTTCCCGTACAAGGACCCCTTTCATATGGCCAACAAGGCCCCTTTTCATACTTTACTAGGCGTGACATCGTCTTCGGCCTGTGTAGCGAAAGACGTCAGTCGATACCCGTCTGCCATCCTGTGCGCACCCAGCGCTCCCATGTACGCATAACCCACTGATTAATAAACGCGTAAGTCGTCCTCCCGCGTTTTACTGTTGCCTCTGCATGCAGGAATGCATGCAAACATGGCGCAGTGATTAGAATTTATTGCAATTGCCTGCAATTGTTTGCAACTTGCAACAGTGAAACATGGGACGATATGCGAATCGGTGGCGTATACGTGAACGAAGCACTGACAGAACTAGACGAATAGGCGACAGTGTACATACTGGACCGTGTGTGCAATGCCGTGCAACAGTGTGCATGCTGGACCGTGAAATGCTGTGTGACAGTGTGCATGCTGGACCGTGAAATGCTGTGTGACAGTGTGACGCGCTTTCGTGGACACGTGGTGGAGCGAACAAAAGGGCCTTTCATCCCACTCCCTTGGATACTGAGCCTCTTGGCCGAACTCAAGCCGCCGTGAGCGCGACCCGTGCATGGAGCCCAGCCGACCGACGCAGGCCACGCCCACCCAGCCGGGGAATTCGTACAAAGCCTTAGCTCCCTCGCTGCAATACGTCACTGCAGGAGGTGGTGAGCAACTGCCACTCACACGAAGCACTAAGGGTGATAGTCTCGGATGTCAAGGAGGATCTGCAGGCATGCGCCGTATCGGCATGCCAAAGTGTTCCACGCCAGGCGCACGCACCCCCGCCTCAGCGGTCCCCCGACCCCGTATCTTCCCCCGGGAAGACTGGCAACTGCCGCACGGTTGCCGACACCATAGGCACTCGACACCTAGGCATGTTGAGGATAGCCAGAGCAAGCTTATAGCAGCCGCTCTCGGCGCCGACATACGTGGCCGACTATCTCACATGCCCCCCGCAACGGAACGCTTCCGGGCTACCTTGACGCTCGGAGACAGGGACTGCAACGCCGCCATACGGGTTTACGAGGTCCAAATACTCCTCCTCTCCTTCGGCCTGGCCATAGTCCCGTCCGACTTCCCATAGCCTATCCTGGCGGTGACATACGCGAACAGATGCGACGAGCTACCACTTCACCCACTGACAGTTCACCGGCCGCCGCTCGCGACTACTTCCTACGGGAACTTAGCGACGTGTTGGTGTCCAAGAATAACCCCCGCACCGTCCCCCCCTCCTAGGAAAGATGGTGGGTCCCCCCATGTGAATCCGCCTGAAAGCCGACGCGGGGTCCCTCGCCGCCCACACGCCTAGGCCGAAACCGTTCGCGTTTCAGGATCAAGTGAAAGAACTTGACTCAATAGTGCAGCAAGGTTATCATCACGCCTATCGGTGAGGCTAGTTCTGTCATCGCCGCCCGTACTGGCGCCCTTTGACCCCGCCCTGCCAGTGGTACTGCAGACGGATGCGTCGCACCTCTACGGCATCGGGTACACCCTCCTCCAAGACCACGATCAGGGGCACTTACGTCTCGTCCAGTGTTGCTCGCGGTTCCTGACGGACGCCAATGCCTGATACGCACTATCACTGGAGATGCTTGCTGTCACTGGGGCCGCATCCAAATGCAGACCATATCAGTTTGGACTGTCGTCTGTTCATCCCCATCCTCACGTCAGGAGCGTCGTCACGGGCAACGTCGACG
>NC_134784.1:10961938-10971938 GCF_046742065.1 Oratosquilla oratoria
CCAGAGTTAGTAAGTAGGAATGGTCAAAAAATGGGGGCGTGTCCGAAGCTGTCACAATTCTCTGTATAAAGGGAATGATCGTGTATCCGAATGCACAACAAATTCGGCATATTCAGTGAACAAACCCAACAGGTTCGAAGAATCAAGAGCAAGCGCGAAAAGTAAGCGCGAGCGAAAATTATTTGGCCACAAAATGGCTCCTTGGGTCGCTTTATCGTATCGTCATGTCGCAACTAGTTGTATAATATGACTCCAGCTTCCAGGGCTGTCACTGGAAAATCACTCCAAGGGTCTCGCAGGGTCAAAAGTGTCAAGTTTCACTGCTCAGTAAAGGTGGCGGCACACTAAGCACTTCTCACTAGCATGTTACTTGCTTTTCCTACTTCGTTTGAATAGAAACGACTTCGGTTATGATTTTTCGTTTTTCAATTTTCCAAATGTACTCCTCGGTCATATAGATGTAGTGAAAAACTTGACGAACTAAGAGAAGTTATACCTATCCAAATGTTAGACAAATTGTTGAGATGTTCTTACAGAAGTCTAGAATATTGTAACCGAAGTCGTTTCTACTCAACGAAATAGCAAAAGCATGTAGCTTGTTAGATGCCGCCACCTTAACTCCATCTCATCACATTTACTCTTAACTTTCTCTTATTATAGACCCTTCCAAATTCAGTCATCATTCATTTGCAATACACTCTACAAAGCTTCTCTGTCAAATCTGTCATACGCCTTCTCCAAGTCCATGAGAGCCTGGAAAAAATCCTTAACTTTTGCCAAAATTTCTTCATATCTGTCTCACTATAAGCACTGTACCCGTGGGTCATGATATAAATATATACTTTTTTATATACTGGTAAGGATCAAAGCATCATAAGAACCATGCAACATATCGACCTAATTGTTGACACAAAAGAATGACTTCATAGCCACACCTATACCCTGAGCAAGGGGACAGTAACTGAGCACTCACTTGTCCTAAAACTGTGTGTGTGTGTGTGTGTGTGTGTGTGTGTGTGTGTGTGTGTGTGTGTGTGTGTGTGTGTGTGTGTGTGTGTGTGTGTGTGTGTGTGTGTGTGTGTGCGTGTGTGTGTGTGTGTGCGCGCGCACGCGTGTTTGTGTTTGTGTATGTGCGCGCGCGCGCGTGTGTGTGTGTGTGTGTGTGTGTGCGTGTGAGTGTGTATTTGCGTATGTGTTGTACTTTAGGTCTTGAATATCCAACTGAATCGAGTGATCATTTGCTATTCTGCACAATAAATGACAAGTGGGCAAAATGAAAACATTCGGGGGAAAGGAGGGGAGACGAAGGGGAGGAAAAGGGAATGGAGGGACTTAAGGATACGGAGGAGGGGAGAGGGGAGGTGGGGGAGGGGGAAAGGGGGAGTAGAGCGGAAATACTGAGGAGTCAGTAAGTAATAGGAACAGCTACCTAACCCAGATTCCAGCACTTTACACTGCACGCATGGGTTAATCCCTTACTCCTTCCATCACTCCTTCCCTCCCTCACTCACTCGCACACTTCTTTACACACACACTCATACACTTTTTTCTTTTCTCTGTCACACACACACACACCCTTCATCACAAATAAAACTAGCTTTCGCACTCATACACACTTCCTCATGCACTCCTCCACTCTTTTCCTTCAGCCACTCACACAATACTTCCCCATCTCAATTACTCCCTCACACACACACACACACACACACACACACACACACAAACAGACACACAAATACATTCCTTCTCTCCATCACTTCCCATCTCCTCCTCCCTTAGTTTTTTCTCTCCCTCCATCTTGCCTGTTTACCGTAAGGGCTATCAACTGAATATAAATTGTTCTTTCAATAGTCAAGGGACTTTAGTGACGCCTCTATGGACCACAGTTACTCAGTTCTCTTTCCCATTACCCCATCTTTTCGATGTGATCTTGTCCCAATGATAGAAGCGCTGGTTATAAAAAAGGTGGTCTGCCTTCTCCTTCTATCTACGATTGCCTTCGTTTCTCTTTTCATTCTATTTCCATAACCTAAGGTCACAGCACACTATGCTAGCATGCTAATTGCTTTTGCTACTTCCTCTGAGTAGAAATGACTTCGGTGACATTCTAGACTTCCGTAAGAACATCTCAACAATGTCTCTCACATTCGTATTCTAGGATTAACTTCTCTAGTTCGTCATTCAGCTTCTCAGTCTATGACGCAGAAGATCGTCAAACGAAGTAGCAAAATTAAGTGGCATGCTATCGAGAAATACCTAGAGTGCTATCACCCTCACACTCTCTGGAAAGATGAAAAATGCAGGGTTATATAATAAAGGTTTTCAAACGGGTCAAGGGTGATGCAGGCAGGGTTATCATATTAAGACAGCAGGGAAGGACTCGTAGTAATAGATTCAAATTGGACAATTTTAGGTTTAAGAAGGAAACAAGCAAGAAATGGCTCACCACCAGAGTGATTAACGAATGTAATAGACTTAGCAACCATGTAATGAGCGCTGAAACAAATGGTTAAAACAAAAGAAGATTAGATAACTTTGTGGATAGGGATGACAGGTGGTAAGGTACATGGAACTACCTAGTGTAGGCCTTATGGTCTCTTGCAGTCTCCTCCGTTCTTATGTTCTTATAAATAAAATGGTCTAACGGCAAAAAAAGAAATGTGAATGTATCAATGTTCCCATTTTTTATGGCAAAATTGTATTCATTTCAAGGGGACACCGGTTAGTACAGAAGTACAGTACCAAAAGACGCGATAAAAAATAGATACAATAAATAAAATCAATGAATAAGAATTAGGAAAGGTTAGTTTAGGTTAGGTTAGCATTAGACGTTTTTCGTATGTGCCTTTTAAAAATAAAAATAGATGAGTTAACCAACTAAAGCCCAGCAATCCTGGTTTATATCTTATACTGGTTAACGAAAGAAATTTTTATTCAGGATTATTGAAACCATCGATTCAATTTCTGGGATTTTTGAGTAAAATCATATTCCCCTCACCAGAATAAAATCCATAACAGTAACCGTCCCGTATCCCATTTTCTTCTCCATATCTTCATCTATTCCATTTTCTTTCTGTTTTCTTGTTTATCGGTCATTTTTCCATGTCCATCTCCTTCGTGATTTCATCTTTATTCTAACTTCATTACAATGATCATATTTGGCTTTAAATGTTTTCTCTTTTTTTTTATTCGTTATAATTATTTCTTCTTTTTATTTATTCATTATTCATCTTCATTTTCGGCTCTTCCTTAGGGTGAGGTAGTTTATAGATTTCATTCTCGCTAACACCAAGTTATTCTAAATTGTGTCATTACCATACCTTAAGGTGGTGGCACACTAGGCCTTTCTCGCAAACATGCTACTTGCTTTTGCTAATTCGTTTGAATTACGGTTACGATCTTTCGTTTTTCAATGTCCAAATGTCAAATTGCTCTTGTGTCATATAGTGAGAAGCTAAATGACGAACTAAGAGAAGTTAAACCTAAAATACGAATGTGAGACATTGTTGAAATGTTCTTACGGAGTCTAGAATGTCACCGAAGTTTCTACTCAAAGTAACAAAAGCAAATAGCATGTTAACCGTGTGTGCCGTCACCTTTAGTAGTTAGCACTTTCTCTTCCTTATAAAAACCATATAAACAAACAAAATAAATACATAAACAAATAGATAATCAACATATAAATAAACAAGTAGACAAGTCAGTGAATAAGTAAAGTATATGAATATACAAAATGGATAAATAAATAAATGAAGACACACTATATAAACGTAAATGCAAATTAATGAGAAATAATTATTAAATAATTAATTCTTCCCCCTCAGTTACATCTCCTGTTTGCTCAGCTTAATTCTTGCAGTACAGTATCTGGCAACTTTCTCTTACGTTTTTTTTTTTTTTCTTCTATTCCGTGCTCTCTCTCGCCTCTGTTCTTGTCTTAGACTGGAGACGGGAAAAAGGGGGAAAGAGAGAGATTAGGAGAGAGAGTAAGAGAGAGAGAGACTTAGAATGAAGTTTGAGACTCGTTCCAAACTCAGAGAAAAGAAACATTATGCAAATGGAAAGAAACTTTATGTATCTATTTATATACCAAGGGTTCCCTCCCCCTTACCAGGGAGGTAGCCAAGTCAAAAGGCATATACCCACTCCCACCCATTTCAATCTCACCCATTATGCTCCCATCCACCACCCTTTCTTCCCTCTCATCTTAGCTCCTCATGGGTGATGGGTCATCCCTGTATCCCACTCACTGCCCTGGGTCAGAAGCAATGCAGGAAGACACAGTACATCCACACCAAGGCCGCTTCACTTAATCGGTGACCCCCCCCCCCGCCCTTCTCCATCCCCTCATGCATAATTAGAGAAGACGGGGCTGCGTCAAAATATCATTCATATATAACCACTCCCTAACCCCTGTAGAGCGTAAGTTTAACTTTACATTGGATAAAAGGTAAAGTCTGGAATTGTTGTTTTCTTTCTTGTGCCAGGCAGTTCTCTGGCTTCAAATAGAAAGTAAGCTCCGTTCAAAGTTCGGAAGGTTGGCAGAAACATTTTATATATATACATATTTACAATGTTGCCAGAATTTAGTATATACAAAGTTTTGTCGCTTCAACTTGATCGACGGTGAGAGGCGCCGGATTAGGCGCTGATTCTATTGTATGTCGAAGGCTGTCTCCTTTTGTCCAGCGCAGGTGTTCAAGCAGAGGGCTTCAGGAGGCTTCACCCGAGGTGCGCTGAGCATATTGTTCGCTTGGGCGTCGACTGGAAGTGTTGGCGACTTGGGTCACTGAAAGACCATGGATTTTCCCTCGGGAGATCTGCGAAGACGTCGGAATACCCTTTCGTAGTATATGTGTGTGTACACGCGTGTGCACGCTAGGCATCGAAGGGAGATGACATACACGCTGAATATCGAAGATGATAACAAGGAAAGATGATAACATGGCTCGGCCCGCTATCCTCACTGTCCCCAGTGATATTGGTACTATGAAAGATAAAAAAACAAAACAAGGCCTTTTGCAGCACATACACAAAAATGTGTAATAATGGTGGTATCGGGAAGCATTCATGAATAAAAGGAAATAGACTTAATTGTGTGAACATGCGGAAGTAGATATTGTTTCCATTGACCTAGGCATGAATATACATTTATGAAGTTGTTGCTCGATTTCTAAGATTATAGCAGGGAAGGGGAACAGGAGGTTTTGGTTGAGAGGATTGGTGATGGTCTTCTTCAGGGGTGATGTGGGTCTGTGAAGGGACTGTCCCAATGTCGAGGCCACGAGGAGCTTTCTTGATATGATCTTTGTGAAACACGGTCTCCGTAAGATTGTGCAAACTGAGTGCTTTAATTTTGTTCATTGACTCATATCCAATGATACGATAGGGTCCAGAGAATTTGGGGGAGAGCTTCGAGGTGGGGGTGTAGTTAAGGGTGTAAACAATGTCTCCAATTTTAAAGGTACAAGTTCTGGCTGATTTCTTATGCAAACGGACCATTTCGTCCTTAGATGAAGAGTATTATATATTCTTGTGAAAAAGAAAAATATTGAAATTTGCTACTTTGAATCTGACGTAATCATTTAAGTTGTAAATGGGAGGTAATTCTGAAAGATCATATGGGAGCCTTTTGTCCGAGCCAAAGAGGATAAAATGAGGAGATTCCGATACTGACTTATTTATGGAACTATTTATGCAAGCTTGAATCATGGGGACATGTTCATCCCAAGAAGGGTGAAGATCAGAAGCAAGATGTCTCAGAACATTGAGAATCTTTCTATTCTGGGGTTCAATTAAGCCATTTGAACTTGGGTGATAAGCAGTAGTGTTGCATTTCTTGATTTGAAAGTATTTACAAATGTGCGAAAGAGTCTCATTGTTGAATTCAGTACCGTTGTCAGAAATCAGTTTTAGGTGTAATGAAGGGGCATATGAGTTTGTCAATGAGTGTCTTTGCTACGTGTTGTGCTGTTTTGTCTGGTAAAGGTGAGAGAATACTGAATCGTGAAAAATTGTAGACACAAAGATATATTGGTTTCCGGTATGTGCAAGTTGTAACTTAAGAAGATCAAGAGCGACAGTGTCGAGTGGTTTAGAAGGTGTAGGGTAAATTAGAATTGGAACATGACCGCTGATACAACCTTAGTGAATCGCGCAGTGTGGCAAGCGTCAATGTACGTGTGTATATCTTTCCTCATGGTTAACCACAAATAGTGCAATCTGGCTTGTGTAAGGCATTTTTCCTTGCCAGGATGTGCAGTAGGTGAATCGTGTATAAGCTTTAAAACTTCTGGAATGAGATCCGTAGGGACTACAAGTTAAAACACTGATCTGTTGGGTTCATGTTTGTTCGCTGGTGTTGTTTTGTGATACAAAATGTTATCCACTAACGTGCAATAGTCGATATCAGGAGGAAAAATTTCTGTGTCAGTTGTGCCTGCAGATTCGAGAAAATATATGTTCAACGTGTCTGTCATTTCCCTTCGATGCCAAGCGACGCGCACACGCACACATATGCTATGAAAGGGTATTCCGACGTCTTCGCAGACCTCCCGAGGGAAAATCCATGGTCTTTCAGTGACCCAAGTCGCCAACACTTCCAGTCGTCGCCCAAGCGAAGAATAGGTTCAGTGCATATTGGGTCAAGCCTCCTGAAGCCCTCTGCTTGAACACCTGCGCTGGACAAAAGGAGACGGCCTTCGACATACAATAGAATCAGCGCCTAATCCGGCGCCTCTCACCGTCGGTCAAGTTGAAGCGACAAAACTTTGTATATACTAAGTTATAGCAACATTGTAAATATGTTATCACATATATTCCCATATATGTAAGGTTGGAATAGAGTTATTACTTTGGATAAGGCGTCGCTCGCGATTACGTGGGTGTCCGATTACAGGACGAGTACTGAGGAGGCGTGGGAAGGAGGTCCGTCCATACAATGAAGTATTTGTTCTTCGTTTTGCACACTCAGCCTAGAGCGGCGCAGAACGTTTTAGTTAATTTGACCAATCAGGTTCAATCTCCATAGACGCAATTCCTATGGGCCAATCAGAGGATTTTTGTAGAAGGAACCAGGGTGCCTTGGGCGTGTCAGAGAGTCAGTTGAGGAGAAGTTTGTGCCATGTAGAGGTGTGTTGCCTCGGGGCGGATTGTCGGCTGAAGTAAGTCCTCTGTACTCCCCCTGTATTATTCTTAAGTCATGTTAACTCACCTGGTGTTTCATGTAGTGTTGTGTAATTATCTATGGTAGTGACGCGCGAGACCTAGACAGTGTTTTCGTTGGTAAAAAAAAAAAAAATTATCGCATTATTTTTCTTTCACCCCCGTTAAAAGTTTTCGAGCGGGAATCTTCTGTTTTGATACTTATTACTCATTTGTATGTTCAGTGATTGTAATCATTCATGTAATCCTATTAACTTTAATGAATATTGTTAAATGTTATCTGTGCGTTTCATTTTTCTTGATTTTTATGATAATACAAAATCAAGTGGCGGCCTTGAAATATCTTTAAGTTACCCAAAGACATGGTGTCTTGGGAACTCATCCACCCATTCACTCTTACTATGTGTTACGAGTCAGAAAGCCTTGTAATTTCTATTTGAGATATCCCAAAGACATGGGGTCTTGGGAACTCATTTCATTCACTCTAAATGTGTTGCAAGTCAGATGTGTGAGCGAGATTCGTAACAATGTATATATAAAATGTTTCTGCCAACCCTCCGAGCTTTGAACGGAGCTTACTTTCTATTTGAAGCCTGAGAGCTGTCTGGCACAATAAAGAAAGCAATCCCAGACTTTACCTTTCACCCAATGTAAAGTTAAATTTACACTCTACATTCTGGTGGCAGTGGTGGCATGACGAATCTAAAACTCCAACTCTACATATTCCTCCGAGGGACAACTCCACATCTCCTAACGCTAACAATCTTCGCCAAAATCCAGCATCGCCATGAGTCACAGACCCCCTCACCCCCGCATCGCCGAGCATCATTACAATGCAACCTCTCTTAGCGGCATTGCCCACCATCTTACTACGAAGCGAATACATCGGTGTACCCTTTCGTAGCATATGTGTACGTGCGCGTGTGTGCACGCTAGTCATCGAAGAGAGATGACAGACACGTTGAATATCAAAGATGATAACACCCCTCCCATCCCCTACTCCCTCCCTTCTTTCCATCACATTATTATCTATGAGGAAAATATTAAAAATAAATAAATAAAAATGAAATAATCGGTTTCACATCCTCCTCCTCCTACACACACACACACACACACATATTCACACTAGCATACACACGCCAGATACACAAAAACTTCCCCCGCGCACGCACAAACACACATATACACACACACAAACACTCGCTTATAAGCCTCACTAATACTTCCAACCTTTGCTGAGCTCATTTGTGTGTGTGTGTGTGTGTGTGTGTGTGTGTGTGTGTGTGTGTGTGTGTGTGTGTGTGTGTGTGTGTGTGCGTGCGCGCGTGTGTGTGCACGTGCGATTGTGTGCGTGCGCGGGAGGATTTGTGTGTACATGTGTAGAGTTCGTGCGTACGTGTACGCGCGCGCACGTGTGTGTGTGCATGTGTGTGTGTATATGTGTGGAGGTATGGATGTTTGTGTGTGTGTATAAGAGACAGATGATCGCATTTCAATAATTTCCTTCTATTCGCAAGTGTGAAAGACAGGTGGATGTATTGAACTTGAGGGGAAGACCAAAAATGTAATGGTTGGTTGAGGTGAACGGGACCTTGAGTAAAAAGGGGAATGTCTATTGAGCAGGGAAGGGAGAGAACAAGGGATAGGTGTGATTTGGTTGTAAATGGACTACAAATTGACGCGGCCCGAAGGAATTTCTCCTTGTATTCTTCATTTACACATGAAGGGACGATGAAGGAGGGTCGCCATGCAATTGAAGCGGTGGGGGTAAACCAGGTTAGGTTGTCGGGCCCTGCTGTGGAGGTGCTGTGTTTGCTGTATTGCTTCTGATCCGGGCAGTGGGCGGGTGGAAAGGGATGGCCCTTCATCAACAAGAAGCTCAGATAAAAGGGATGAAAAATGGGTGTGGGATGGGTGTGGGATGGATGAATGTCTCCCTTATAAGGAAGAAGCCTTTTTGTATATAAATGGATAGGATGTTCGCTGGCCGATCGAGTTAGAGCGGCGCTACTTGCAGCGGAAGGCGAAGTGACGACAGTTCGAACCCTGCCGTACCGAGCTGGACCAAGGGCACGATTCATTAAATTACACGCCACAAAGTCCTCTATAGAGGTAGTTCGTGATGTTAAACCGAATCATCAAGATGATGATGCACGCTTGAATCGCATGTCTGGAGGTACTATGGGAAGAAAATCACTGGTACCAGGTAACCCATGACGAAATTTCATATCCTAACACAGGGGTAGGGAACCCTTGGCACGCGTGCATAACCTGGTACACTAACGACTTTTTTCCGACACGCGAAATCCTGAGCTCACCTTAAAAATAAATAAATAAATAAATAAATAAAAAATAAATAAAATAAATAAATAAATAAATAAATCTCCATATTATTTTGTATGACCATTGGTAACCGCATACTGCGCTGGGCGGCGGATTGGGACAATAGAAGGTGAAAGGAAGGAGCTCTTACTCGTATGTAGGCCTACCATTTTACTCCGTTAGCGCGAGAGGAAATTTTGTATCAAAGATTTGGCTGATTTTGGTACCCACACTTGAAAAGGTTGCCCACCCCCTGCCCTAACAGCGCTCGACAGCTGGATGAAGTCAGCTGAATATGCATGACTATGCAAATTGCTCTAACATGGAAAGCGGGATGCATGCATGGCATTTAGTTTTTTTTTTCTATATTTTTCCTAGCTTTCTTCATTCACAATCATGCCGCAGGAGTTGAATCGACGACAGCTCCACACGCGGCGAAAATAGAAGAAAAAAAAATCCTTATAGGGAAAAATAAATAGAAGAAAAAAATGAAGAAAAGGCAACCAAAGAGAAA
>NC_134784.1:10974438-10986938 GCF_046742065.1 Oratosquilla oratoria
CGTCGCCACATGTGGCGTAGGTCGAGGTGACAACAGTTCGAACCCTGCCGCCAGTGAATCGGATCAAGGGGATGGTTAATTAAATTCCACGCTACAAAATCCTCTGTGAGGGGCACCGTCCTAGCCTCCTGATATGGGGAGTTTACAACGTTAAACCGAGTCAATCATTATCATTACACTGGGCAACAAAGATTTTTCATCAGAGTAAATTTGGTGTTGCCTAGATAGCATTTTTGACGCTGATTCCAAACCTGCAATCAGATTTTCTCTGGCACGTATAGTTTTTATGATGAAACCATATATGTAAATACATAGATTTAACCATTTTAATAGCCAAAGTGCTACATTTTTCTACATTTTATTAAGTTTATACTTTATGTATTTCATAGTTTTATGTGTCTATTTAGGAATCTATTTATTTCCTGTTTAATTATCTATTTATTTCAATTTTGGTTTATTTTATTTATTTCAGACATCTTATCGTACGTCTGGCAGCCTGCACAATTGATACCTAACTCTGATAACAGCGAGCTACACTCGGCCTCTGTCTGCTGTTGTGTGAAGTGCTGTGATGGTGGTAATCTGTTTAGAATCATTTGCTTATATCAATCAGCATGCCTCGAGAATGTAAGAATCATCCCGACAGGTTCTGTTATGTCTGTGGCAATTTTACAACTAAACTACAACGACGAAATATTACAACCAACATTAAAAATATATACAAACTTTACTTTGATTGCCATCTAGGTGACCAAGACAAACCATGGGCACCACATCAAATCTGTTCTGCTTGTTCAAACGGATTGCGCGATTGGGTGAACAAAAAGAAAGCTTCAATGCCGTTTGCCATACCCATGATATGGAGGGAGCCGAGAGAGCATCATGGAGACTGTTATTTTTGTAGTGTTAACCTAACCGGATTTTCTACAAAGAACAAACACAAGATTGTTTATCCAACCATGGATTCAGCACGTCGACCAGTGCCACACAGTGAAGAATTGCCCATTCCAATCCCCAGATGATGGAGCAAATTCTATTGAAGATGACGTGTATGACGATGAAGGTGTAACTGGTGGCATTCCCGGACCGTCTGCAGATCCAGATTACACATTGGAAGGTAGAAATTTTGAGCCGAAACTATTAACCCAAGGACAATTGAATGATCTTGTGAGAGACCTATCACTGTCTAAAGAGAAAGCAGAGCTTCTCGCCTCAAGATTACAGGAGAACAACTTACTTGACAAAAAATTTCGTATCAGTTACTACCGAACGCGGAATTTTAATTTAGCAACATTCTTTACAGTAGATGGTCCTCTCTGTTATTGTCATGATATACATGGTCTATTCACAGGCTTGTCTCAGACGTATGTGGCATCTGACTGGCGTCTCTTCATTGATTCGTCCCAGAGAAGCCTCAAAGCAGTTCTTTTGCATAATGGAAATACAAAGCCATCCATCCCTATTGCCCATTCGGTCCATCTTAAAGAGACATATGACAATATGGATATACTACTTAAGGCAATCCAATATGATAGCCATCAATGGAACATCTGCGGTTATAGGAATGTTAATGGGTATGCAAGCAGGATTTACAAAATATTGTTGTTTCCTTTGCCTTTGGGACAGTCGTGCTACAAAAGAACACTACACCAAACATTCCTGGCCACTAAGAACTGCATATGTCCCAGGAACAAGCAGTGTCCAGTCTGTCCCTTTAGTTGACCCCCAAAAGATCTTCCTACCACCTCTCCACATTAAACTTGGTTTAACCCATTCAACTCCGATGACAAGATGTCTTGTCATTTGGTCAAATAAAACAAAAAATCATAAAACACCAAAATGTTTGATCAAACACCAGAAAAATATGACGTCAGTCCTCGCTTCGCTGCGAGCGAAGCGAGGATTGACGTCATATTTTTCTGGTGTTTGATCAAACATTTTGGTGTTTTATGATTTTTTGTTTTATTTGACCAAATGACAAGACATCTTGTCATCGGAGTTGAATGGGTTAATGAAGAATTTTGTTGAAGCAATGAGTAAAATCAATTCACAAGGGTTCCAATACATTTCTAAGAAATTTCCGAGTGTTAGTGCAGCAAAATTGAAGGAGGGAATATTTGTTGGGCCACAAATCAGGGAACTTTTAATGGATATTGAATTTGAACAGGCCCTCAGTCCATTGGAATTGAATGCTTGGCTGGCTTTCAAATGGATATGCGCAAACTTTCTGGGGAAGACAAAGTCCCATGCATATAAGGATGGAGTGGAGAAACTACTCAATGCTTTTAAAGAAATGGATTGTCGCATGTCATTGAAAATGCACTTCCTACATTCTCATATAGATTTCTTTCCCGAAAACCTTGGTGCAGTGAGTGACGAGCAAGGGGAACGTTTCCATCAAGATATTCATACTATGCTACCAAGGATTTTGGAACGAAAGCATGATGGCTGACCATTGCTGGATGTTGTATCGTGATAATCCAGACCAAATGTTTAAAAGAAAAGCATACTCTCAACGTTTTTAAGATCTTATAATGTTATGTAATGTAAATTAGTTTCTTATACTTCATTGCATTAAATTAATTTAGTGTTATATGTATTTTTTAGTTCTCACAAATGAATGATTTGCATGAAATGAGATTTATTACGTCCTACATATTCATAGAAATACAAATATTTTTTCTAAAATACAAAAAAGCAAATAATTAAACAACTATACGTGCTAGAACAAAACTGTAACCAGATTTGGATTCAGCATCAAAATTACATTCAGAAAAGCTTATGTATGTCTGTGATGAGAAAAAAAAGTTTCATTTTGTTGGCCAGTGAATTATTATTCAATTATTATATTATGATTAATATTAGTACAATTGATGTAAATTACTATTACTACCATTCTCATAACGATTATTGTAATTATTGCCATTATTATTACTATTGCTATTATATAACAATTATTATCACATACTATTTTTAACTATTATTTTCATTAATATTATTACTATTATTATCACTATTATTACTGTTGATGTTCTTACTACGTCCTTTTTGTTATGTTATATTGTTAGGAATGCCATGGGTAAGGATCACCTTGATATTGCTGATATGTTGCGAAAAACTTATCTTAGCAACAAGATGCAGTACATCCAGAACCTTTGATTTAAATGACTAGGAAATCACTAGGTGATATGTAATGACCAACAAAGTTTCAAATAGTCACGGCACCTTCAAAGTCCGACATCTCGTTTCACACGTATCGACTTTTCGCTGTGTGCCGTCCACGACACGACGTCGTGCTCTCAAATACGCATGGGTGTCTATGGACACACGTCACGACCACGACCACGTGTGAAAGCGTCCACAGATATCATTCGAGAGCATGACGTCGTGTCGAAGTACTGTATGGATGCGAGACCTGGACACCCTTCCATCCACCCAAACATAGGAACTAAAATTCGATGTTGAGTCAAGTAACCAGCACCATCGAACGACAGATCAGACACACACACTCTGGTTGTGCAGTTTAACCTCAATGGTCCACTGCAGGATCGGTCAATATCGGCCTATCCCCTGAAGGACGATACATTAGCCTCTGTACCCCACCACGGTAGCTTAATCCGCTTGGTAAGGTTGTACAATATGTAGGGTGTGAAGTGCATGTATTGAGCGCTGAAACTATCGGTTGTTTTAAGAAACGGTTAGATCACTTTATGGATGAGTATGGTAAGTGGTAATGGACATGGAACTGCTTAGTGCAGGTCTTATGGTCTCTTGCGGTCTTCTTCGTTCTTATGTGAAGTTTTTTGGTATGTTGGAATGGATGTGGTTGTGAATGAAGTCTGAAATCAGTGTAATCAGTTCGACCATACTAGCTTATATATGCGACACTGACCTACTGCCCCTCCGATGTCTGCCGTTAGTGTATCTCTGAAATGAGTGTCATGTGTCAGAGAAACGAGTGTCACGGCACACGACAATCCCCCTTCCCCTCCTCCCCCGTGACTAGATTTCTCAAGTGGGAATATGTTGGACATCATCTGAAATTATGCTAAATTGGCAAAAATAATGCTAAATATTTTGTCCCTTTTAGTACGTTCAGCTTCTGTTATATTTATTGATAAAGTGTTATTTATCATGGAAATGTGTTAAATTTAGCATAATTATGCTAAATCTGGTCATCCTACCCCGACCCCAATGTTAAAATGTCATGTCATGGTATTTTTTTTTTTTTTTCCCTCAATAATGTCATGGTATTTTTTATTTTTTCCCTCAATATTTTCGATAGACTGAGGGACGGATTTGGAACAAAACAGGGTTTCAGATTACCTTTGCCCTTTGTGCAAGGGGGGCCAGGGCAACCTGTAGTCTGTAAGGCTCGAACCTGAAGCTTCTGTGGCGAGCACACTAGGCATTTCTCGCTAGCATGTTACTTGCTTTTGCTATTTCGTTTGAGTAGAAACGACCTCGGTTACGATCTTTTTTCTTTTCAAATTTCCAAATGTCAAATTACTCTTGCGTCATAGAGCGAGAAGCTGAATGACCAGGGGTGGACTGGGATGTTAATTAAAGAGGCCCGGCCATTTTGCACTCAGAGCAGCCCCGTGAGAGGGGCAGGCGAAGCGAGTTAAGCAATTTTAGGGGTATTTTGAGGCCTATCTAGAGACATAACTGACTATTTTAGATAATATCTGCAATAACTAAACTGTTGAAAAATAGATAAATAAATTTTTTTCCCAAGCGGAGCTGGCCCTTGTGCCGGCCCACCGGGCATTGCCTCAATACCCTAATGGCCGGACCGCCCCTGTGAATGACGAACGATAAGTTTATCCTAAACGAATATTAGACACATTGTTGAGATGTACTTACGGAATTCTAGAATATTGTAAATGAAGTCGTTTCTACTCAAACAATGGAGCAAAAGCAAGAAGCATGTTAGTCTAGTGTGCCACCACCTTCATCGCCCCTCACCCCCCGGTCTGGCCCGTCCACCTTCCCTTTAGCTGAATAATATCGTCTTGTTTTCGCCAAAGCCAAATATAAAAAGTGAATGTGGCGCGTTCGGTTGCTTTTGCTACTTCATTTAAGTAGAAACGTCTTCGGTGACAATATTCTAAACGCGTAAGAACATCTCAACAATGTGTCTAATATTCGTATTCTAGGTTTGACTTTTCTCAGTTCGTCATTCAGCTTCTCACTATACGACGCAAGAGTAATTTGACATTTGGAAATTTGAAAAACAAAAGTTGTTTCTACCCAAACGAAACAGCAAAAGCAATTAGCATGCTATCGGGAAATGCCTGGTGTGCCGCCACAGAAGCTTCAGGTTAGAGCTTGACAGACTACAGGTTGCCCTGGCTCCCCTTGGACACAAGGCAAAAGTGGCGGCCTCGGCCGTAGCGAAGTGACTCCTAGAGCAAGGAAAGTCCCGACTCCTGCCAATCACTGTAACTCATGTTTCCTCCTTTTATGATTCTGGATCCTCTTCCTATTCCTCCTCCTCTTCTACTTCCTCCTCTGCCTTCCCCCCACCACAACCTCCTCCTCCTCTTCCCCCGACCATACCCTCCCCCTCCTCTTCCTCCTTCGTCTTCTCCCTACGACACCACCCTCCTCCTCCTCCTCTTCCAACCACACCTTCCTTCTCCTTATCATCCATCATCTATTTCTCTTCTTTCAACCCTTCCTCCTCCGTTTCCCTATCTCTCACATCCTACTCCTCCTCCACCTCCCCCCCTACACCACACCCTCCTAAGACCCTTCCTTCTAGGCCTTCTCCTTCACATCCTCCTCCTTCTCCTCCTCCCCCACTACCACACCCTCCTCCTCCATCATCAATTTCTCATCCTTTGAACCTTCCTCCTCCTCCTCCCCCACTACCACATCCTCCTCCTCCCCTCTACCACATCCTTTTATTCCTCCATCAATTTCTCTTACTTCTCCTCCTCCTCCTCCATCACTACCACACTCTCCTCCTCCCCACTACCACACCCTCCTCCTCCTCCACCACCAATTTCTCTTCCTTCTTCTTCCTCCTCTTCTTCCCCTCCGCCGAACGCCGCGTCCATTTTGCGTGCCTCGGCGCTCAGAGGGGGGAGGGGGACGGGGGGGATAGGGGAGAGAGGCAAAGAGGATGGAGGGGCAAACGGGGCTTGGGGGAAGGGGGAGAGAGGGGAAAGGGGAAGGGGAAAGAGGGAGGGAAGGAGAAGGAGGGAGTGAGGCAGGGAGTGAGGGAGGGGGAAGTGGTAGGAGTAAGGGGAGAGGGAGGGAGGGGGTGAGAGAGAGGGAGGGAGGGGGTGAGGAAGAGAGGGGGGAGGGGGGGAAAGGAAGAGAGGGAGGGAGGGGGTGAGGGGGAGGGAGGGGGAAGGGGGAGGGAGAGGGAGGGAGGGGGAAGGGGGAGGGAGAGGGAGGGAGGGGGAAGGGGGAGGGAGAGGGAGGGTGGAGCCATGTTTTCCAAACTCTTTTACCTCCTCTTCTTCCTCTTAATTATTTTTTTTCTTTTCTCCTCATCTTTTCTCTTCCGCCAACCACTCGCCTCTACTCTCTTTTTACACCATTTCCTATTCCTGTTCTTCATGTTCTCTTTTTATCTCTTTTTCTTTTAACACCCCGGCACCTGAGTTTCCAAGTTCCAGCTCAGATGAGAGAGAGAGAGAGAGAGAGAGAGAGAGAGAGAGAGAGAGAGAGAGAGAGAGAGAGAGAGAGAAAGAGAGAAGAGCCTGTACTCGTAACTATACACATATTATGTCGCTCTCTGTTTCTCTTTATCTCTCTTCTACACAAGACTGGCCTGAGTATTTCGTATTGATACCAAACGCGTGACTCATCAATGATTCTGTATATTATATTAAAAAACTTACTAAAACTTCTAAACACACTGTAGTAGTACTTTATTATCTTCAGGCTAACAATAAGTGCTTTAGTGAAGCCGAGGGGGTAGAGAGAGAGAGAGAGAGAGAGAGAGAGAGAGAGAGAGAGAGAGAGAGAGAGAGAGAGAGAGAGAGAGAGAGAGAGAGAGAGAGAGAGAGAGAGAGAGAGAGCGAAAAGTGTTTAAGTGAGGTAGGGCTTTAGCCCTGAAAAAGGGGTTTTATTGTTTATTTACACATTTCTTTTTATTACTATTATCTTTGTTTACATTTCTTTTTCCTGGCCTCTGTACTACTATCGTTTATCCACCCCATGGGCGGCAACGTCGGAGGCCGCAAGCTGCAGAGCCTCCCCGTCCTCCTCTTCCTCACCTCCTCCTCCTCCTCCTCTTCCCCTTCTCTCTGAGGTCAACGACCCTTCTACTGCCGCAGCAGAGGAAGCGTCACCTTCATCCGTTGTTGGTCGTCCAAGGAAGACTCGTTATTTCTGCTTAACTTTATCATTTCTAGCTATATAGATCGATAATCAATACAGATAGTCAATAAACACAACGTATGTTATTTCAGTTTGCAAAGGGTTCCACCTAAAAGTCGATATTTTTTATACGAAAAGTCGCGTATTCTACATCGTCCGTCCAACAACTCCGTTGTTATTTTCGTTTTGTCAGTTTTCTTTTTCTCTTTTTTAAAATAATTTCCATTCCAGATGCAGTCTCCTAAAGGGATCGATGATCAATAAATGTATTGAATGATATTTACGTTAAAGTGGAGGCGATTGGATCCTTTACAGATTCGAACCGACATATAAGGAATCCAGTCGCTTATAGTTTGTTCTTTATTTATTTTCCCTTTTTGGTTCTGGGTCCCCTGGACGGGTCTTTCCGGGTATGAGATGCACCAGAACCCGGATATAAAAGGTCTCGACATCCGGGTCAAAAATGGTAACGTGACTTCAATGTGAATAATCTATCCAGTATGACACAGTTTACCTTCTTATTGGTAAACAACAGTTCATTTATTTACTCAATTATATTCTATTTGTTCTTATTTACTCTTTTTATTTACTTACTCATTTATTTTCAAATTTTATTTATCTATTCTGTTTAATATATATATATATATATATATATATATGTATAAATATATGTATAAATATATATATATATATATATATATATTTATTTATTTATCTCTTTTTTGAAGGGCTGTTTTTATACTCATCCTCTGACACGTTATTAGTTTTATGAAAAGATATACAATAATAATGATAATAATAATAATAATAATGATAATAATAATATTAATAACAATAATGATAACAATATTTTTATGAACCCAGATATTTGAATTTCTCAAAAATTAACCATTTCATCATGAGACGATAAGAATCAACACCGTGTGAGATCGAAATCTTCATTGGTACGACGTTTCGCTTGTTACAGCTTTTTCAAGTACAGAATATGGCAAACACTGAGTACATATAGGCCGACGGGGAAGGAACTGGGAGAGATTATAAGGAAGGGGTGGGTGGTAGGTGGAGGGGCGGAGGGGGGGTGTGAGAAGGGGACAGGTGGGACTTGGCGGAGATAAAGGAGGACATTTCGGACAGTTTGTTGAAGTGGACTAAGGGGGACATTTCATACATTTGTATAATGCGGGTAACAGATGGATGACGGGTGGGACTTGGTGGAGATAAAGGAGGACATTTCGGACAGTTTGTTGAAGTGGACTAAGGGGGACATTTCATACATTTGTATAATGCGGGTAACAGATGGATGATAGGAGGGACGATGTTGAACATGCCTCTGTTCTGCTCAATGGTTTTGAAGCTTTGAATGGCGGCCGCTTCCAGGCATTTCCTCCTCACCCTGTCTGGTTCCCTAAAAAGAAGCTCTGCGTTATCCTAATCCATCAGGTGGTCGTTGGTGTTCCGGTGGATAACACAGGCGTTGGTGGTGATGTTGTTCCGGGAATCGTAGCGATGTTCCCGGATCCGACCAATAAAGGTTTCGATCTCACACGGTGTTGATTCTCACAGTCTTGTCGGCTTTTGCCATTGTGTTTCAATGAGACAATAAGCCTAACTTACATCCTCGATTTTGTGTGCCCCTTGCGACATACTACCGTCACCCACAGACTTTATTATATGACGTCATAATGAAGAATGACGTCATTCTAAACCCGATGACGTCATGCCGATGTTCTCGCTAAAGCCACTCACTTTAGAGATTCTATTCTGGCAAACATGAAGACAATTTTTTCTTTAGATTTTGTGACGTCATATTGGTTTCATGTGTTGATATGTACTACGCCATATTACCTTGCTGACGTTACGAACTGGGAGGAAAAAATCATATATATATATATATATATATATATATATATATATATATATATATATATATGTGTGTGTGTGTGTGTGTGTGCGTGTGTGTGTATGTATGTGTGTTTGTGTGTGTGTATGTGTGTGTGTGTGTGCATATATATACACATATATGTGTATATATATATTGTATATATATATATACATATATATATATGTATATATATATATATATATATATATATATATATATATATATCTGCATACATAGTGACAATAGCTGATCAGATCTTCATGTACATCTAAAAAGATATTCAGAATACCTAAAAATAGAAATAATACTGATAATACACAAAAACTATTATGACGTCAACATAACAACAGTGCAATAGTAATATTAAGATTATAAAATAAACAAAAATAAAAAATTACCATAAAAGAAATGTATACTCGCGATTCTACTGAGCTCCCAAGGGTCGACTAGTCACACTTCATGACCTTCCCGTGACTTAGGCTTGTGTCTGTAGACTCTGTTTATATATCTAATTTCTTTAGTCTAAGGAATGTTACCAAACTTGAAAGACTTTATAAAAATAAAATAAAATAAAACTATAGAATAAAAACAAATTAACAAAATTAAAATAATGAAATAAAGTATAGTTTAAAAAAAATTGAGTAATTTTCTTCAAGCTGCTCGGAGTGTCAACCTGACCAAATACAGTGCTCCTAACGGGATCAAAAGACCAAATATGGTCACATTCGTGATTTTGTCCTGTTTAAGCCCCCCATACGGTTCTATTTAGTTTACAGTAAACCTTCATGCGGTTTAACTTAATCTCATTCGATTAGGCCTTTCAGAAAAGCTTGACTATTTCTTGGAGTATTTTGTTTTCACTACAAACAGATGATTTTATTCAGATGAAATATTTTATTCTGGCTTGAGCTGGAGAGAGATTGACCGGGAGGGACAGAAAGAGAGAGAGAGAGAGAGAGAGAGAGAGAGATAGATAGAGAGAGAGATAGAGAGAGAGAGAGAGAGAGAGAGAGAGAGAGAGAGAGAGAGAGAGAGAGAGAGAGAGAGAGAGGAGAGATAAATCCATTCCAGCTCTCGTAGTGTCTACGTCCGCATGATCATGTCCACACGGCTGCTGCTTGTCACGTGGAGGCAACTTCTGTAGCTGACACAATCCGCAAGGAACGGTGCCATGTGGGTAGGGGGTACGGGAGATGATATTGGGTCAAGAAACCGCGGATGAGGTCATGGTCACTAAGGTCAATAAACTTTCCTTAAGTACCGGATGGAGCCTTTATTTGTACGACGTTTCGTTTATACGTCGTACAAATAAAGGCTCCGTCCTCATGTGCTTGAAAAAGCTGTAAAAACGCGAAACGTCGTACAAATAAAGGCTCCGTCCTCATTTGGTGTTTAACTCGTCAGTTTTGTCGGCAACTGCTACTTTCATGAAAAAAAAAATCCTTAACCCTCATTACTAAGTTTCACAATTATTTCTTGTCAGATTTTCGCCTTATTATGTGTTATTTACATTTCATTTTATGCGCGTTATTGTACAAAAGTTAATTTATTTATCTACTTTATTAGATGCCAACAAATTATTTTTCTATTCTGCATTATTACGTGTTATTTAATATTTCAATCTGTTCGTATTGTATTGTGATTTATTTCTTGTTTATCTGTTTTATTAGATGTCAGTAAATAACCAGCTTGATCACTTATCCTACCTGGTGTTGGGTGATTTTATTCAGCTGAGGGGAGGGGGTGTGGGTCCATTGGTACACTCTTCAGTCTAAGGTCCAACCCCTCCCCTCCCACCTCACCCACATGAAAATCGCCTGTGATGATTTTGGGTCAAGAAAACCTTTAAAGTTGGCCATGGTCTTCGAGGAGCTAATCCTGTTCTCCTCTATATCCTTGTGTCACACTGTCCGGCCCCGACGTTGCGGCTTGTTGTTGGCGACAGCAAAGTCTCCTTTGCGAGTCATTGACTCCAAAGGTTACGAGAGTATGTTAACCAGGTGTGTGTGTGTGTGTGGGGGGGGGGGGGGGTTGATGGTGGTCGTCTTTATACCAAGTTCTGGCTGCTGCTGCCGCCGGGTGATTCTTTTAAAGTAATTAAGCATAATCTAGTCGCATCCGGCCCAGCCGCATAGTGTGACACCGGGCTTAGTCAGGCGCCAGGAGATTTAAATGGGTTGACGGCAAACCCGGATGTCGAGGAGGAGGGAGTGGGGGAGGGGGCGGGGGGGGGGCGACCTTGCTCAGGGACGGGGAGGGGCAGGGGCCGGGGCGTGGATGGAGTCAGGGACCTCCGGTTCCAAACACGAGGATCCCTTGACTCACTTTATTCTGGCAAAAAGAAAACAATAATAATAAGATAATAATGATAATAATAATAATAATAATAATAATAATAATAATAATAATGCTTCCGTGGAAGAAGGAAGATCTACTTCAGGAATCAGAAGCCCACATCAGGCTCCTGAAACCGTCTGTTCTTAGCCAGAAGGAATGCTGTGAAGTGAAGTGGGCCAAT
Source organism: Oratosquilla oratoria (assembly GCF_046742065.1). Taxonomy (NCBI): domain Eukaryota; kingdom Metazoa; phylum Arthropoda; class Malacostraca; order Stomatopoda; family Squillidae; genus Oratosquilla; species Oratosquilla oratoria. Next base: position 10,986,177 of record NC_134784.1, read on the forward strand.
GTGTTGAAGAGATGTCATTGCCCTCATCGCCCAGTGTGGCTTGAGGTTGTCAACTTTCACACTTAGGGGGGTCCCTACATTTCTCTCTCTGTCTCTCTACCTCTCTTCTCTTCTTGAACTCTCTCTTTTCTTTCTCTAGCTCACTCTCTCTATCTCTTTCAAGATGAATTAAAATAAACTGACAACAAACAATATATATGGTATGCCGCAATGATGCTATTTTTTTTACGTTTTAGACTCCTGTGGTCTATCGTCCTGACCTAACATACGTGTTGTTGTATAAATACAATCTAAGTGAAAAAAATCCGGTACATAAACACTATTGCATACATAAAATAGACAGAGACGATATATATTTGTTTTGGTACATGTTTGACTGTCTTCAGTGGTACAGAAAATGTTTAAGAATAGTACAAACCCCTTTATAGGTCTCGCAAGACAAATGCACCGTTTACAGGAACGGAAGTGAGGAACAGAACTCGAGATGCAATCATGGGTGTGACATTGTCAAAAAATAGATAAACATATGATGAAGCATAGATGCTACACTCCCTCCCTCCCTCCATCCATCCATCTTCCTACCCTCCTCCCCCTCTCCCCCCTTCCCCTCCCGCGAGGTCAGGACTGGTCTATCCAGGCTCAAGTAGCAGGGTCACTGTACTGCGTTTTTCGAAACATTTAGTTTCACGTGGTAATGGGATTTTCTGTTGTAGTGAATATGCGTTTATTCATTTTGGCGCAACCACCTTTAGCACATGTGAT
>NC_134784.1:10989438-11026938 GCF_046742065.1 Oratosquilla oratoria
CTGGGTCCTGTATCAAGTGTGTGTGTGTGTGTGTGTTTGTGTGTGTGTCTATATATATATATATATATATATATATATATATATATATATATATATATATATATACCCAAGCGAGTTAAATGTTCTAACTCATTTGTAAATTGAACTGCAAATCCAGCTTTCGGAGAAAATAAAAAATGTCCGAAGATACGTATATTATTATCAATGTCACGCTGAAGAGGATCAGTGATCATAATATATTCATCTTCGTATATTTTTAACATTTTAAAGTGGGATTTACAGTTATTATATGCATATATATATATTGCAGAAACCACAGGGAAATTAAAGTCGGAATACTGAACGTTTTCGTCTATTACGACATCCTCAGAGTACAAAGAAAGAAAAAATATAACAATATTTATACAGAAAAAAGAAGAAAACTGGGAGAGGTCATAGCCACATAAAACCTTCGGACATTATACATACAACACATTTAATTACAAATGGAAATGTTAATGTTAATAAAAATACATATACATTCATATACACATAGAAATGAATGTGATATAACAAGAAAAAATAATAATAATAAAAAAATAAAAAAATAAAAAGAACAAAAACCATGTGGCCGAAAGGTCCATAGGACAATTGGTACAATTAGGAAACTAGATACTGCTTTACTATCCTATGATATTGTTTTGTTAATCCAAAACACAAGTAATATTATTATCAAATTGTACAAAAAAGAAAAAGAAAGAAAAAAAAAACAATATTTGACAGAAATACGAAAACTGGAAAGGTTATGCCACATAAAACTTTCGGACGTTATACATACATACACACTCATATACACAGAAATATTAATGGTAACAGTAAATGAAAAAATACATACACAATTATATACACATGGAAATAATAATGGTAATAGTAAAACAAACAAAAAATACAAAAGAACAAAACCTTGTGGCTGAAAGGTCCACAGGACATTTGGTACCATTAGGAAATTTGGTACTGTTTTACTACCCAATTATTATCAAAATTGTTCTTTATGAAACAGGATTCAATGATGTTCCTATCTAAAGCTGAATTACAATCAACAATTTTCTTAACGTTGTCCCAGTCAATGTTGTGGTTTGTGTCTCTAACATGGACAAAAACCCCACTGGACATTTGGCCCGTCCTTATACTGTACTTATGTTGTTTCATCCTAATATTTAATTCTTTACCTGTTTGGCCAATATAACAGGAGCTACAGTTTTTACAGGGAATACTATAAACACATCCTACATTATTACAAGGGGAATTTTTAATAAGGAGTTCTTTGATGGTACTGTTTTTGAAAATAACATTAATATTAAACTCCTTAAGGATGCGAGGAAGTCTTACAAGATTATCATGAAATGGAATAACTAAAAGATTTTTCTTACAAAAAGTATCTTTTTGGGTTGTATTGAAATAAGACTTCCTGGCTCTAACTTCATGATCAATCTATCAGACAAACCTTTAAGTAGTGATGTGAAGTGTGCTTTAGGTTATGGTCTCAGCTTTGCTAACCAACATATTGATTATGTGGATGTAGCAAAAGGTTTTTGTAATTTGTGTGAGTGTGTGTATACACACACACATATATATGTGTGTGTATATATATATATATATACATATATATTATATAATATATATACATATATATATATAATATATATGTGTGTGTGTGTGTATATGTGTGTATACACACACATATATATGTGTATATATATATATAAATATATATATATATATATATATATATATATATATATATATATATATATATATATATATATATACATATACTCCCAGGTTGACCTGGGAGTAGACATAAACTCAGACTAAGACTTGTGTTTCGCACTTCCATTTACATTATGTATACATATGTGCATAATGTGGTCGTATTGTTTTCTACACAAGTATATGCTAATGATCCAGCAGCCTTCATCTATGGAGAAGACGAGAGATGTGTTCGTCACAATTCCTTACAGTTGACCCAAATCCCAAACAAGGCACTGCTGCAAATGCTGCTGTTGCTCTCGCCATGTTGCAGCTGCTGTTGTTGTTGCTGTTGTGATAGTGAGGGTAATGGTGATGGTGGTGGTGATAATAATGATGTAGATGCTGAGTTCCTGTTGTTGCTGTTGTTTTTGTTGTTGTTGAAGATGATGATGATGATGATGATGATGATAATGATGATGATGATGATGATGGTGGTGGAAGTGTTGGGGTGATGGTGATGATGATGATCATAATGATGATAATGACGATGATGATGATGGTGATTAATGACAATGATGATGATGACGATTATGTTGATTTTAACGTTATTGCTAGTAGTGTTATAGGGAGTGACGGTAATAATGGTGGTAAGGCAAATTCGACCTTGTTTTGCCATTGTTTTCCTTCTTTTTAGGGAGCTGATGGAGGTGAGAGTAGTAGCGATGGTGATTATAATGTTCGTGATAGTGATCGGTGATGGTGGTAGTGAGAGTAATGGTTATGGAGGTACTAATGGTTATGCTGAAGGTAACAGTTATGGTGGTGGTGGTACTAAGAGCCAGACCGCGCCCTATGGCGTTCCCACCTGCTCTCTCTCAAAAGGATTACAAAGGCGAAGCATGTCGACAGGAGACTTTTTGGTCCATAACTAGGTCGGATGCAGCTGTAGCCCTGTGGGAGTCCGTTACCTCTCGAGATTTCCGTCTCTCATTCATCCGGCCTCACCAACTCTCACGCACGAGAGCTCCAACTCTTACGAGAGCATCAAACTCTCACGGTGATGAACCATCGGGGACAATTCTACCTGTCCCACACGGTGTTAGCTCCATCATAATCATACAGATTTTGCTCAACCAAACTGCGTTATCACAACAACAACGAAGGATATTATTGTAAAGGTTTGCGCGGTCTATTGACAAATGAGGTGTGGATTACGTGGCACCAGCGTATGTCTTCATGGAATAAAGTACACACACCCAGGTAATATATATATATATACATATATATATATATATATATATATATATATATATATATATATATATATATATATATATATATATATATATATATATTACCTGGGTGTGTGTACTTTGCTCGAGGAAAATAATTTTCCTCCAGCATATCAAATGATTAATCGGAGGTTGGAGGAAAAATAGCCAAGTGTGATAAACCCTTCACGCAGCGTCAAGGTGTAGTGCTCTGACCAGCCCACCTGTCGACTGTACAATGTGACTTCCTCAACAGGATGTTCGTCTTTTTTTGGAGTGCAATTACCTGCGGTTAGTACAGGTGCTTCACCGCTGGGCGTGGACTGCGTGTGGGTTTATTGACATAGTATAGTATCACAGCTTAATTATGATCATGTTATTACCATGCAATTTTGTCAAACATTTTGGCGAAATGAAAAACTGGCGAAACAATTCGGCCTTTTTTTTTGGCAAGACGCATATTTGCGAAATGGGAATTTGGTAAAACAGTTTAGTGAAATAGAAATTTGGCAAAACAATTTGGCAAAAATAGTTTGGTGAAATAGGACTAACTCGTATGAATTACATATACATAGAATGGCACCAACGAAATATACGCCTAACAGCTCCTGTTCACCCTAACTTGCCGTGTGGCAGGTTTCCAATTTTGCAGTGGTACACACGGCTCAACGGCGCAGTGGTACCGCTCGCAACCGTAAATCCAGTGGCCCGTGTTCGATTCCCTCTCAGGGGTAATATAATTTCTGCATGGCTGTACTGCGAGCCGGTACTCCAACTCTCGTGGGGAAGGAGGTGTTTGTGTGTGTGTGTTTGTGTGTGTGTGTGCGTGTGTGTGTGTGTGTGTGTGTCTTGGATCACGTGTTGGACTCGTGATCGAGAGCTCAAAGCTCGTATGACCGATCTAGGGGTAATAATGTGACCTTATAACGAGAGTTGGAGTAACACCCCGCAGCGCAGCGATACTGAAATTATTTCAGCCCTGGGTGGGAGTCGAACCCGGACCGCCGCGCCGTAGTGGCAGGCGAGAACTCTAACCAGCAGCGCCAAGAGGTGTGTGTGTGTGTGTGTGTGATTCACCATGGTCTTTGGATCACGTGTTGGACTCGTGATCGACAGCTATTTCCCTCCCAGAAGAGAGCTCAGAGCTAGTATGACCGATCTATAGGTAATGCTGCGACCTTACACGGACACACACACCCAACTTCCCCGCCCACGAAAGTTGGAGTAACGACTCGAAGCGCAGCGATACTGAAATTATTTCAGCCCTGGGCAGGGTTCGAACACGGACCGCCGTAGTGACAGTCGGGGACTCTACCAACCGCGCCAATGTGCGTGTGTGTGTGTGTGTGTGTGTGTGAAGGTCACAGCATTACCCATAGATCGGGCATATGAGCTTGGAGCTCTCATTCGGGAGGGTAATAGCTGTCGATCATGAGTCCAACACTTGATTCAAGTCTGTGGTGATTTATACAAGACTTCTTTCGTAGCAACATCACTACACAACAACCTGATCTGTCTTGTGCCACTGACGACAGAAAAGGTCATACTCTCCAAATAACAATGGGTGTATATGGAAGCTTACACACGTCACGACCACGACCAGGTGTGAAAGCGTCCATAGATACCCATGGTGATTTGAGAGGACGTCGTGTCGTGCACAGCGAAAAGTCGATGCGTGTGAAACGAGCCTAAGTCTATCGTCAGGCTGTTGTCAGGTGATTTTAATCAGCCGAGGTCGGTGTTTCCCCACAACAACGGTTGTATTGGGGTTATTCCAAATGACTGAAATCATGTTGTTATTGATATATTAGTTGTATCAAACCCAGAACACGTCTTATCAACTTCACATGATAAGATTGATGTGGGAGGGGGTGGGAGAGGAGTGGGAAAGGGTGGGAGGGGAGTGGGAGGGGGAAGGGGAGTGAGGGAATTGGGATGGAGTCTGCGGGAGTGGAAGGAGTGGCGGATGATCCCCGGCCTGAATCAAATCGACCAAGGTGGAAAACTCTATTCTATCATCTATAATCTATAAACATATTATAATCTATAATCTATTTTCTGTATTTCATCACTGATTTTTTCATTTATTTGTTTGTTTATTCAACCATTCTTTATTTATAGATGTTTACTTTACTTCTCTATTTGTTCATTTATCTATTTACTAATCTATTTATTTAATTTATTTCCCTATATATCTATTATTTACATTTATTCATTCCTCTATTTGTTTATTCAACCATTCTTTGTTCATATATCTAATTATTTTACTTATCTACTTTTCCATTTACCTATTAACTAATTTATTAATGAGTTTATCTATTTTTCATTTATTCATCAATATATATATATATATATATATTATTTACATTTATTTATTCACCTATTTATATTCATATTTAAATAGTTATCATTTACATCTATTTATTAATCTGTTTATTCATTTACTTATACGCTTCTTCATTTGTTTGTTTAATTACTTCTTTACAAGATAGCGTGAAAGTTACTAAGGCCAACGACCCCAGGCCTGGTCGCTGCTCGACAACAGAGCCAGCACGGCCACGTGACGTCAACAAAGTGACGTCACGAGCTTCCGAGCCAGTTCTAGGCCAACCAACTGTACTTGAGAGTCAGTCATTGTACGGGACGACAAGAAACTGACGTGACAGTTTCCTTCCCAGTGACGTCGAACTGTATTGACCACTATGAGATTCTCCGGTGTCTAGGATCACGTGCTAGGCTCGTGATTGGCGGCTATGGGCTCACAGGACGAGAGCTCAGAGATTGTATGTATACCGATGTGATTCACCACCATGGTCTTGGATCACGTGTTGGACTCGTGATCGAAAGTTATTTCCCACCCGGAGGAGAGCTCAGAGCCCGTATGACCGATCTATGGGTAATACTGTGACCTTACATGCACACACACACCTCCCCTGTGTGACATCCGCCCACCCCCAACACTCACGCACACAATTATTATTTTGCTCAAGGTGGACAATAACGGTTAGCAATTTTAGTGTGTGCTAAAAAAATATTTCGTGAACTGCATTTTATATAAAAAATACTATATTATTTATCAATTACATATACCAGGAAGTAATAATAAAGATAATAATAATATTGATAATGATGATAATAATAATATTGATAATAAACACAGCTATCTATTTACCAAAGGGTTTTTCACACTCATAAGGAAGATGGTCATATTTCACCCATATGTTTCCCCTTTTAATCTTAACTTCTTATGGATGAAGGGCCATCCCTGTCCCCAGCCCACTACCTGGGTCAGAAGAAATGCAGCAAGACGTAGCACCTCCACAGCAGGGCCCGACACCCGAGGCTGGTTTACACCCATATCTTCAATGACATGGCGACCCTCTTTTGTCGAGCACTCGAGTGTAATTACAGTAGAACAGGATGGAACGAATCAAATAAAGATATTTTGATGATACAAGTGTAAAAATAAAATATAAAGGGCATTGGCATCCCTCTGTCAACGCTCTTACTAATTCCTTTAAAAAAAAAAAGGGGGAGGCGGTAATCATTTTTAAAGACAAGATTCCGTCTGATTAGCACATAAGCAAAATAAATAAATAATATATATATATATATATATATATATATATTATATATATATATATATACACATATATATATATGTGTGTGTGTGTGTGTGTGTGTGTGTGTGTGTATACATACAATGACATTGTGGATAAGGGACGACGGAAATGAGCTTTGGAGGGAGAGGGCGCCGCGGAAGTTAATAAAATCACCTGACGGCAGCTGAGATGAAAATTAAAAGTGCCACCGGTAAAGATTTTTTTTTTTTTTTTTCTTGTTGGACTCTACCTCTTTTCCTCCCTCCCTCTTCTTTCCTTGCCTTCTCTCTCTACCCCACCACGTTCACTTTGGCCTCCCTCCCTAAGCCCCCTCCCCCATCTTTCCACGGTTCACCTTCTTCCTACGGGTCCACAGCTGACGGATGTACCGATGATCATGCAAAAGTCTACTACATTTTCTTTTTTTTTTGGGGGGGGGAAAGGGGATAGAGGCGGGGAGCAGAGGTGCGTGTGGTCAGGTCACTTGGTAGCATGACCTGGTCCAAATTGCTGCTGCGCCTCCTTCAGGGAAGGTTCTCTATGTTCTATGAACTCCTGTAGGACGGGTGATGTGCTCGGGAGCCTGGAAGACTCTTTCTCACTCTCTCCCTTCTTTTTTTTTTTTTTTTGTCACTTTAGACTTCATTTCTGCAGTCAGCCAGAACCCCCACCGTACGCTGGACTCCTAGCGGCGCCATGAGAGTGCTGCAGCCACCGCTGTAGCACTACTCTCACGCACCTTCAGCGGAAGATCACGTGATTTATGAGAGCCTAATAGCAAATCACTGTCCACTCCTTTTCTCCCTCCTAATCTCCTCACCATCCTCGAACCCACCCCCATCTCCCTCTTTTCATTTCCTCAAGTCAGTCTGGTATGTGACCATCCGGGTGGAGGAGGAGGAGGAGGACGAGAAGGAGGAGAAGGAGGAGGAGGAAGTGAAGGAGGAGAAGGAGGAGAAATAAGAATAGGAGGAGGAGAAGAAGAATAAAATGGTGGATAAGGAGGATGAGGAGGTGGATGAGAAGATAGGTATGCTGAGGAAGTATAGAGGATCTGCAGACATATCCTGAAGAAAGGAAACCATCCTACACCTTGTGTTCTTTCCTGAGAAGGAGGAAGAGATTAGGTATGCTGAGGAAGTATTTAGGATCCTGGATATATATCCTGAAGAAAGGAAATCATCACCTTGGGTTCTCTCCTGCAACAATGCCCTGAACACACAAACACACACACACACATACACACACACACTCTCACACACACATATATTCTCTCTCTCTCTCTCTCACACACACACACACAAACTGTTTCCACAGGTACAAAGTCATTCGCATTCTCTAAACCAACGAGGCCGGCCCCTTCTCTCACACCTACGCAATTTAAGAGAGTTCGTTTGAGCAGAAACGATTTAGGTTACAATCTTTTCTTTTTCGAATCTCCCGATGCCAAATGACGAACTAAGAGAAGTTAAAGCTATACGAATATTAGACACATTGTTGAATTGTAGACTAAGTAAGTCTAGAATATTGTAATGTATGCGAAGCAGTCTTCCAGCTTTTCAGACTCACAACATTTAACCAGAATAACGAATGTGTGTGTGTGTGTGGGGGGGCTTCAGGTACAACTTTGTGCAGGGATGCACTAAGCTCAATTTTGACAACACAAAGGTTGTTTGATCCTGAATAAGGCTAACAGAATAACAGGATAGTGAAATCTAAATGTGATTTGAATTCTCTGAGTGATTCCTAGACTTAAATAACGTGCTAGGATCATTGACTTTATTTTGTATAAAATTTATATTTTGATCTATTCTTTTTTCTGTAGGGCATTCACGTAACGGTAAATGTATTTGATATAAAGGTCAAATATTCACAGCTCTTCAAGAGTAAATTCTACTGGGTGGGTCAGAAGTTTTGTCCACTTGGGCTTTTTAAGAAGCAAAGGGCTCAACCACGCCTCCTAGGACCCACTCCTGTCCGACAACCATTTATTTTATTTTGTATAACAACACACCACTTAAAAAATTCTGCACTGTTTACAACCCAACGAGTTCACTGCTTTCCGTGTTTACAGCTGTGTTCAACCAAAGATACATGAACGTTTTGAACAGGTTTTGGTCTATTTACAGCAAAGTTGGTTCTGTTTAAGGATTTACAGCTCTATATAAAGCAACACTGAGTGTATATAAATAAACTTAATTTTGTGCTGTTTAATTTTGGCGCATAGTTCCTGAGTGTGTTTTCACTTTGGTCTTTGGATCATGTGCTGGACTCGTGATCGACAGCTATTTCCCTCCCGGAAGAGAGCTGAGCTCGTATGACCGATCTATGGGTAATGCTGTGACCTTACACGGACACCCCCCCAACTCCCCGCCCACGAGTTGGAGTAACGACTCGAAGCGCAGTGATACTGAAATTATTTCAGCCCTGGGCAGGGTTCGAACCTGGACCGCCGTAGTGACAATCAGGGACTCTACCAACCGCGCCACTGAGTCGTGTTGTGTGTGTGTGTGTGTGTGTGTGTGTATTCACTTGGTCTTTGGATCACGTGTTGGACTCGTGATCGACAGCTATTTCCCTCCTGGAAGAGAGCTCAGAGCTCGTAGGTCCGATCTATGGGTAATGCTATGACCTTGCACACACACACACCCCCAACTCCCCGCCCACGAGAGTTGGAGTAACACCCCTCAGCGCTGCGATACTGATATTATTTCAGCCCCGGGCGAGGATCGAACCCGGACCTCCGTAGTGGCAGGCCAGAGCTCTAACCACAGCGCCATGTGTGTGTGTGTGTGTATGTATACACACACACACACACACACATATATATATATATATATATATATATATGTATGTATATATATATATATATATATTTATATATATATCGGTATATACACATTCATTTGAGGAGAGAGGTGTGGAGAAAATCCAGGATGTCGCAGTTGCACTTTTATTCTCTTACGTTTCGACAGATTTAATTTTGGCGCACAGTTGTCTGGAGACCTAAAATGGATATAATTGTTTTCTAGAATAACCAAAAGGAGTTCTAGGACTGAAAATAGATATAAGGAGTTAGAACGTTGTCCTTATTAGGCAGATAAGCACATAATTCTAATAACGAGATACAGGACCTAGAGTTTGTTTGTGTGTGTGTGTGTGTGTGTGTGTGTGTGTGTGTGCGTGAGAGAGAGAGAGAGAGAGAGAGAGAGAGAGAGAGAGAGAGAGAGCTCATATATGGCCCAGCCTATTGATAATACTGCGAGCTTATACACAGAAGTGCGCGCACACACACTCCAACTCCTTGACCATTTGAACTGGTTGTGTGTGTGTGTGTGTGTGTGTGTGTGTGTGTGTGTGTGTGTGTGTGTGTGTGTGTGTAATCTACTTTGTCGTGTGACGAAATTATAATTTTCTTTGGCACCGCTCAGATCTCCATCCAGCATGACTCTGTAGTTCTATAGAAGCCGTAAGAATAGATGGGTATGACGTGGGAATGGACAGGTGTGACGTAAGAGAGGACAAATGTGACGTGGGACTGGAAAGATATGACGTGACAATACTCAAGTGTGACATTAAAGATGTGACGTGAAAATGGACAGGTGTGACGTGGGAATGGACAGCTGTGATGTGACGTGACAATGGATAGGTATGACGAAGTCAAGAACAAATGCAAAGCGATAAGGAACAGGTGTCACGTAAGAAGAACTGGTATGATACGGAGCAGCACAGGTGTGGCGTCAAAAGAACACGTGTGACGTTAAGAGCATAGGTGTCCTATACAAGGAATAAGAGGTTTCGTTACGTTGAACAGGTGTGGCTTGTTGCAAACAGACAGGTGTGATGACACGGGGCGGAGGGGGAGGGGGAGGGGGCGTGGCGTGGGAATGGGTGGACGGGTAAGGCGGGTGAGGAGGAGGGCGATGGGGATGTGGAGGAGGAGGGAGAGAAAATAAATAACAATGTTCCGTGATGCGGAAAGGAGGGAGGGGGGAGGATGAGGAAGGGAGGGAGGAGGAGGGAGGGAAGGGGGAGGAGGAGGAGGACGACAACGACGACGATGATAATGAGGAGGAGGATGACAAACGGGGACGAGAGGGATGAAGAAAAGAAAGAGAGAGATGAAGACGAAGAGGTGGAGAACAAAGGGAAGGAGGAGGAGAAGAAAGTAAGGAAGAGGAGAAAAAGAAGGAAGAGGAGAAGAAGAGGAGGAGATGAAAGATGAAAAGGAGAAGAAGAGGAGGAGGAGGAAGATGAGAGAAAGAGGAGGAAGAGAAAGAGGAAACCAAAGTGGAGAACAATGAGGAGAAGGAAGAGGAAGAGGAGAAGGAAAAGGAGGAGGAAGAGACGTAGAAAGAGGAAAAGGATTAAGAGGAAGCCGAATCTGTGGAGAACAATGAGGAGGAGGAGGAGAAAGAGAAGGATGGGGAGGAGGAATATCTCTGGGCAGTTTGAGAACAGAAGAACCTGCGGGGGTCAGCGAGGCATGTCCCCGCCGCCGCCGCCGCCGTTGAAGAGCACCGTCGAGGCCACCGATTCGTCCTCCTCACTGCAACAAGGGCGACCAGACGCTCCACAAGAATACTCGAACTCAAAATATAAAAACATAATAATGATAATATATACTAATATTCTCCTTGCGATGTTATTCATCTGACGGGATGGAGCAAATATCAGGACCCACTTTACGTAGTACAGAAACGTTGGGTAACACAGTACAATACATGACTTCCTTTGTGTACTGTACATCCCCAAGCACCGGCTGTCTGGCCACACAGGGCAAAGGTGGCGTTCCTGGGAAACTTGCAGAGGTTCAGGAGAAAGAAGGAAATTTCAAACCAAAAAAAATCTAGAACACCAGCCAGCCAGCCGGTGTCCCTTTCCGCTCAATCACGGTCCTTTTATTTAGTCATCAAATTATTCATTTATTCATATATTATATATATACAGTATATATATATATATATATATATATATATACATATATATATATATGTATGTATATACATTATATATATATATATATATATATACACACACATATTTATATATATATATATATATATATATATATATATATATATATATATATATTAAGGGATTAGGGGAAAAGGGAGGTGAAAGATAAGCAGGAGTAGAAGGAGGAGGAAGAGGAAGAGAAAGAGGAGGAGAAGGAGGTGGAGAAAGGGAGGTGAAATAGTAGGCATAGGAAGAGGAGGAGGAGGGAGGAAGAGGAGTAGGATGAGAAAAGGAGGTGAAACAGTAGGAATAGGAATAGGAGGAGGACGAAGATGAGGAAGAGGAGGAGGAGGACGAAGATGAGGAAGAGGAGGAGGAGGAAGAGGAGAAAGAGGAGGAGTACCTTGCTCTTTTATTTTCTCCTATACTTCGATACCGAGGGCATGATTGTCAGGGACATTCTTATGAGGGGAGCACCTGCTTTCATAACTTGTCACTGTGGCTTCCCAGCACTCGGTTACCTACCCTCTTCCTCCTCCTCCTCCTCTACCGAAACAGCAATGTAAGGACCAATAGGTCTTCAGCTGTTTATATGTCCACGTAACTCCATCCAACTTCTCTCCTTCGCCTCCTCTTCCTCCTCCTCCTCCTCCTCCCCCCTTCGCCTACTCATTCCTTCACCTCCCCCTCCTCTTGCTCCCCTTCCTCCTTCTCCTTCAGCATGCTGAAGGAGGTGATCAGACGACCGTTGGGAGAAGGAGGGGAAGAAAATGAAGCGGAGGAGGAGAAAGAGGAGGAGGGGGTGGATGGGAAGGGGATGGAGGGGGGGAGGAGGAAGGGAGGAGGGGGAGGGAATAGCAGGTGGAAAAGAAGAACGAAGATATAAAAAAAGACGAAGAAAAATGAGAAGGCAGAGGAGGAAGGTAAAACGAAGGGGAAGTGGAGGATGAGGAGGGGCGGAGGGGGAGGAGACAAAGGCGAGGGAGAAGGAAGAGGCAGGGGAGTAAGAGGTGAAGGAGGGAGAGTTGGTCAATGAAGTAGGAAGAAATGTACTACATGGGGAGGGAGGAGGAGGAAGGAGATGTGGGTGGTAGCGGAGGAGGAGGAGGAGGAGGAGGAGGAGGAGGAAGAGGATATGTGGGTGGTAGCTGAGGATGATGATAAAAGAGCCGGAGACGACCAGCACACAAATATTAGCTGAAGATGGGTCGGGTGTCTTCCTAGAATAAAAACGGCTGCAATCGATGCGTGAGGCTCCAGGTCTCGTGGGGGGATGGAGGAGGGGAGGGGGGAGGGGGGGCGGCGATAGGGGAAGGTGGCATGGGAGGGGGTGGGTAGATGAGGAAGAGGACGAGAGGGAATTCTAGGAAATGGTGGAGGAAGAAGAGGAGGAAGAGGAGGAGGAGAATGAAGATGAGGAAGAAGGGGGAGGATTTGGAATTAGAAAAATTGAGGAGATGGAGGAAGATGTAGAAGTACAGGAGGAGAAGTGAAATTAGGAAGAGGAGGAGAAGAAGGATGAGGAGGACGAACAGGATGAAGAGGAAGAAGAGGAGGGACAGGTAGGAAGGGTGAGAGTGTTAGGAGGAGGAAGATGTAGAGGTAGAGGAGGGGTAGGAGTGCTTGGAGGAGGGGTAGGTGATGGAGGAGGAAGAAGAGGAGGGGGTAGGAGGAGATTGTGAGGGAGGAAGAGGGGAGAGAGAGGAGGAGGAAGAGGAGGAAGTGGTGTGGACTGTGTGTGTGGGGGGGGGGAATTCGGTACGAGGGCAAGGGAGCGAGGAGTGCAGCCCGGCAAGGGGAAGGGGAAGGGGAAGGGGGGGACATTGGGAGACCCCAAAGTGGGTCTTGTGGAAGAAAGGGCGGTCGGCCAGGGTGGGAGTGGGGGGTGGGAGTGGGAGTGAGGGTGGGAGTGGGGGGTGTCTCAATAGGAATTGGAGGAAATAAGGAAGAGTCTCGGGAAAATGAAGATGAGGGGAACAGGAAGGAGAGCAGAAGGAAGACTAAAGGATGAGCAAGAGTAAGAGAAGGAGGAGGAGGAGGAGCACAAGTAAGAGCAGGAGAAGCAGGAAAAGTAGGACTGGGAGAGGAGGAAGAGGAGGAGAAGGGGGAGAAGGAATACGAGAAGAGGAAGGAGGAGTAGGAGGAGAAAGATGAAGAGAAGGGAGGGGAGGAGGAGGAGGAGGAGTAATAGGAGGAAAACAGTAGTAGACAGAGAAGGAGCAGAAGGAGGGGGAGGAGTAGGTGCAGAAGGAGGAGGAGGTGAGGGATTAGGATAAAGAGTAGATAAGAGAGTAGGAGGAGGCGGAATAGCAGAATAGAGGTGGTGGATGAGTGGGAGGAGGAGGTGAAGCAATAGAAGGAGAAGTAGAAGAAGGGGAGGAGGAGGAGGAGGGAAAATGGAAATAAGTAGTGGTGCCATCTGAGGCGTTACCTTCTTCATACAAAGGGGGAAGGATGGGGGAGGATTGGGGAAGGATTGCGAGAGGATTGGGGGGAGGAAGGGGGAGGAAGACTGCTAGCTGCCTCTTCTTTACTGTGTGTGTGTGTGTGTGTGTGTGTGTGTGTGTGTGTGTGTGTGTGTGTGTGTGAGCGTGTGTGTGTGTGTGTGTGTGTGTGTGTGTGTGTGTGTTACGACACTATCATTTTCTTGTCTTAATTCAATTCAATCCATACCTTGTTTGACAACTCAAAGCACTGTATGGTCGAGCTTCCTCAGCGTGCGCAGGAATTTGAGTACATCGTGATCGAGAGCTATTACTCTTCCGCGTGAGAGCTCCGAGCTTGACAGAAATTGCACAAGGTGGAAAGTAACGTCTTGTAGTTTTGGTGAAGTTTTCGGTAAACAACGGCGACACTAATTCGTTTGTGGACCACGGAAGACGTTCTTGAGTAAACTCCAACACCCTCTTCAATGCAACAAGAGGCCCGCACATTGTATAACAATGCCCAAAATAAAACGAGTTTACCCAAGTTAAACAAAGTTATTTTACAAAGCAAATATTAAAATAACTTCAATCCTGAGGGCAAACTTCACCCCTTCGCTGGTGAGGGGAGCGGGGAGGGTTTGCGACATTAGAAAAAAAGAATTGTGCCACTCCGCTAATGACAGTGTGTGTGTGTGGGGGGGGGGGGGGCGCAGAAATTAATAAAATAGTCCGACAGTAGTAGTGAAAAGAAAGAGTGCTACGCGGTGATAAGGGGGGCAAAGGCGCTGTAGTTACAACCTGATACAGAAAAGTTCCTAATTCTCTTAAAAACTCAACCAATGTTGCGTAGCTTCACTAGAGGCAGGCACGCTCAAGTGAAGGTGGCAAAGCTATGCACATTTCGCAACAATACTCTCCATTGCTCAGCATCTCTCTTGCGTTTTATGTTCCATCCATCTTTGACTTTCCCATATTTCCCACATTTTAACTTTACATACGCACGTATGTATGTATTTATGTATGTATACTTGAGAGGTAGCTGGTTTATGAACTCTGCATTACTGTATCACACTTTAGTTTTACACACACGTATGTATACTCTGAAAAATAGCTGATTTAATGAATTCTGCATTACTGTACCACACTTATTTTCACATACACAAAGATGTATGTGTGTATGTATATTTTGAAAAATAGCTGATTACTCTGTATTACTGTACCTTCAAGACGATCCCGACAACGTGGCAGAGTCGAGGCCCCGCAAAAACCTGACAGGAGTCAATGCGCCCGAAAGAACACGTGGGAGAACGAACTGGGGGTGGGGTTGGGGGTGGGGGTGCAGGAGGTCATCCGCGCAGGGTGACTTCCCATTTCGCCACAATTACATTTTTGCCAAATTTCGTTTCGAATAAATTTCGTTTCGCCAAAAATAGGTTTTGCCAAGTTTATTTTTCACAAAAAAAAAGCCAAGTTTCATTTTGCCAAAATAACACTTAGCCAATATAATTTTGAAGGGAAATGTTGACCTGCGGTTGAGCCCTATTCGTTATGTGGCTTGATCCTAACGGCGCATTACTCTCACTTCGCCAAACTGCATTTCGCCAAATTACTGTAAACTTCTCATTTCACCAAACCAAACTTAATGTAATCTAACCTGAATGAGTCAAGCGAAATACCCTACCAAAAGAAATTTGGCAAAATGCAAAATTTGGTGAAATGAAATTTGGTGAAATGTAATCTGGTGCAATGGGAAGTCCTCTGGTAGAATCGTACTGATAACGTTAATGTTGTTTTATTTTATTTTATTATTTTCACTTATCTATTTACTCATTTATTTCATTCTTTTATTTACTTATACTTCATTATATTATATATATATCTATATATATATTATATATATATATATATATATATATACGTATGTATATTCATTTATTTATTTCATTATATCTATTTGTTTTATTTTTCGGTTGTATTTTTGGGGTTGCATTTTAGCACCAGATGCTGCCACCACCCTGAGGTTGCTTCCTTGGAGTTACCACCCTTCGTAAAATCGTGACTTGCCCGCAATCGGGTCACTCTCCTGTGACTGGGCAGCTCTGTCCAACCAGGGGTGAATGCCCCCAACCATCAGAGAGAGGAACATGCATGTAGCCCCACCCGAGTCAGCTTGCAATGTTCCAGTGTTTCTCAACCAGGGTCAGCAGAAACCTATCAAGGGGCCCGCAGGACGGTGAATTCAACATGTTACAGTTAATCTCAGAAGTGATGTTTATTCTAATTTCTATTTCGTGAATGTACACGGATTTCTTCTACCTCACTTTTGTGTCATGTTTATAGAATGGAAACAATCTGATAATAAACACCATTTATTGTGAAAAGAAATCCTCTTAATTACCATTCTTACATATAAATGTAAAATGGTTATATCCTATTTAATCCCATATCAAGGGGTCCCCTAAATATATAAATCGATGTACGGGTCCACGAAGCTTGAAAGGGTAAAGAACACTGCACTATTCCTGGGGTTTATATTATCTAGAATTTGTATAGACAGGTAAGTGAAGACGAGGGAAGGGAAACACGGGTCTTTCAAAGTGTCTTTATTGGGCTTGTAACACTTCACTCGACCGTTTAGACTTGTGTCTAATCATACAGGTCTATACTATATCTTCCACTTCATATTCTTATTAATTCATAGGCTGAACACTCCACTGCTGATCCAGATTTCGTACGTTCAAATCAAAGTCGAGTCCGACTTTGCACCTCCTTTCTTCTCCAGACTCACCATGCACAGCTACTGGGGCATCTTGTTTTGTCCGAAGTCCGTCCTTTCAGCTGAATATAATCGTCTGATGGTATTGGCTGGAAGAAAATCAACGTTCTGACCGAAAGTATAACAATCAAACAAACAAACACCAGTTCAAAATTACATCGTCTCGTATATTTTTCTTAGTTGTCGCCAGACGATCTTCTTCAGTTGGGAAAATTACCTTCATTACTTAAAATGATTACTTACTCCTGTCACATATACGCGTCTCAAGTGAGTTCGTTTGAGTAGAACTAATTTAGGTGTTACAATATCTTATTTTACGAATCTCCAAATGTCAAATCACATTTGCGTCATGTACTGAGAAGCTAAATGACGAACTGAGAGAAGTTATACCTGTACGAATGTTAGACACATTGTTGAACCGTCCTTTGGGAAGTCTAGAATAATGTAAGAGTGTAAGTGAAGTCGTCTTTCAGCTTTTCAAATTCACAACACTTGACGGGGGATTTATCATTTGTCATCTGTTATGGAATATCCTTTCTAAGGTCAGGGATTCTTTAATTTTTCTTCCGCTCAACTACAGAAGAATTCATTCAATAGAGGGGCAAACCAAGACGATAACATACAAGAATATTTCAACTGACATAAGGAGGTCAATCGTGGGGTTCGAATCCTGACCAAGACGCACGTGATGGGACTACAAAAGCTAGAACCAAGTTCTCTCGTGAACTTTTGTCCTCTTGACCCTGAACATGGTAGTTCGTGTCGTCAAATCAATCTAATAATTTTGTTAACTGAACTTCTAAAGTATACAGTCAGTGCAAAGACTTCATTCAAACCAGTGACTAGCGATTCTATCCGGCCGTGTGAAGTACCCTGGTACCACAGAATCAAGAACATTTTATGACGACATGAATTTACTTATTCTTAACCGCAAGTTCGTTGTGGCGGATCATTTGTAGAACCCCCGCGTCCCCGCCCCGCACGTCCTTGGAGTGCATTGTACAATTGAATGTTGCTGGGGTGGACATTCTACAGTTGATCTAGCCTAACCTAACTAAACCTATGTTAGTTGGGGTGGAGATTCTACAAATTATTAGTGTGGGGGGGATTCTACAATTGTGTGTAGTTGGGGTGGAAATTCTATAGTTGATTACTGTGGGGAGGAGGGACTTCTACAACTTAGCGTAGTTAGGATGAAGATTCTACAGTTGATCAGTGTGTGTGGGGGAGGGGGATTCTACAACTGATCCTTTGTTCCTAATTAGTGATCTGTGTTTAAACTCTCTATTCTCTTCACGGTTCCTTGGTCTTACATGGTTTTGTGTTTATAAATAGTTCGACAGGCGGGCTGCGCCTACACGGAAGAACGAGAAGACGCCGACAGCCACCCAAGGCTCTCAGCCGATCGAGGGTGGTCTGTCCACAGTCCAGTGTGACAGACTACTATCTCATCTTTAACCCGAGTATAGCCACATCTTTACCTTGTTCTATTGTGATGATAACTAACTGCTCTCCTCCCCTGTCTCTGCTTCTTCCAACAGCCGTCATCCCAGCCCGCGGCGACGATCTCTCTCCTTTCTTTGTGTACATCGCCCGTCATGCGTTCACTAGTCATCGTCACGTCTCAGTGCGTTCAGTCCGCCTGTCGTAAGATCATACTATAAAAAGTGAGCAACGCCTGGCGTTTGACCGCCTAGTGGTCGTTTTGAAACTGCGTTTGCTTGTTGGTTTACTATGTAACCTTTATTGAATGAGAGGTAATTAGCAATCTTAGGAGGAATCTCTCTCTCTCTCTCTCTCACTTTTTTTTTTTTTTGGGGGGGGGTGGCATTTGAGCCTCTTCGCTCCCAAGGTAGTGCCAAAATGAATATAATCACCTGGCGGTACCATGAATAATAGGAAAGGTATCTGCGATATCCAGAATCAGAAGTTAAAATAAATAAATACATAAACAAATAAATAAATACAAATAATTTCCGTTACAGAAGGCCCAATTAAAAACGATGAAAATATCATGATAGAATCGAAGGAAAAAATGAGTGAGGAATTTAACAAATATTTTCTCTCGGTGTTTACTAATAAGAGGTTAGATAAGGTACCTGACTGCGATCCGATTTTCAGTGGGGATGAAGAAAGTAGATAATATCAGCATTAGTAAAGTAGAAGTAGTCAAGCAAACGAAAATTTCCCGAGAATGCTTAAGGAGTGTATATTTGAAATCTGCGACCAGTTAATTGAAATATTCAATAAATCAGTAGACACTGGTTTTGTGCCTACTGCTTGGGGGCAGGCAAACGTTGTTCCTGTTTTTAAGAAGGGAGATAAATCGTCTATATGTAACTAAAGGCCAATCAGTAGACTCAGGAAACACATCGAGAGACATAATTTAATTCGTGACACACAGCATGGTTTCTCCAAGGGTAAGTCATGTGTGACTAATCTTCTATCCTTTTGCACTAAAGTATATAAGGCGTCAGATAACAATGATAATTACAATATTACTTACCTTGACTTTAGCAAAGCGTTCGACAAGGTGCCACACCAGAGACTAATAAATAAAATCAAAGTCCATGGCATAGGAGAAAAAGTGTTAGAATGGATTAGAGCTTGCATCAGTAACAGAAAACAGCGAGACACCATAAATGGAGTAAAATCAAGGTGGGGCAATGTTAATAGTGGGGGTTCCCCAGGGCTCGGTTTTGGGTCCCTTGTTGTTCATTATGTACATAAACGACTTAGACGATGGAATAAATAGTGATGTTAGTAAGTTTGCGGGCGACACTAAAATAGGACGCCTAATTAGGTCAGGAGACGATGCCGAGATTCTGCAGGATGATCTTAACAAATTGTTCACATGGTCGATGAAATGGCAAATGAACTTTAAAGTGTAGCGTGTTAAACGTAGGGCTACACAACCTCGAAAATAGATACAGCTTAGAGAACACGCTTTATAAAAAACTGAGTGCGAGAGAGACTTGGGAGTTCTAGTGAGTCTGGATTTTAAAACGAGGAAACCGGGCATTAGTGCCAGGAATAAAGCTAACAGAGCATTATGTTTCATTGCTAAGACGGTAACGAATAGAAGTGCAGAGGTAATGATCAAACTCTATCTAGCGATAGTTAGACCCATCCTTGACTATGCGGTACAGTTTTGGTCTCCGTCCTACAGAATGGACATCAATTCACTAGAATCAGTACAGAGAAGAATGACCAAAATGATACATGGACTCAGAAATTCGCCTTACGAAGAGAGGCTTAGACACCTTAACTTAAGGGGCCCATACACGTTCAAAAAAAGCGTCAAAATTTTGCATCAGTATTTTGATGCAAAATCTGAGTGTGTGTATGACGTTTTGATGTCAAAAAAAGATTTGAAGCAAAATTTTGATTGATCAAATCCGTTTGATATTTTTTGACGAGTCTTCAAATTTCCAGACGCCAGGTACCTGAGTGTGATGGACAAGCGCTCACTAGGTGGTATGGATGGACGCATGACGGTAACGCAAGGCCGAGTAACTCATCGAACGATGGCGCATCCATTCGAAGGAAGTTACGGAAGCCCTTTGGTTCGTTAGCACGTAATTCTTGGAGGTTGACGTTCCGTAGGTTTCCCGTTTTAAAAACCAGTCTTTTGACCATTTCCGACGTTTACCAGGAGGTTTATCAGAGTCCAATGCGAACACTAGTGCTATGGCCACTGATGCATCCATGTCAAAGATTTTGACTATACTGAATTTTGATGGGAAAAACGCCTAAATGTGTGTGGGCAATGATGCATCAAAATTTTGTATCAAAGTTACACCTATTTTGATGCAAAGTTTTGACGCTTTTTTTGAATGTGTATGGGCCCCTTCACACTCTCTGGAAAGACGCAGAGTGCGGGGTGATCTAATAGAGGTGTTCAAGTGGATCAAAGGCTTTAACAAGGGTGATGCATACAAGGTCATCATATGAAAACAACAGGGCAGGACTCGCAGTAATGGATTTAAACTGGAAAAAAATTAGATTTAAGAAGGAAATAGGCAAGAATTGGTTTACTAATAACTTTATGGATGGGGATGACAGGTGGTGATGGATATGGAGCTGCCTAGTGTAGGCCTTATGGTCAATTGCAGTCTCCTTCATTCTTGTGTTCTTATGCCCTTCATAAAACCATTGATCTCTTCAGGGAAGGCACACACGGTCTTTTACTTCCTTCACTCAAATTATGGCTGGCATGTTTGTGACTCCCTGGGAAGGTTCTGCAGAAGACGATGGCGAAGAAGATGGAGAAGAACGAGAGGGGACGGGGGAAAACGGAGGAGAAACAGAAGAAAGATAAGAAAAGGAGCCATAAGGGAAAGAAAAAAGATCAGATGTGTTGTGTGCAACAGAAACACTTTGGGGAGACGTTGAATCGGTTTTATTGACGTTAAGCGTACATACGCACTGTGTGATGGACAATGTTAGACTGGGTTGAGAGCTTGCTGCACAGAGCGAGAGGTACACCCATATGAATGAAGCCTTGTGGCCATATGAAGGAACACTTGTCAGCCGATACAAAGTTTTTTTGTAGGAAGCGTCACTGGTGGCCGGGTATGCTACAACACTGCGGCGTCCTGCTTGTCCAATGCACCTTATAGCACCACTACACCACAAGGTATAAAGGAGAGAAAAATCGAAGAAAGAAAAAATTAGCTGAGGTAGGTGACCTCAGGTTGGGGTCTCCATCACTCAACATCCCGTTCAGGCCAGAGGTCCTGCCTCAATCAGGTGTCTAACCTCAGTCTGCGACGGTAAGCTAGTGAAGGGATTAACCTAGAATCGGTTGGCGGCAGACAGAATACTGTCTGCCGCCAATCGATTCTATTCAAGTGACATTGGAGGGTGTCAGGCACCCAACGGGTTAAAAACAGTCTGGATTAACCCTTTCGGGGCTTTATTCTGCCGTCAGACGATTTGATTCAGCTGAAAGGGGGTGAAAAAAACTAAGAATTGTCTAGTTTCTGCAACCGGGGTTTATTGATAATGGGTGATTTGAATATTACTGACATTGATTGAATGACCCTTGAACATGGCCATACAGGTAGTCGCTTGATTGATTTTCTCGGTGACAATTACTGTTCAGCACGTAAAAGAGCCCACAAGACATGGAAACTTACTCGATCTATTGATCACTAGCCGCGAAAGCATGATAACCGATGTAAAAGTCGGTTGCAAATAGCGATCACAACTTAGATTCAAACTACTAAAAAAAATTAGAATAGATACTTATTTTTCTAAAATACAGTACCCGATTTCAGTAAAGCTCAGTTCATAGGACTACGTCAGGAGCTTCAGCCTACAGACTGGGAGGCAAAATTAAGCGAAAGACCGGTAAATCAGATGTGGTAAATATTTCAAAATACGCTCACTTTAATGATTCATACTTATATTCCTTTTAAGGACAAACGTCCCCCAAATCAGGCTCGCCAAAAATGGTTTGACAAAGAAACTGATATAAAAGTATTGCTAAAAAGAGACAGGCTTATAAGAAGTACAAGTGCTCGGGTGCATAAGATAAATCCCAAGAGAATTCCAAAGAATTCTATAGTTACATTAGAGATAAAAAGGTTGTTAGGAATCACATTGGTCTACTATTATAAATATCTGCTGACGGTCAACTTGAATATTCAAATGAAGGAATGTGTAATATTTTAAACAATTATTTTAGCTCAGTATTCGTAAACGAAACACCTCAAAGTGAACTCCAAACTGAAACCTGTGAAAAGTCCGGGGGTAAACTTACTACGGTAAATATAACAAAAGAAAAAATTAAAAGGTGTATAGAGAAACTCAAAGTTAATAAAACCCCAGGTCCTGACGGTTGGCATCCAAGAATCTTAAAAGAAATGAAAAATGAGATTGTTGTTCCATTAGAAATTATTTTCAAGAAATTCATCATATCCGGAGATGTTCCAAGAGAATAGAAGCTTGACGAGTTAAACACCATGTGAGGACGGACCCTTTATTTGTACGTTTCGCTTATTACAGCTTTTTCAAGTACAAGTTGAGATACAAATGCTTGAGATTAAATAAGGGGAAAGGAGGGAACGGGGAGAGAAAAGAAGAAGGGAGGGAAGGAAGAGGAGGAGGAGGAGAGGAGGAGGAGAAGGGGGGGGATTGAACACTGGGAAAGGATGAGAATGCTGGCCCAAACGTCCGGGGGCGAAATGTCCACAGTGTTCAATCCCCCCCCCTTCTCCTCCTCCTCCTCTTTCTTCCTCCCCTCTTCTTTTCTCTCCCCGTTCCCTCCTTTCCCCTTATTTAATCTCAAGCATTTGTATCTCAACTTGTACTTGAAAAAGTTGTAATAAGCGAAACGTCGTACAAATAAAGGCTCCGTCCTCATATGGTGTTTAACTCGTCAATCTTGTCGGCAACTGCCACTTTCATGAAAAAAGAATAGAAGTTACCTAACATTACTCCCATATTCAAAAAAGGTGACAAAAAGAATCCAAATAATTACAGCCCTATAAATTTGACTTCAATCGTAGGAAAAATAATGGAAACTATCATCAGAGATGCTATCGAACATCATTTAGAAAGTAACTGTTTGATAAATGATAGCCAGCATGGTTTCAGACGGAAACGTTCTTGCGTGACTTACTCGAATTCTACAACACAGTTATCTCGAATTATGACAAAAGCAACAATATCGATTTAATATATCTAGGCTTTGCAAAAGCTTTTGATACCGTCACTACGAAAGACTACTTACTAAATTAACTTCACACGGAATAAATGGTAGCCTATTAGGTTGGACTAGTAATTGGTTAAATGATCGAAAACAGAGAGTTGTTTTAAATGGAAAACTTCTGGATGGAAATTTTTTATAATTGGAGTTCCTCAGGGTTCCGTTCTTGGGCCACTTCTATTCATAGTATATATGAATGATATAGACCATGGACTAAAATCTACCGTTTCCAAATTTGCTGATGATACAAAACTGTGCGGAATAGCAAATGATCACTTAAATCAGTTAGATATTCAAGAAGATTTAGATAAATTACAGCAATGGTCTGAAAAGTGGCTAATGGAATTTAACACAAGTAAATACAAGGTAATGCACATAGGTAAAAATAACAGTAGGTACGATTACAAGTTATTTGGAAATTCGTTAACAAAAGTGGATAGTGAAAAGGATCTCGGCGTAATTATCAGTAACGATCTCAAATCATCTAAGCAGTGTATTTCAGCCTCTGAGAAAGCAAATAAGTTTCTAGGACTGATTGCGCAATCTTTTGACTTCAAAAGTCCAACACTCATTAACAAGCTATATAAATAGTTAGTTCGTCCACATTTGGAATGTGGTGTTTTCGTATGGTCACCAATCTCATTAAAGACATTGACAGATTGGAAAAAGTACAATGGCGAGCCACAAAACTGATTCCAAATATAAAAAATAAACCATACGAAAATCGACTAAAACATGAATCTGTTTTCCATAAAAAAGTTTAAATTCCGAGGTGACTTGATACAGGTCATTAAGATTCTAAAGGGAATTGACAACATCAAGTGACAAAATTTTCACACTAAATGAGAATCAGACAAGAAACAATGGTCTCAAACTGTTCGGAAATAGATTTAATTTGGAAGTGGGTAGAAACAACTTCGCCAACCGTGCAGTTAATGAATGGAATAAACTTCCTGCAGACGCAGTGCAATGTAGTTCAGTTCGAAGCTTTAAGAATCATTTAGATAAACACCTAAGCAAGATACTATAATGACTATCATTTATTTTATGTTATTTGTTTTGTTAACATTTCTCCGTTTGTTTATTATTATTTGCTTGATTCTCATTTATTATTAGTTATATGTCAATTTATTATTATTTACTCTTTACCTGATTGTTTATTATCTAACTATACCTATGCATTTATCTATGTATTTTATTTATCATTTACATTATTATAGTTTTTATTATTTTATTGATTAATCATTATGATTTTTTTCGCAACCGATCTAGATATGGACCAAAAGGTCTCCTGTCGGAATGCTCAGCCTTTGTAATCCTTTGTAAAGAAACCACAATAATTATCACTTAAGTTCGTTTACACGGGACAAGTTGAGAGGCAAGTCAAGTGTGCAAGTTACTTGAACTGGAGAGGAAAGCGAGCAATTTCATATTCACACAGGCCAAGTCAGAAACAAGTGGCCTGTGTGAACATGTACTTGTTTGCTTTACTCTCAAGATCAAGTAACTTGCACGCTTGATTTGCCTCTCAATTTGCCCCATGTAAACAAGGCTTTAGACCAAAGTTTCCTTGTCCACCCTCTGCGCTCTCATGTAGTCAGGTCTAGGTAGTGTAGTCGTCCCTATACATTTGGTGACAGGAACTACTGCTACTACACCAGTACAAGGAACAAATATTTGTAGAAACCCCCATATTCTACTTCAGCACACCCTGAAATTTATTTCTGCCCTCTACTGGCAACCAGTGATAGTCACTTGCCCATGCTGCCCGAACACACAGAGTAAAGGTGATAGCTTCGACCGCAGCGAAATGTCTCCTGGTGTAAGCTCCATGTTAGGTGTTAAGACAATGAAAGAAGTTCACCAAGAATGAAGTTCATTAAGTAGGCTGAACTTCATCAGTACGTTCCCGTTCCTTCAGCAGGTACTCTATGATCGCTTGACACCTATGGGCCCCGACGAGAACACGAACGTCGTGTGGCGTTTTTTTATGACGTCACATCTGACGTCAGCAAGTACTGCGTCATGGTCTCCGAAGAGGTTCAACAAAATGCTTCCTCTTCCCGACTGACCAAGGCCAAGTTTCTCCCGGTGGGCGGGTCTGAACCCTTGGAATCTGGGGGCAACCGGCGCTTCTATCCTTCTAGAAGACAATATGGCGCCCGAAAGGTGGAGTTTTGGTGCCCAGTTGGCGGAGTCATACGAGAAGAGATTGAAAGGGATTGGACCATTCTTAATGGGGTTAGATCCTTTTTACTGGGGTTTGATCCCTCTTAATGGGGTTGGATTCCTCTTAAAGGATCGGAATCATCTAAATAGAACCCAGCCACCTTACGAGAGATTCAATCCCTTTAAGAGGAATCCAACCTCATTAGAAAGGATCAAAATCCATTGAAGAGGGCGGCAGAAAGGAGGGATAGAGGTTGCTAGTGATCATTATTCTTCTTTGAATCATAAAATAATGTTGCGTGATTCTGGTTCATAGTGGCGTCAATATATATATATATATATATATATATATATATATATATATATTATATATATATTATATATATATATATATATATATATACATATATATATATATATATATATATATATATATATATATATATATATACACACTCGGACTGCAGGTCTCTAAAATACTTATGAGAAAATATGAGATGTCTTACTTCAAAAATCTTTGCTGTTGTTTTACTTTGTTAGTTCATAAGTCTTATAGAATCATGCTTGCACAAAGATTACAAAGTGGAGCATGCCGACAGGAGACCTTTTGGTCCATAGCTTTTGGTCCATTGTTATAATTTATCTATTTTATAATTTATTGGGTGTTCTTCAAACGTAAGTCTTGTTAAGTCTATATTGTTGCATCTATGCAGTTTCATTATATATTAATCCTCTTGTTCTAACTTATCTAATGTAAAGAAAAGCTTAAGTATATGAAAACAGATGTATGTGTGCGTTTGTGTCCAGGCGTACGCCTATGCACGTTTGTAATTATGTCCCTCTAGATGAAAAAATAGCAAAAATAAAAATTACACATCTAATGTACCTAACATGATTAATATTCTACGGTATTTAGAAGAATGTTAGGTGCATAACGGAGACTTGGGCATGGTGATGATTTGGTGAACTTGAAAAGAATGGCGGATGCATAGCAATTATCTTTGCATTAGAAATGGCAATGTTTTGGTGAAGCGAAGACAGCGGTAGACACAGTGCAATGACTCCTAATCCCCCGCGCGCGCAGGTCATTACACTTTACCAAAACATCCTCCTTCTCTTGCTCCCGGTCCTCCTCTTCCAGTTTCCCTCCTCTCACTCCCCACCTCCACCATGCAAGTTCAAAACGCAAAAAGGGGTCATTCACTCGCACCTACGGTGATGCATCTTCAGTAGAACCACCACCCACCCCTACGAAGAACTTCCTCAGGAGTACCGTATGGTCTCGGGCTGGTTGGAACTGTGTCGACAACCAAAGCGACGCCACTAAATGCAACGGCAGAAGCTACACCGTGGTCAACACACGTCAACACTCTTCCTTCACACTGAACTATCAGATAGCTTCGCCGATGCGGTATACATTTTTCTACTTTTGAGAAAATACATTTGTTGACAATTTCTGATGTAGTAGTCTTGGAAACACGTCGTAGTAATAAAATTTTCACCAACTAATACAGGCTAGCAAAACATTGGACTTATTTTCCTCAATTGCAGGTTGAACAACGGATGTGTTCCTTGGGGTCAATGACTTCCGTGTATATACACAATCGGTGCTGCTCTAGAGGTTCTTGGTATTTAACTGTTTTATATTAGTATATATTCTAGCTGCCGCCAGACGACTTTGTTCAGTTAATAGACTCATCCACCCTCAGCGAGCTACTTGTGGTTATAAGTTAAAATTATCCTATCAACTGCATCTAAAAATAACATGTTAAGTCTCAGTACCATTTCGTATTATCGTGTTTACATACAGGTGTAGTTAATCTTTCATGTCAGAGTTACAGTCTACCTCTAGTTTCAATAATAACATTTAGCGTGGTTCGTTTGACTAGTCTCACAAACGGGTTGATGTGAGACAGTTGATAAAACTATTTGGACTACGTAGTGCCACGGGCGACGACAATGACGTAACAGTTTTGTATATCAACGGCTGTCGAGTTCGCTTCCCCTTCTTGCTTGACTCATACTATTCGTACTAGTGTTGGTTATCCTTTAAGAGTGCTGGCACATCTAGAATTTGGTAGAAATGTCGTTTAGGTGATGGGGAGGGGAAGTGGGAGTGGGGGCGTGACGGTATCTACCTGAGTCAAGTGCAACTCCGCTGCTGTTCTCGGGGTTGACAACCTCGGCCATCTTCGCGCCAAAACTTCGCGTCCGATCAGTAACCGTTTTCTTCGAAAAAGAGACTTAGTAACCGGGTTTTCACGGTGCTCAGGGACACAACCCCTTTCTAAGAACTATATACCACTGTAAATAATGCATGACATCCACCAGAAATGTTTATATAATGTGGGTCAACAGTCAACACACGTAATGGTGGAGAAGGAGTGAGCGGGAGGGAGGGAGAGGTGGAGCGTCCAAGGGCCTGAAGAGTGCTGAGGTGAACGCCCGCCCGTTGCCACGTTCCATCATTTTCTAGGGCTAAAACCAAGCCCCAAAACAAGTGTCATCTCAACAGGGAATCATTGTCGGATAGCCCAGTAGTGATTCTCCCCTCTTCTTTTAATCAACACAATTTCTCTTTATGATAAAGGTGAAATTCTAAGATTTTTGCCTTACGCAATCGCTCCAAACGCGCGGCTTTGTGCCGGTCGGACGCGGAGGGTGCCGGTGGAGGAGAAGGTGAGTTCTCATGGTCAGGACTCAGTTGTTGGCCCCGAGGAAGGAAGAGGTAGGAAGGAGGTGGAGGACAAGCAGGCAGGTGCGCCCTCAGAGTGCAGCAACGGGGAACTCACCGCTTTCACCTCCTCCACCTAGTAGAAGTCGATGCACCTCTTTCCTGTGTCGATGCACCCATGTTCATTGGAGTTAATCGGCGTGGAGGTTGCGGAGGACAAATATTACCTCCTTACAAAGTGTAAATAGTCGTAGTACGGACGATTGAAACTGGCCAAGAAAAGCGATTATTAGGTAAAATTCTAGAATCACGCAAGCACGGATACCACATGAAATTTACATTGTCCAATAGCTCTTATAAATTGATCCATGAAATGGAAGAACGAAAATGGAAAAGGCGTTTGCGTGATAATGGAATAACATCGTTTATAATAATAATTATTATTATTATCAATTTTTTCTAGTCCTGCCATTTAATGAAATATGTTATATGCAAGCAGAATACATCATTGTAATATAGACTCCATTCCTCATTCTTTAGCGCCCCCCAATCATTATCATAATATCACCCGTTATCACCCTGGCCCCCTCTGGGAGTTGTAGTGGTTTACTTGTTAATGTACTCAGTCCATGTACCGTGGTACGCAGGTTCGAGTCCTGGCCACAGGATTCTTATTGTTTTTTAATTAATTTTATTTACTTGAGAGTTATCTTTTGTATGGAAACTGATAGACACACTTCCACTTTCCAGATCAGAATCCCACCCCTACACTAACCCCACAAGCCAGTTCTCCACAGCCATCCCATCAACATCCTCCATGCCTACCGCCACTCACAGCCACCTAGTAAAACTCCATCCCAGCCACCACTGTTACCATCACCAAACCTCATTACCTATCCTCTTCAACCCCATCTCCTCCTCCTCCTCCCCCCCAAACCTCCACCTTTGCCCCCTTACCCACCTAATCTCCTCACTCATTTCTTTTACCAAACAACACCCATTACCCCATACCACCAAGTCACCCATCAAAATATTCTTCCCTCTGACATCCACGCGACCACCCACGCCTCCCCACCCACCCTCCACCCACTCACCCTTTCACCCTCACACACCATCAGTTCCACCTCCCCCAACCCTCTCTTGTTCACCCATCCACACCACATTCATCTTCCACCGCTTCCCACTCCTATCCCCCACTCACCCCGTCCAACCACCCCATTTCGCCAAAATTTTGCCAGATTCCCATTTCAGCGAACAGTTTTACCAAATTTCTATTTCCCTAAGTTTGCCAATTTCCCATTTCACTAAAAAAGTGTCACATTCCCATTTCGCCAAACTCCCGAACTTGACTTAACCTAAAGTAGTTCGGCGAAATGTAATTTGGCGAAATAAAAATTGGCAAAACGTGTTTTGGCGAAACGGGAAGTCACCCACCCCACGACACGTCAACCACGCACTCTGGAATTCTTATTAGCGTTGGCTCGTGATGCCCAACATCCGCTTCTCCCTGCATCTGAGAGCAGTGCAACTGCACCACCTCAGAACTAGTGCAGAGGAGAGAGTACGAGAGATAAAGAAAGACGGAACAAAACAAATATCCGAGATTCCTATAACACATGATAACTACATACATGTAAAACACCCTTTGCTCCTTCCTTCTCCCCCCCCCACTACACCCTCACACACCTGGGTGAGGGGTAAGGGCCTCTGGCTTGCAAGAAATCTCAACCGGGCGAGACCCCACTCCCCTTTCAGCTGCATGAAATCGCCTGTACTTACCCATAAAAATATATACAAAGCGCTGTATGTCCTCGACTTGGACAGGAATAAAAAAAATCGCAAGAAAGTGAATGCGGGAAGGAGGGAGGGGGGAGAGAAGGTATGGGGAAATTTGAGATATCAATGAAATCAATAAATAAACAAACAAATAAATATATAAATAAATGAATAAATAAATGCATATGAAACTAAAGTTTTGGTAACTGATATATATTGGAGATCCATTTGACGTTCTCTGCATCAAGTTCGCCATCGTCTGTTCGACGCCCTAAGGTCACCCCATTCCTTTGACTCTACAAAAGTGTGGAGGAAAAGATCATTGGGTGTTTCCATGACGTCATTCCATTCTCCATGGCGGCGTGATGTCACAGCATCACCTGGCTACGTCATTGTGTTCAGACAATAACCGGAGTGCCACGGCAGCGACCATGGGTCTTATTATACCTCCGGGAGGAATAGGAGGAGGAGGAGAACAATCCAGACCTTCTCCCGAAGGACTTGGGCCCACTGGTAGGGCGGACACGTGTAGGAGGTAAAACATGGAGTGTTGGGAACCCACACCGCACCGCTTCTCGAATTCGTTGTCGTCCAGTGACCTCTCTCTCTTCCTCTCTCTCTCTCTCTCTCTCCTCCTCCTCCTCTCGTGTACATTCATGTATTTACTCCCTTCTGTCTTTTATCTGTACCTGTTTATCGTTAGCCCTCCATCCATCTATTTTTACATACCATTTAAATAAATGAATATTTTGTATGTAAATATTTATTTATTTTCCCCTCTACTCTAAGTACGGCTCTTAATTTTGCTATCTAGCCCTCCTCGTTCCATCTATCATCTGGAGTACATTCCATCCATTTTTTTTTTTTTTTTTTTTCTGGGAAGCTCGCTGGCTGAGCGGGTTAGGGCGTCGTTACTTGCGGCGAAAATTGAGGGAATGGCGGTTCGAATCCTGCCACCGGCGAAGTTGAACCAGGGGCATAGTTCATTAAATTCCACGCTACAAAGTCCTCTGTAAGGGGCACCGTCTTACCTTCCGATAGGAGGAATTTGTGACGTTAAACCATATCATCATCATTCTTCTTTCTATTTATCCATCTATCTATTTCTTCTTTTTCCATAATAAGTTAAGTCATCCACCCCTTTCTCTCTTCCTCCTCCCGCTCTATGTCCCCCTCTTTCTTCCTCTCTCGCTCTATCTCTTCTTTTCTTCCCCCGTTCTCTCTTTCACTCTCCTCTCTTCCTCCCCCGCTCTCTCTCTCTCACTATCCTCTCTCCTTCTCCCACTCTCTCACGAGATATTTACCTACACCTACGCCCTCCCGCAGTTTTCAAGGTGATCTGGTTCTCACACGCCTTTATCTCCTGGAGCTGTTCCATGCCTACCTTCGTAAGTTGTTAGACACATAGGTGTTTATCACAGGTGTCCAAGACTACAACCTACAACCTCTGTTTGGGTGGGTGTTCATCCTCTTCCCGAGGTGGAGGTGATAAGATGCTCATCCCCTCGTTTCCAAAAGGGGTAAATGCTGACCAACTCTACATTCTCCTCCCCAGTCTTGGGGGGGGGGGTATTAAAGACAACAACCATCCCATTCCACTCCCCCTCAAGGGGAGTGGAATGGGGATGTTACTTAAACCTATTACTGCCTTCAGATAAGGTTTAACATAAACCTTTTCCTTTATTTTCATCTTCGCCCAAGTGAAGGTGCCCTACATCTCACCCACTTCCTTCCACTCACCCCCCACCCCAACCCTGGGGGGAGGGGTTCAAAATGTCTCTATTCCCCCCACCCCCCAAGATGGTGTCCAAGATAATTTCTGTGGATCTGCGATTCTCAATTTTTTTTTCACTCCATTCTCCCCCCTTCATGAATTCTTAACATTAGTGTGGCTCCCCTTCCTTTTCCTCCCAAATCCCACCCCACTAAAAAAGGTCAAACAATAATGATAAAATGATGAAGAGAAACCTTTTGCTTTAATACAAGGTTGAATAAAATAATTTTTTCTGTCAGGGCAGTGATGGATTTTTTGTCTGATTCCTTACATTATATAGAAATGTATAATATGTAACACCTGACCATGGCTCCCCATAAATTTTTGCCATAACTCCCTTGGGGGCCCCCATACCCCACTCCCCCCCAGGTTGACAACCACTTTTCTGGACAGAGGTGTTCAATAAGTTCAACCTCCAAGGTACTCGAACTTTCAACCTCCTCGTACGTCAGGAGCAGGTGCTAAGGGCGACAACCTCTGCCTCTTCACCATGAGCAGGTGTTCAGGCCCATCTGTTCAATCCCAAGGTCAGCAGGTGTTCAACACAACACCTGAGGCCGTTCAAACCAAAACCGTCACCTTTGCCCCAAGCACTCAAACATATGAACGTAAGAATGAAGGAGACTATAAGAGACCATAATGCCTACACTAGGCAGTTCCATGTCTATTACCAACTGTCATCCCCATCCATAAAGTAGTCTAACCGTTTCTTAAAACAACTGATAGTGTCAGCGCTCACTACATGGTTACCACATCTATTCCATTCGTTGACCACCCTATTAGTAAACCAATTCTTTCCTATTTCCTTCTTAAATCTAAATTTGTCCAATTTAAATCCATTACTTCGAGTCCTCATCTGTTGTCTTAATATAATGACCTTGTTTGCGTCAACCTTGTTAAAGCCTTTGATCCACTTGAACACCTCTATTAGATCACATCTGAACAAGTGTAAATTGAGTATGTGGGGTGAGGGAGGCTGGACTTAAAAAGTGATACCGACCTTCTCTGATTGGCGAGGATGCCTCAAAGTTCACGACGCACGAACCCTAGACTAGACTTTAACTTCTCGAGAACCTTGACAGTTAAACTCTTCTACTTAACTTTAAACTGAATAACTTAGACTCCAGGACAAGACTGATTTTTAATCTGTTGCTGGCCAGGAGGAAACCTCTGGACGTGATAGACTCCTCCTACAACTAATTATGATTGGCTACGATTCTCTCTGTATACTACTACTGGACAATGGGACACATGCCTTTTCGTAAACATCCTTGCCTTCCTCAGACAGGGCTCGACTCATTAGGGGTCAGCGGAGGTTATGCTATCCATTATAAAAGGCGACCTCAGCAAGACAGAAATAGAGTTTATGGCTGGAGAAGGTTTTTATGGCTCGAGAAGGGGCCCCGCACATGATGCGATGACGATGCGATGATAAAAACTGATGTTGCATCGTCAAACCAATCACCACACATATGCCATTTTGGTCATTCTCATCTGTACTGATTCTAGTGAATTTATGTCAATTCTAAAAGACGGACACCAAAACTTTACCGCATAGTCATGGATGGGTCTAACTAACGCTAGATAGAGTTTGATAATTATCTCTGTACTTCAATTAGTAACCGTCCTAGCAATGAAACCTAGGGCTCTATTAGATTTACTTCTGGCGCTAATGCACTGTTTCCTGGATTTAAGGTCAGGACTCACTAGAACTCCCAAGTCTCTCTCGCACTCAGTTTTCTTTAAAAGCGTGTTACCTAAGCTATATCTATTTTTGGGGTTGTGTAGCCCTACGTTTAATACGCCGTACTTTGAGATATTAAAGTCCATTTGCCATTTCACCGACCATGTGTACAATTTTTTAAGGTCCTATTTTAGTGTCGTCCGCAAACATACTAACACCAATATTAATTCCATTGTCCAGGTCGTTTATGTACATAATGAACAATATGGGACCCAAAAACCGAGCCCTGGGGAACTCCACTACAGACACTCTCCCATTTTGATTTTACACCATTTATGGTAACCCACTGTTTTCTGTCACTGATCCAAGCTCTATTCCATTATGACACTTTTCCTCCAATGCTATGGGCTTTGATTTTATTTAATGGTCTCTGGTGGGCACCTTGTCAAACGCTTTGCTGAAGTCTTATATACGTTAGTGTAAAAAGATAGATTAGTCACAAAAGGCTTACCTTTGGAGAAACCATGCTTTGGGTCACGATGTCTTTCGATGTGATCTCTGAGTCAACTATTATTGATTCAAGCATTTTACCTATAACTGATGTCAGACTTATTGGCCTGTAGTTGCATATAGACGATTTATTTCCATTTTTGAAAACAGAAAAAAACGTTTGCCTGCCCTCAAGCAATAGGAACAAAACAAGTGTCTACCGACTTATTAAATATTTCCATCATTTATTCGTCTATTTATTTCCCCGTCTGGAGTATTGGCTGCATGTTATTGTGGCAAAGTAGCATGCAGTTGATACTTTAGGGTCTATATGGGGTGCCCCTACGGACCAGACCACACATCATTTTGTCTGTGATGGAGGACACTTTAATTGTACTACGACTGTCCCTCTGGTATGTTGTCCCCCAACCCCTATTTACTGTCCTGTACAATTTCTCTGAATATTCATTTCCTTTTTTCGCCTACACTGTGGTGGGGGAAAAGAATGCTACCACCAAGTCCACTTCAGTCGTAAGAGGCGACAAAAAACGGGACGGGGGATAGGATTAGGAGTCCTGCTACCTGTGGCCCGAAAGGCGACATCCCTAAAAAAAAAAAAGTAAAGGCATAAGAGGGTCAAGGAGTTTTCCAACCAGTACCCTAAGGTTTGGGTCTTTTAATGTGCGTGGATGTGGTACAGATGAGAGTAAAAGGGAAGAGATAGGCAGTATGTTTGTGAGAAGAAAGATGGATGTGCTGGCTTTGAGTGAATCTAAATCTAAAGGGTGGGGCGAGTTTAAGTTTGGGAGTGTAGTTGGGAGGTTCTCAGAAGTGAAGAGGGGGCGAGGGAGAGAAGGGGTAGCTATACTAATAAGTGAAGAGATAGATAAGCGTGTGGTGGAGTGGAAGGAGGTTTCTTCAAAGTTGATGTGGATGAAGGTGAAGCTTTGGTGATGTGGGTTTTTGTAATTGCGTATGGGCCTGGTAGTGAGAAAAGCGTAGAGGAAAGGGAGGCTTTTTGGGAAAATTTAAATGAGTGCATAGAGGGATTAGGGAGAAATGTTAATGTAGTTGTATTGGGAAACCTTAATGCTAGGGTAGGAAATGAACCAATAGATGGAGTGATTGGAAGGTATGGAGTTCCAGGTAAAAATCGTAGTGGAGAACTGATGGTGGAGATGTGTCTTGAAAGAGAGTTGATGATAGCAAATACAGTGTTTAGGAAGAAAGTCAAGCATAAGTACACATGAGAGGGGGTGGTGGATGGAAGGGTGGCAAATAGAGCGTTAATGGAATATGTAGTGGTGACCAGGAGTATGGTAGGAAGAATTAAGGATGTACATGTTCTAAGGGGAGAGAGTGGGGAATATCTGATCATTTTCTGGTGGAAGGTAAATTGAGAGTGGAGAATAGGTAGAGAAAGACGAAAAGGAGGAATACAAGAAGCTGAGAGAGGAGTGGGAGTGAAGGAAAGAGTAGAACTAGGAGTGGAGGAGGAATGGGGATGGTTCAAGAAGGGAGTCATAAGGTGTGCAAAGATGGTGTGTGGAACAAGGAGGGCGGGAGGAAATAGAAGGAAGAGTAGTGATTGGTGGGATGAGGAAGCAAAGAAGGGTGTAGAAGAGAAGAAGCAGGTTTTCATAGATTGGCTACAAATTAGGACGAGGTAATCGTATGAGAAGTACAAAGTAAAGAGAAGGGAAGTTAATCATAGGATAAAGGAAGCAAAGAGGAGAGCAGATGTGAAATGGGGTACGACTATAACAGAAATTTTTGACAGTAATAAAAAGATGTTTTGGAAAGAAATTAAAAGAGGAAGAGGAGGCGAATCAAGTAGACAAGAAAAGGTAAAAGGTGCAGATGGAGAGATGATAATGGAAGAGAAGGCAGTGAGAAGTTGGGCAGAGTATTTAAGGGAGTTGCTAAATTTGAAGGAGGATAGGGAGGGAAAGATAGTTGCAGTGGGAAATGCTAAGAAAATGAGTGATGAGTGAGGAAAATGGAGGAGAAATAGGGAAGGATGAAGTGAAAACAGCTGTTAAGATGATGAGAGCAGGTAAGGGGTTGGATGGATGCCATGCAGAATGTCTGAAGAAAGGAGGTACAGTTATGGTGGACTGGCTGGTGAGGTTATTTAATGTTTATTTAAGAAAGGGTAGTGCCGGAGGACTGGAGGAGTCCCTATATAGTTCCGCTTTACAAGTGAAAGGGGGACAAGTGTGAGTGTAGTAGTTTCAGAGGGATTAGCTTGTTGAATGTAGTTGGGAAAGCTTATGGGAGGGTCTTGATTGAGAGGATCAGGAGAGGAACAGAGGGAGTAATTGGTGAGGAACAGTGTGGTTTTAGGACAGGTAGGGTTTGTGTAGATCAGATTTTTGTGGTAAGACAGATATGTGAGAAAGCTATAGGAAAAGGTAAGGGTGTTTTTTTTATGGATCTGGAAAAGGTTTACGACAGGGTAGACAGGAAGGCACTGTGGGAGGTATTGCAAATATATGGGATATGGGATAGGAGGAAAGCTGTTAGGAGCAGTCAAAAGTTTTTACGAGAGTAGTAGAACTTGTGTTAGGATTAGAAATGGAGAGAGTGAATGGTTTGAGGTAAAGGTGGGACTTCGTCAGGGATGTGTTATGTCGCCCTGGCTGTTAAATATATACATGGATGGGGTGGTGTGAGAGGTGAATGCAAGGGTAGTGGGTCAGGGGTTGGAGATGGTTAAGGAAAATGGAGAAATGTGGGAAATAAGCCAGTTGTTGTTTGCTGACGACACTGCGCTTGTAGCAGGATCAGAGGAGGGATTGAGGAAGTTAGTGACAGAGTTTGAGAAGGTGTGTGAAAGAAGGAAGCTGAAGATAAATGTGGGCAAAAGTAAGGTGATGAGATGTACAAGGGGAGAGAGCGACAACAGGCTGAAAGTGAGCATTAAGGGAGAGAGACTGGAGGAAGTGGATAGTTTTAGATACATGGGTGCGAATATGGCAAGAAAGGGAGGAGTGGGGGTGGATGTACAATGTAGATTGAGAGAAGTGAGTAAATGCCTTGGTGGATTAAAAAGCGTAATGAGAAATAGACATCTGTGAATGTATGCTAAGAGGAGGTTATATGAAGGAGTGATTGTGCCGACAGCACTGTACGGAGCAGAAACATGGAACATTAGAGAGGAAGAGAGAAGGAGTTTGAATATGTTTGAGATGAGGTGTCAGAGAAGTATGATAGAGGTTATTAGGCTAGATAGAGTGAGAGGTGAGAAGAACAGGAGTGGAAAGGGAGTTAGGAGATGGGGCTGATGAAAGAGTATTAGGATGGTTTGGACACATGGAAAGAATGAATGAAGAAAGACTAGTAAAAGAGGTGTGGAATACAGAAGTGTAAGGAGTGAATACGAGGGGGCGTCCAAGGATGAGATGTCTGTTGCGAAAGGACGGGAGAGGACAGATGATGGAGGTGAATGGAG
>NC_134784.1:11031938-11051938 GCF_046742065.1 Oratosquilla oratoria
TTAAGGGTATTTATAACTTGACACACACACACAAACACACACACACACACATATATATATATATGCCTCAACATATATATATACATATATATATATATATACACATATATTTGCACATACATACACACACACACACACACATATATATATATATATATACAATACACACATACACACACACATATCATAGAACAAATTGCTAGTAACAGCGATGTAATTCAATTAGGATCGGCCGTCGCGAGTTTAATACAAATATTAGTACTACTACTGATAATAACAAAATATAATGATGATGATGATAATAATAATAATAATACTAATAATAATATTATCATTATTACTAATAATAAATGATGATGATAAGACACTATTAGATGAGTACATGACTCATTATCTAACCAAATGGTGTCATTAAGTACTTAAACCGCATCAACGCAGCAACACCACTTACCCCGCCCTCACCCTGTGAGGTGTAAAGCAGGCCAACCGCAAACCCACCAGAGCTAAACTGATGACATTTGCGCATGCGTCGTTGCTTCGGTACCCTCCAACTGAATAAAGTCGGCCAGCAGCAGCCAGGATGAGATGTCGTCGCCGATGGATCAATTGTAGAATCTCCCCCAACCTCAATTACACTCAATTGCAGAATTCCCCACTGATGATCAACTATAGAATATCCAGCCCAATTACGCTCAATTGTAGAATCTCCCAACTATAGAATCTCCACTCCAACTATACTCAATTACAGAATCCTCCCTACTCACTGATCAACTATAGAATATCCACCCCAATTACGCTCAAATTGTAGAACCCCCACTGATCAACTATAGAATCTCCACTCCAACTACACTCAGTTGTAGAATTCTCCAACTACACTCAGTTGTAGAATTCTCCACCAACAGTGACCAACTGTAGAATCTGCACCCCCAACCAACATAGACTAGGTTAGGTTAGGTTGCCGTTAGGTTAGGTTATATATCACAAACCATTATCAACTGTCCACCCCAGCAACACTCAAATGAACAATCCCCAACCCAAACAAGTGTGCGCGTATGTGTATTCATATTCGCGCGCGCGTGTGTGTGTGTGTGTGCGTGATTCTACAATCGCTAATAACCAACGCTTCTATCCTTGGGGGCTATAACAGACCGAAGAGTCGTAGAGGAGAGCGAAAGGGTGAAGGTGAGTCGTCTCCCAATTATAAACTGAATGCTGCGTGACTCTGGTCCGTAGGGGTGTCCCTCGAGTTACCTAAGGTGTTCTGAAAGACAGGGTTAGTCGAGGTTGATTCAAGAAGGTGTATAAATTCCCAATTTTTTGTATGTTTGTTTGTTTCATTCCGGTCCATCCCTGTCGATTCCCGGACATTTTTACTGTCGTGACGTGTTTATAAATTATATTTTGGCTAAATTTGGGTTATTTTATTCAGTTTGTAGGGAGGCGGGAGAAGGTGGAGTGGAAAGGCTGTCGGGGTGAAAGTGGAAGGGTAGAAGTGGAGGGTGGAGATGGTATTAAATGAGTTCAGTGCGAATAATCCTGAGCAGAATTATTCTATTCATCTATTTATTTACTTGTTCGTTGATTTTGTACTGTCAGTCAGCCATAAACAAACAAATAAAAGAAGCCTCGTATTCTATCTCCTAAATAAAGAAAAAACTATAAGACAAAAAAAAGGAAGAGAAGGAGGAAGTGGAAGAGGAGGGGTTGGTGGTGATGGTGGAGAGTAATGGCGACATTCTGACACCGCCTAAGCATAGGCTGGTAAGGGTATCTATCCTGGGCTTTTTCTCCTGTTCGGAGGGTAGCTGCTACAATTCTCATCATGGAAAGGATAGGGCAGTGGTTCTCAACTTTTTTCACTCCATTCCCCTACAAACATTCATGTGTCTCTCCTTCATTTTTCTACCAATGCCCAACCCGCCAAAAAAAAAAAAAAAAAATATATATATATATATATACATATATGTAAACAAATAAAACTAAATAGATAAATAAATGGGTAATAATAATAACAAAGATATTGAATGTTAACGAAGAGAAACCCTCCGACAAAGTTGACAATGATAATTATCCTCTGCCAGGACAAAGATTTTTTTTTCAGATTCCTCACATTATGATTAGGAATGTATAATTCGTAAGAACAGGCTATGGTCTCCCTAAATTCTTGTCATGGCCTCCAAGGGAGCCATGGCAAGATTTTTTTTTTTTTTTTTTTTTTTTTCTTTTGTCTGGTGTTACAATTTATACATCCCTTTATTCTTGTAATAATCTTCTCTCTGATTAATTTTTTGTTAAATCGGAGAGCCACTGACGTTCTGACGATCTGTGTAGCTGATCGCTCCATATTGCGGAAGACCTTTTTTTCCTCATTGTTCAATGAGGAACAGAAGTTTCCGACATTCATCTGTGATCCAGTGTCTGCAGATTTCGAGGTCTCTTACCTCTTCTTCAGCTGGGTGATAATATTAAATATCTTAATCCTCGTAGTCTGTATGTTCACAAGTGAGAATGACCTCACCGAATGGACTGTGATTTTTTTCCGGATCTGTTGGGACCAAAGGTCACTATGGTGTTCTAGTCCTTTTTTGAGGGAAATATCAATTGATTTTGCTGTGTTTTTAAAGGTGGTCTGTGTTTTTCGATTAAAACAGCATCTGCTACTTGTAGTCTGCGGTGATCATTTGTTCGGTAAATGATTGAAGTATTATTTCTTAAGTCTGCTGTTTGTGATATTTTGTCATGTTGTGCTGTGTAGTGAGCGAAAATTCCACCATTATCACGGTGGTGATAAATCCTTTTTTTCTAGAGAAGTTCTGGTGAATCCAATGTAAGTATATATATGAGGAATCTGAAAAAAATCATCTTTATCCTGGCAGAAGTTAATTAGCATTGTCAACTTTGTAATAAGGCAAAAAATTTCTCTTCATCAACATTCTATCATGATCATTATTATTAATTTTATTATTATTACTATTATCATTATCATTATTACTATTGTTATTATTATCATTATTATTATTATTTATCTATTTTTAACCTTTGGCTGGGGGGATTTGGAAGGAAAATGAAGGGGAGCCACACGAATGATGAAAATTCATGAAAGAGGGGGAAGGGAGTGAAAAGGGTTGAGAGACGTCGACTTAAAGCATGACTGACAAGGGTTAATCGTTTCCTACCGACAGAGGTATTTACAGCATAATACCCGGCACATGTATTATACATACGGTGACAACCGCCACCCTTTCGTCTTACCTAGGACAAACGACCACATTGTGTTCGGTTTCAGTACCACGATGGGGGAGCAGGAGGG
Organism: Oratosquilla oratoria; assembly: GCF_046742065.1. Taxonomy (NCBI): domain Eukaryota; kingdom Metazoa; phylum Arthropoda; class Malacostraca; order Stomatopoda; family Squillidae; genus Oratosquilla; species Oratosquilla oratoria. The sequence goes on from NC_134784.1 coordinate 11,035,249, forward strand.
GGGAGGCAGATAAGGGGTGACTACTTGAATACAAGGAGTCGGGGTTGGTTGCTGTGATGAGGGTGGGGGGGAGTGGGGTTTGCTTGTGTTTTTGCCTCTGTGCTTTTGTAAGGCACGTCGCTTGGGATGCGGGGGGGAGATGGGGTTGTTTACCCGAACTCCCCCCACACGCCTTGTTCCCTTATCAGACAACACACACCGAAATTTTCCAAAGGCATTCTTCCTCTTGACATGGTTTGAATTGTCACCGGTTTCAGTAGACCAGGGAAGATGACACTGTTATTTTCTTCAGGCCGGTTTACCGCCACCCAAACCCCCGCCCCCCTTAACCACTAAAAAATATTCAAAGATGGTTACAGACAGATCTTTGAAAGTCTTCATTCCAGGATGCTGCTACACCCCAAACCCTCGATCGCCGTAACCACTCTCCTTATGTCTACTTGTTTATTTGTTTGTTCTGGGTTGCATGGGTGGAGGAGGGGAGGTCGAGTCTTGGGATGGACAAGAACATCCTTTCTTGTCCTGGAGGATCAAAAGTAGACTCCCCCCAAACATGGTTCGGGTGGAGATTGTACGATGGAGTGTTGCTGTGGTGGATGTTCAACAGCTGATCATGGCTTGTAATACATAACCTAACCTAACGTACGTTAATTGGAGTGGAGATTATACACTTGATTAGTGTGTGTGTGGGGGTGATTCTATGATTGAGTGTAGTTGGATTCGAGATTCCACAGCTGATCAGTGTGCAGGGTGAAGGAATTCTAAAATTCATCCGGAATGGATCATTTTGACAAAGGCAATAGGATTCTCAAGGACTTATTTCAAGCTTCTGACGTGTGCTGTCGCCAGACGATTTTATTCATTTAAGGGAAACTCCTTTTGCAACATAAGGGTTAACGTGACATAACGTTCTAAATGACTTTATTCTTAAAAAAAAAAAATACTATTTTATTCTGGCTATTGTTAGGCGACTGCAAATTTCAACATTTTGATAAGTGTCCGAAAACCACATTTCAAAATTATACTATCACTTTATATATATATATATATATATATATATATATATATATATGTATATGTAATATATATGTAATATATATGTATATGTATGTATATATATATGTATATATATGTAATATATATGTATATATATATATATATATTCAACAGAAACCCACTGTGTTGGATAAGAAGAAATGAAATAAAATGAATTCCATATATTTCGATCACGGACTGTGATCCTCTTCAGTGGAATACAGGATGGAGACGGAAATACTCCACTGAAGAGGATCACAGTCCGTGATCGAAATATATGGAATTCATTTTATTTCATTTCTTCTTATCCAACACAGTGGGTTTCTGTTGAATCTTTACGAATGTGTTACGACATTACTTTATAGTTATATATATATATATATATATATATATATATATATATATATATATATATATATATATGTGTGTGTGTGTGTGTGTGTGTGTGTGTGTGTGTATGTGTGGTTTTATATGTATATATATATATATATATATATAATATATATATATGCAAAATAACCACAGGAGAAAGGAAACTTGTAGACAGTAAGTACTTTCGTATATTACATCTTCAGACTAAATGACATATATATATATATATATATATATATATATACGTATATACATATATGTGTATATATATACATACATATATTTATATATATATGTGTGTGTGTGTGTGTGTGTGTGTGTGTGTGTGTGTGTGTGTGTGTGTGTGTCTGTGTTTCTGTGTGTGTGCGTCTCTTTATATATATATATATATAGATATATATATATATATATATATATATATATATATATATACATATATATATATATATCACTGCCTATGGTTACTTAAAGATTCTTGTCAAATTATCGGTCATTTTTTCCGTAATGTTGCCAATGATATCATAAGAGCATATGGATGAAGCTGGAGACCATAAAGTCTACATTAGGCAGTTTCATATCCTTTACCACCTTTCATCCCGATCCATAATGTCATCTAATCTTCTCTTAAAATAACCACTTAATTGTTACCGAGTCTATTGCACTCGTTATCCACTCTGTTGCTAAACCAGTTCTTGTCTATTTCCTTCTTAAGCCTAACACAAAGAAATTAAACTAAAATCAGTCCTTCTCTCCCGGAGGCTCTCCAAACGAAGACAAAGAAGAAGTTAGGGTCAATCTAAGAGTTTGAAGAAAAGTGAGGTGAAGGAAAACGAAGGAGAAGGAGAGGGAGGTGAAGACAACATGGAGGGAGGATGGGAGGGCGGGAGGGAAGTGGGTAGGAAGAAGAGAGGGGGGTGGGTAGGAGGAAGGGAGGGAAGTAGAGAGAAAGAAGAGTGGGAGGAAGGGAGGGAGGGAGAAAGGGAGGGAAGGAGGAGGGGAGGGTGGAAAGGAAGGAGGGAGGAAGGTGGATGGGTAGGTGCGTTGGAGGAAGGAAGGAAGGGAGGGAGGGAGGAGGGAGGAAGGTAGGAAGAAAGGTGGATTGGGAGGATGAAGTACGGATGGAAGGAATGAGGGAAGATGGCGGGTGGGTGGGATGGAGGAGGGTTAGGAAGGGCTGGGCTGAGGGAGGAAAGATGAAGAGGGGCGGAAGCACCGGCTTGGGTGTCAGGGCTGGTACAGCAGAGGAAGGAAGTGGGGTACGGAGGAGAGAGGGGGAAGGGGGGAGGTGGGGGGAGGGTTGTCAGGTGGGCACCTGGGCATCCGGCAGGCGTCGCTCAGGAAGGACGCGCATGATGGTCACGTGCATGACCTTCTGGCGTTTGTCGAATACGAGTATACTGTACATGGCTATGATGATGATGATGATGATGATGATGATGATGATGATGATGATGAAGGTGATGATGATGATGATGATGATGATGATGACGATTATGAGGGCGGTGATGATGGTGCTGGTGATGGTGATGATGACGATGATGAAGGTGATGATGATGATGATGATTATGATGATGACGATAATGAAGATGATGATGGTGATGATGATGATGATGACGATTATGAGGGCGGTGATGATGGTCCTGGTGATGGTGATGATGACGATGATGAAGGTGATGATGATGATTATGAGGGTGATCATGAAGGTGCTGGTGATGACGATGATAATGGTGATGATCATGATGACAACGCTCCTTGCCTGTTCAGACTGTGACGGCCTCTGCCCCGTCCTGCCTCCATCACATTTATCCGCAGATGGGAGCGATTCCAATTAGAATTATGAATTACAAGGGAACCGCCACAAGGAAATCCTCCCCCCCCCACACCAAATAAGTATATATATATGTATATATATGTATATTTGTATATGTATATTTGTATATATATATATGTATATATATATATGTATATATATATATATATATATACACACACACACACACACACACACACACACACACACACACACACACACACACACACAGCTTTGTCTGGAAAATGGTGGCTATCGGTTAGTGAAAAAAAAATTAGCCTAGTCTAGTCCTCCGTGCATGTTCGTAAATGTTCAAACTATTGACCTCGATTGTGCGGACACAGCTGTTAACGCGGATCAATGGATTTTACAATGTTAAGAAACATTTCAATGAATATGTTTCTTTATATATATATATATATATAATATATATATATATATATATATATATATATATATATATACTCACATAAACACAGTTACAGTCGAATGAAGGAAAAACCACAAACTAGCATCACATTCCACCCATGTTCAGAAGTAATTTAAAAATGTAGAGACTTTTCGAACGAGCGGCCGTACACACATACGCACACAAAAGCGCGCGCGCACACAGACACACACACACACACACACACACACAGAAGCACCAACCGAGAACGACATGGCGCTAACGAAGGACCGACAGACCGACAATCCGACCACCTGTGGGCAGGTGTTGCCCTCTGTCCTCCTGACGCAGGCGCCTCTCGGAAGGACACCTGCGTCCTATAACAGGTAGGTTGCCCGCTACGATACAAGGTAGAGAGAGAGAGAGAGAACAGAGGGAGTGTGGAAGGAGAGAGAGGTACGAGTCCCCTTAATCCACGTATGTACTTCAAATAGTTTGTGTGCCTACTATACATTCTATCGCGCCCACATAGGCGGTTATTGTATCCGCCCCCATTACCTCCCCCCCACACACACACAGACATGTAAAGGTCAGGGGAAACGGAGATCCCTCTGCTGGACAAATGTCATACAATCAATATTCTCAGACTCGACTTCATGGCCGGAGGGCGGGGGGGCTGGAGCTGGGGCTGGGTGGGTGGGGAGGGGGGGGGGAGAAGGTTCTGATGTTTCAGATTCAACGGAAACCGACACCTTCAATCCGGTGACACTCTTTGGTGACTTTATTCTGGCTGACGCCGGATTTGTCTTTAATTAATGAAAAAGAAATCTGTGCCGATGGAGTGACAAATAAAGAGGAAAGTTCATATCAGCTATGGAAGAAAAATAGATAAACGAATAAATAAATATACAAATACATAGCTAAACAAGTACTAAAAGCTAATAAAAATCGATCAATATATAAACAAATATCAAAAATCAATAAAAATTAATATTAAACGGTAACAAAAAATAAAGAAATAATTATATATCTACAAATACCAAAGGTTAACAAACAACATATTAAACAGGTAAATACATACATAGATAAATATCAAATGTAGGAAGAGATAGAGATAGAGAGAGAGAGAGAGAGAGAGAGGGGGGGGGTAAGGGAAATTACGGGAAATGGCAAACCAACTTATCTGGCAACACCGGTAACGGAAATCTCCGCCAAATTTAAATAAACGATACAGACCTTCTATTTTGGTTAATACCAGGCAATTTTATTCATCTGGGCAGTGGCATAACATAACTAATAAAAGTAAACATATTTATCTAACTATTCATTTATTTCGTTTTCACGTGTGTGTATAAGATGTATGGGAACATATAAAGTATATTTTTTCTAGCTTCTAGTACGAGTATCAGGGGGTGCCTCATATGCCAAAACTAGTTATGTTACTAGAAGCATTGACTTAAACCGAAATAACTAAATTCGCAACAGCATATATATGTATATATATATAGATATATATATATATATACCTACATATATATATATGCTAATAAGAACACAGGTACGTGTGTTCACTTATGCAAAGTAGACCACTTGGAAAAAAGAAACTAACGAAGCAGAGCGCTTTCGTATATTACATCTTCAGTGCAACAAGTACATAGTAATAGAAATGCATAGATAATATATACATGAAAAAAGGAACAAGGACAGTTTGAATAAGGGTAATTGTCTACTACCTTTATTCAAGCTGTCCTTGTTCCTTTTTTCATGTATATATTATCTATGCATTTCTATTACTATGTACTTGTTGCACTGAAGATGTAATATACGAAAGCGCTCTGCTTCGTTAGTTTCTTTTTTCCAAGTGGTCTATTTTGCATATATATAATATATATATATATATATATATATATATATATATATATATATATATACATATACATACATGCGTAAGTAAACACGTACACACACACACTTCATGCCCCCGCCAATACTCAAGTCTGAATAATCCCGCTATACAACAGACAGGTCCACATTGACCAGTGGTGGTGGTGGTGGTGGTGGTGGTGGTGGTGGTGGAGGTAATGGTGGTGGTGGTGGTCTCTCGGCTGATACCATGCACCATTAGCCAAGCGACTCTTTCAATTACGTAGAAGTAAAGTGACACCGGCAGGTGGGGAGGGGGGACATCTACCCACCTCCCCCTTTGGCCGGGGAGTCTATGTTGTTATGACAACGCTGACGCCCCTGGAGAAGACTATTATCACGGGTAATGGCTAAGTTCACAGCTGATGTCGGTGGTCTCGAATTCGCAGATATACCGGCACGACGTCACTTGGGTCTCGAAGCCTTAACATTACAAAGTCCATGGTTTTCTTGATGCCTCTTCCCATTCCTTTCTTTGATTCACATCCGTTATTGTAAAGGGTGTCATTAAATATCGAGCTTGGGTAGGATGTACTCCTAAGTGTTACCAGGTAAGGCTGTCTTCCATCAGTGGAGAATCCAGGATTAAATTTGGTGTGTGTTTGTGTGTGTGTGTGTGTGGGGGGGGCTAATCTGAGTTTTGTAAATGTAGATGACGATTTCTAACCTGAATTTGTAAATATAGATGACGCTTTTACGATGTACTATGTACCACAAATACGATGATTTCGAATCTAAATTGAAGTATATGTTCTCACTTTAGTTTTTTCAGAGTATTGGGCAAAAGTAATATCTAATCCTACATTTCAGAGATTTACCCTCAATGATGATACTGTAATACTGTTTCCTGCCATGTACTGGTGTACACGTGGCAGGTTTCTCGAACCTTTACAATGAGGTAATGAAAGCACAAATTGGGGGGGGGGCTTCAGCCCCCTCAGCTCCCCCCCCCTGGATCCGCAACCGTTTTCCATGTTTCACTCCATGTTGGCGTAAATGACACCAACATTTTTATTGCAGCAGAGAAAACTAATACTTCATCAGTCTAATACTTACCCTTTGTTTACACCACTATTTTGTGGATACAAAGTCTGTCTACAATAGTGGACAAATGTCCTCCGAGCCGACATGACGTCATGTCACCTCAGAATCTGAAAAGGAAGTGACGTCACTCACTAGCTCCGCCTACCTGAATCAAGAGTGTCCCAAGTCGAGCGATACTACAGAGGAATTACACATTTCATCAAATTCCTTCATTCTTCCCACTCGCCACAGTCTGTTTTTTGTGGTCATAAACTATTTGACGTTAGCCATATGAAAATCCCGTAATTTTGATAATGAGGCATCACAACTGACAGGGCAACCACCCTACCTGGAGAATGGTGAGAAAGAAAGAAAACGCGAGGGTTGAACATGCAGCACAACTTCTGTCTTGTACACAAGGAACCGTCGATGTTCCAGCGTTGTTCCGGATGGGAGAACTGAAAGTATTCCGGGTCAGCAGAAGCAGCAGAACAGCAGCAGCAGCATCTGCTCGCTTGCTTGACGGAGCAGAATACAGCAGATCACAAATGAGTAGATCATGCATTAGCAGAGCAAAGCGGATGAAATCAAAGTAGATAAGAGCAAAGTAGATCGAACCGGTTGGTATTTTCCCCTCTTATTCTGGTTCTCCCCTTACAAGAGGGTTAACCGATCCATAGTGCGCGCGCACACACACACACACACACATATATGTGTATATATATATATATATATATATATATATATATATATATATATATATATATATATGCTAATAAGAACACGGGTACGTGTGTTCACTTATGCAAAGTAGACCACTTGGAAAAAGGAAACTAACGAAGCAGAGCGCTTTCGTATATTACATCTTCAGTGCAACAGTACTTGTTGCACTGAAGATGTAATATACGAAAGCGCTCTGTTTCGTTAGTTTCCTTTTTCCAAGTGGTCTACTTTGCATATTATATATATATATATATATATATATATATATATATATATATATACACATATATATACATCCACAACAGTCGAGATTAATTGTGCATGGATGATATCTCGACGCAGCCCGAAGAGATTTCCCCCGTCTTCTCTATTTTCCGCATGAGGGGACGGAGAAGGAGGTCGCCGATCAGATGAAGCGGCCTGTTGTGGATGTACTGTGTCTTGCTGCATTGCTTCTGACCCGGGCACTGGGCAGAGACTGGGATGACCTTTCATCCACAAGGAGCTAAGATGAGAGGGAAACAATGGGAGGTGGAAGTAGAATGAGTGGGAGTGGTTACTTGTCTTAACTTAGCTACCTCCTTATAAAAAGGAAGACGCCCTTATTGTATGTGTGTATGATAGAGAGGTGGCAAATAAAACGTTAAGGCATACATACATACATATATATATATATATATATATATATATATATATATATATATATATATATATCATACGCCTAAACGGTCAATTCAAATGACAATCTCATCATTTGGATTAATAATATATATTACGTACGACCACGTCTATCTCAAACTCTATTCTACCTGGCGCCAAGCTATTTGAGTCCGCTGTAGCCAGGACCCCAGACTGAACCTTTACTTTACTACAAAGGTCTTGACAAAGGGCAATGCTTGCTTTCCCTCCCCCTCCCCCCACCTTCACCCTATCCCCTCCAGCCTGGTTGTCCTCGGGCAGTGTTAACCTTTCAAGCATTGTGGACCCCTTACATCGACAGAAAAGAGAGAGAGAGAGAGAGAGAGAGAGAGAGAGAGAGAGAGAGAGAGAGAGAGAGAGAGAGAGAGAGAGAGAGAGAGAGAGAGAGAGGAGAAGGAGAGGGAAAGAGAGGTAGAGAGAGGTAGAGAGTATGGGAGGAAGGAGAGAAAGAGAGAGAGAGAGAGAGAGAGAGAGAGAGAGAGAGAGAGAGAGAGAGAGAGGGGGGGGGGAGGGGCAGGAGAGGAAGGGAGGGAGGGAGGGAGGGAGAGAGAGGAAGGAAGGGGGTAGGAAGGGGAAGGAGGAGGGAGAGAGAGGGAGGCGGGTGGAGGGAAAGAGGGGGAGGAAGGAAAAGGAAAGAGGGGGGAATGAAGTGAAGGAGGGAGAGAGAGAAACAGAGAGAGAGTGATTAGGAAGGAAAAGGAGATTAGAGTGAGGGGAGAGTAAAGAGAAGAGAGATATAGGTAGGTCAAGGGACCCCTTGATACGGGATTATATATATATATATATATATATATATATATATATATATATATATATATATATATATATATATATATATATATATATATATATATCGGGGAGGGCGCTCACTACACCCATTTTCACACCATGGCCACCGCACCCAGTGGGATTAGTAAGGACCGGAACGAATCCCTTCACGCTTGTCGCCAACGTAATATATATATATATATATATATATATATATATATATATATATATATATAGTCACTTTTTCTAAGCATTTAGTGATAGAAACATTATAATGTATTATACAAATCATGGCCGCATGAGAGACACATCTAGCCATGGAAAAACTAATGGAAAAAATCACGATTAAAGCACATTGTGTTATCATTAATTAAAAATAAATATATAAATAAATAACTGAGCCATGATAGGATTAACTATAACATGTTGAAATCCCCGTCCTGCGGTTCCCTTGGTAGGTTTTTGCCTCCACCTAGGTGTCCGCGTCCCCCTGATTGAGACTGATTGAGAAATCCCGTCCTTGGGTATGTACACCACACAAGGTATTCCATCCTCTCCCTCTTTCCCTCCACCACCACTCAACCACTGAATGTGTTCTTCCTCATTGCTAAGTCGCGGGCAACGCTCGTAGGTATATGCTCCATATAAAATATTAAACAAATAAATAGGCAAATAAAACAATAAACAGACTTATAAATAAATAATGAGCAACTGTATAAAAAATGCACCCCCCCTACACCCTTAAAGCGCAAGTACGTGTTCTCAAAATAAACAAATAAATAAATAGATAAATAGACAGATAACAATAAGATAAACAGATGAATAAATAAAATAAATAAGCAATTATATAAAAAAAAACACCACACACCCCTACCCTATACCAATAGTGCGCTGGTGGCGTAAACGGTAGCGTTCTGGTCTCACTATGAAGGCCCTTACATCTTCATTCAGGTAAGGGGCCAGAGTTGCCTAGAGATCCTCCTCCCCAGAAATGTTATGGTCGTGTCTGTGTTCCTACGAAATTTGGTCTCTTTTATACCTTCCTTTCTCTCTCTTCCTTATGGTGTGCATGTATGCATACAGAGTACAATATTTTCCAGTTGTTTCTTACATTATCTTTTCCTGTGCCTGGATTTAAACTACAAGACAGCTGCATGTAAACAACGCGCGCACTTACATATTCACTTGGTCTTTGGATCACGTGTTGGACTCGTGATCGACAGCTATTTCCCTCCTGGAAGAGAGCTCAGAGCTCGTAGGTCCGATCTATGGGTAATGCTATGACCTTGCACACACACACACCCCCTACTCCCCGCCCACGAGAGTTGGAGTAACACCCCTCAGCGCTGCGATACTGATATATTTCAGCCCCGGGCGAGAGTCGAACCCGGACCTCCGTAGTGGCAGGCCAGAGCTCTAACCACAGCGCCATGAGAGGTGTGTGTGCGTGTGTGTGCGTGTGTGTATGTGTGTGATTCACCTTCGTCTTTGGATCATGTGCTGGACTCGTGATCGACAGTTATTTCCCTATCGGAAGAGAGCTCAGAGCTCGTATGACCGATCTATGGGTAATGCCTTACACGCACATACACACAACTCCCCGCCCACGAGATTTGGAATAACGACTCGAAGCGCAACGATACTGAAATTATTTCAGCCCTGGGCAGGATTCGAACCCGGACCGCCTTAGTGACAGTCGGAGACTCTACCAACCGCGCCACCGAGTCGTAGTTGCGCGCGCGCGCGCGCGCGTGTGTGTGTGTATCTGTGTGGTTGTGTGTCTGTGTGCGTGTGTGTGTGCGTGTGTATGTAAATATATATGTATAAAAGCATGCATATTTTTTGGGCCAGATATACAATCCACCTACACTCCAGCTTGCCATGGGGTGAGAGAGAGAGAGAGAGAGAGAGAGAGAGAGGGGGGGGGGTGATAGAGAGACAGAGAGAGAGAGAGAGAGAGAGAGAGAGAGAGAGAGAGAGAGAGAGAGAGAGAGAGAGAGAGAGGGGGGGGGGAGCTAGCCGAGCGAGCAGCACGACTCCACTTCCACCCCTCCTGGCTGACCCAAGTTGCTATTCCATTGACCTCAGACTCTTTCGTGACCTTTAGAGAGAAAGCGTGACCTCCCCCTCCCCCAGTGCATGACCAGGAGCCCAAAGGCACGCCCTCGAAAAAACCCTCCTCCTCCTTGTCCTCCTCCCTAAGTCCTCCTACTCCTTCCTAAGTAATCATTCTCCTCCTTCCTAAGTCCTTCTCGTTTTCCTCCTCCCCTTCCGCCTCCTCCTTCCTAAATAGTCGTCTTCTTCCTCCTTCTCCTTCCCAATTATTCCTCCTCCTCATTTTTCCTACGGCATCTTCCTCCTCATCCTTCCGCCTTCTTCTTCCTAAGTCCGCCTACTCCTCCTTGTACGTCCTCCCACTTCCCATCGATGGATTTTTGTTTGTTTGTTTTTTTGGTGGTGGTGATGCTTTGCTTTAACGTCGCGAACTCCCCCTATCAGGAGGATAGGACGGTATCCCTTACAGAAGACTTTATAACGTGGAATGTAATGAACCTGGCCCAACTAGCTGACGGCAGGGTTCGAACCGCCATCACCTTGACCTCTGCCGCAAGTAGCGTAGCGACGCTCTTACCCGTTCGGCCAGCGTGATACTTGGTACTTCCTCGTCTTTAGCTTTCACCTCTCCTCGCTCTATTTGTCAACCTTCGTTCATCTTCACTTTGACAATCTCTCTGTTTGCATCACTTTGTTCTTTGTATTGTACAGTCGGCTACATTTCGCCAACTTCGCCAAATTATGTTTTGCCAAACTGTATTGAGCCAAACCACCTCAAATTCTGACAACCTCCCTTTGGTTAGGTTGGATAAGGTTTGATTAAGTAAGGTTAAGTTTAGCGAAATGGGGTCTGAAAAGCAATGCAGCGAGACACAGCACATCCACAGTAGGGCCAGATAGCCAAAGCTGGTTTACTTCCATCGCTTGTTTGTTTTGATACAATGGAATCCATGGTAAAACGAACAATTTATTTAAAAAGAGGCGCTGGAAAAGACGGAAAAAATCATAGATGTATTAAATGAACGAATAAAAAAAATCATCACGAGTTGGGGAAATAAATGAGTAACGAAATTACATAACAAAAGAGTTGAAAACACTGTAAATAAACAAGTACATAAATAAACAAATAAATAAATGTAAAATATATACAAATAGGTAAATAATCAATAAATACATATATAATCAATAAATACATATATAAATCAATATGTAGATCACTTGTGCAGCTGGCAACCATGACTACACCACCCCCACACCTGTTCGTTAGGCGCCTGGCACCAAGTCACGGCAGGTCACGGCAGGACGTGGTCGAGAGGTAGGGAGAAAGGAGAAGGAGGAAGAGAGAGGGGGAGAGACAAGAAGAGAGGGGGAGAGAGGGGGAGAGAGAGGGAGGGAGAGAGAGGCGGAGATGTACGGAGGGCGAGGGGAGAGAGAGAGGTGGGAGAAAAAGGGAGAGGGGGAGAGAGAGAGAGAGAGAGAGAGAGAGAGAGAGAGAGAGAGAGAGAGAGAGAAAGAGAGAGAGAGAGAGCAATACCGAATGTGTTCTGCCGGCAAGGATTGGGCGTGACCCACAGAAAAGAGGGGGAGAGGGGGGTGGGGGAGGGTCAGGGAGGTCAAATGTATCCCGTCCAGGGGTTTGGTGGGGAGGGCGTGAAGGATCTCGTCCCAAAGGAACTTCTACGAGGGCCGGTATTTCCTGTGCGTGTGTGTGTGTGTGTGTGGGGGGGGGGGTCCTACCATAATACTCTTGCGGTCAATAAATTATGTCTTCTTGAAGAGTCCGTTTATTCTAACTTGGCAGAGGCTTATTAGAGAACAGGAACTGGACATCAGCTATGAAAATAACAACCCATGAGAAAAGATCGCATCAAAATACATACATACATGTACATAAAGGTCTCTTGCCCCCCTAATAAGGGAGGTAGCCAGCCAAGGCATACACCCACCATTCACCTACCCCACACCCATTTGTTTTCCCCTTTTATCTTATCTCCTTGTGGGTGATTGGCCATCCCTGCCTGCCCCCCCCCCCCGCCCACTGCCTGGGTCAGAAGCAGTGAAGAGAGATAGAGCACTTCCGTAGCAGGGCCCGAGAGCTGAGACTGGTTTACTTCCACTGCTTCAGTTACATGGCAACCATCCGGCCTCGCCCACATACGATACCGAAATGATGATATCGATGATGATGATGATGATGATGATGATGAAGATGATGATAATAATAAGAATGATGATGATAATAATAATAATAATAATAATAATAATAATAATACATACATATACCAAGGCTTTTTCCCCCTTACAAGGGGGGTAGCCAAAAAGGACAAGGCATAAAATCATTCCCACCCATTCCATCCCTACATACACTCCACTCCCCTCCACCCTCCCTCTCATCTTAGCACCTCCTGGATGACGGGTAATCCCTGCACCTTGTCCACTGCCCTGGGTCAGAGGCAGTGTCGCAAGACACAGCACATCCACAGCAAGGCCGCTTCATTAAATCGGCGACCCCCCCCTCTCCGTCTCCCCATGCAGAAAAGGAGAAGACGGGGAGAAATCCCTTCGGGCTGCGTCAAATTTTGCTCACACATACTACCTCACCCCCATCCCCACACCCATTCCACCTCATGCATCACAACATCATCCATATACAACCATTCTCCATTCACCCCTGTCTTCTGTCCTCTCCCGTCCTTCCTCAACAGACATTCCCCTCTTCCCCAAAGCCCCCTCACCCCATCCATCCATCTCATCCTAAGACACCCCCTCATGTTCACTCCCTCCACACCTGCCTTCCATATCTCTTTTACTAGTCTTTCTTCACTCATTCTTTCCATGTGTCCAAACCATCCTTTCATCAACCCTATCTCCCAACTCCCTTACCATCCCCGTTCTCCTCCTTACCTCCTCATTTCTCACTCTATCCAGCCTAGTAACACCCATCATACTTCTCTGACACCTCATCTCAAACACATTCAAACTCCTTCTCTCTTCCTTTCTTATGTTCCATGTTTCTGCCCTTTACAGTGCTGCTGGCACAATCACTCCTTCATACAGTCTCCTCTTTGCATCCATTCCCAAATGTCTATTCCTCATTACACTCTTTAATCCACCAAGGCATTTACTCGCTTCTCTCAATCTACATTCTACCTCCACCTCCGCTCCACCCTTTCCTGCCACATTTCCACCCAAGTATCTAAAACTATCCACTTTCTCCTGTCGCTCTCCTTTAATGTTCACTTCCAGTCTGCCGCCACTTTCACCCCTTGTACATCTCATCACCTTACTTTTACCCACATTTATCTTCAACTTTCTTCTTTCACACACTCTCCCAAACTCTGTCACCAACTTCCTCAATCCCTCCTCTGATCCTGCTATAAGTGCAGTGTCGTCGGCAAACAACAGCTGGCTTACCTCCCACTTTTCTCCATTTTCTTTAACCATCTCCAATCCCTGACCCACCACCCTTGCATTTACCTCTCGCACCACCCCACCCATATGTAAGTTGAACAGCCAAGGTGATATAACATATCCCTGACGAAGTCCCACCTTCACCTCGAACCACTCACTTTCTCCATTTCTAATCCTGATACATGCTCTAATACTCTCGTAAAAACTCTTGACAGCTCCTAGAAGCTTTCTTCCTATCCCGTACATCCGCAAAACCTCCCACAGTGCCTTCCTGTCTACCCTGTCATAAGCCTTTTCCAGATCCATAAAAGCCCAAAAAACATCCTTACCTTTTCCTATAGCTTTCTCACATATCTGTCTTACCACAAAAATCTGATCTACACAACCTCTACCCGTCCTAAATCCACACTTCCTCACCAATTACTCCCTCTGTTCCTCTCCTAATTCTCTCAATCAAGATCCTCCAATAAGCCTTTCCAACTACACTTAACATGCTAATCCCTCTGGAACTACTACACTCAAACTTGTCCCCTTTTCCCTTATAGAGTCCTCCGGCACTCTACTCTCTCTCCAGCAAACATTAAATAACCTCACCAGCCAGTCCACCATCACAGTACCTCCTTTTTTTTAGACTTTCTGCATGGCATCCATCCAGACCAGGTGCCTTACCTGCTTTCATCATCTTAACAATTGCCTTCACTTCATCCTTCCTTATTTCTCCTCCATTTTCCTCTCTCATCACGGTCATTTTCTTAGCACTTTCCACTGCAACTATCTTTCCCTCCCTATCCTCCTTCACATTTAGCAACTCCCTAAAATACTCTGCCCATCCTCCCCTTACTGCCTTCTCTTCCATTATCATCTCTCCATCTGCACCTTTTACCTTTTCTTCTCTACTTGATTCGCTTCCTCTTCCTCTCTTTTTATTACTTTCAAAAATTTATGTCATACTCTTACCCCATTTCACATCTGCTGTCCTCTTTGCCTCCTTTACCTTGTGCTTTACTCCTCATTTCTTTTCTTTGTACCTCTCATATGACTTCCTCGTCCTATCTTGTAACCAATCTGTGAAAGCTCGCTTCTTCTCTTCTACAACCTTCTTTGTTTCCTCATCCCACCATTCACTAACCTTCCTTCTATTTCTTCCCGTCCTTCTTGTTCCACACACCATCTTTACACACTTTGTGACTCCCTCCTTGAACCATCCACATTCCTCCTCCACTCCCTCCCACTCCTCTCTCAGCTTCTTCTTGTACTCCTTCTCCTTTTCCTTCTCATTTAAAGAGTTCACTCTAAGCACCTCCCTACCTTTTGTCCTTTTCCTCTTTCTCTATCTATCCTCCACTCTCAACTTACCTTCCACCAAAAATTATCTGATATTCCCCCACTCTCTCCCCTTAGCACATGTACATTCTTAACTATTCCTATTATACTCCTATCTACCACTAGATAATAATAATAATAATAATAATAATAATAATAATAATAATAATAACAATAATAATAAAAATAACAATAATAATAATGATAATAATAACAACAACAATGATAATAATAATAGAGTATTCCAGATGTAAGGGCAATGAGGAGATGAATAAAGATGTAAAAATGTATCGGTAAGTATGCACAATGTAATGGATATTAAAAGGTACAAAAGGACATTATTAATATAGGTCAAGCGTGCAATGGTTGACGCCACGACTGACCAGGAAAAAATAAACATTAGAATCCAGGAATAAAAGGTCGAAGGAGAGAAAAAGGTCATGGGGGGAAATATCTTAATTTAACCTAACCTTTCCGAACTAAATTTAACTTACTTTTCTTGTTCTATTTTATTAACTTGTTTTTAGTCAATGGGATATCTGCTGAGGGTTACTCAAAGCACATGAAATGCTGATAATCGAATAAAATGTTGATCATGCTAAATCATGCTTCCTGAAGGAAGACTATTGCAAGATATGTATAACTTTATGAGCAAATATAAGCAGGTTTGGATATGTAAACAAATGCAAGAGAATGGTCAAAATAAATAAGTAAATAAATAAACAAATAAATAATAAACAAACTTCATTTCAGTAATATTGAGACTTGCAAACAAAATATATATATATATGTGTGTGTGTGTGTGTGTGTGTGTGTGTGTGTGTGCGTGTGTGTGTATGTGTGTGTGTGTGTGTGTGTGTGTGTGTGTGTGTGTGTGTGTGTGTATGTTTGGTCTGACAAAGGAATGTGCTCAAAGGAGCAATAAGGTGGTTGTGTGGGAGGGAGCGAGGGAGAGAGGGAGAGAGCGAGTGAGGGAGGAAGGGAAGAAGAAAGGGAAGAATAGAGCGAGAGAGAGTGGGAGAGAGGGAGGGAGGGAGCGAGAAAGTGGGTGTTCAACTTTAGTACAGATGAACCCACGTACTTCTTGTGATGTGAGACAGGGAGAGGGTGTGCATCTGGGAGGAGGAGGAGAAGGAAAATGAAGCAGAGAAGCAGGTACA
>NC_134784.1:11056938-11081938 GCF_046742065.1 Oratosquilla oratoria
TTCCCCAAAGCCCCTTTCAACCCATCCATCCATCTCATCCTAGGTCGCCCCCTCATGTTCACTCCCTCCACATCTGCCTTCCATACCTCTTTTACTAATCTTTCTTCACTCATTCTTTCCATGTGCCCAAACCATCCCAATACTCTTTCATCCACCTTATCAACTCCCTTACCACCCCCGTTCTCCTCCTCACCTCCTCATTTCTCACTCTATCCAGCCTAGTAACACCCATCATACTTCTTTGACACCTCATCTCAAACACATTCAAAATCATTCTCTCTTCCTCTCTTATGTTCCATGTTTCTGCCATTTACAGTGCTGCTGGCACAATCACTCCTTCATACAATCTCTTCTTAGTATCCATTCCCAAATGTCTATTTCTCATTACACTTTTTAATCCACCAAGGCATTTACTCGCTTCTCTCAATCTACATTCTACTTCCACCTCCACTCCTCCCTTTCCTGACACATTCGCACCCAAGTATCTAAAACTATCCACTCCCTCCAATTTTTCTCCCTTAATGCTCACTTCCAGTCTGCTGCCACTTTCACCCCTTGTACATCTCATCACCTTACTTTTACCCACATTTATCTTCAACTTTCTTCTTTCACACACTCTCCCAAACTCTGTCACCAACTTCCTCAATCCCTCCTCTAATCCTGCTACAAGCGCAGTGTCGTCCGCAAACATCAGCTGGCTCACCTCCCACTTTTCTCCATTTTCTTAAAACATCTCCAATCCCTTGCGACATAACACATTCCTGACGAAATCCCACCTTTACCTCGAACCACTCACTCTCTCCATTTCTAATCCTGACACGTGTTCTACTACTCTCGTAAAAACTCCTGACAGCTCCTAGAAGCATTCCTCCTATCCCATATATCTGCAGTACCTCCCACAGTGCCTTCCTGTCTACCCTGTCATAAGCCTTTTCCAGATCCATAAAAGCCCAAAAAACATCCTTACCTTTTCCTATATCTTTCTCACATATCTGTCTTACCACAAAAATCTGATCTACACAACCTCTACCCTTCCTAAATCCACACTGTTCCTCACCAATTACTCCCTCTGTTCCTAATTCTCTCAATCAAGACCCTCCAATAAGCCTCCCCAACTACACTTAACAACCTAATCCCTCTGAAACTACTACACTCACACTTGTCCCCTTTTCCCTTATAGAGTGGAACTATACAGGCATTCCTTCAGTCCTCCAGCACTCTACCCTCTCTCCAGCAAACATTAAATAACCTCACCAGCCAGTAGTGATGTGCCAGAACCAAAATTTTTACCGATACCGATACCGATATTTTTTTTAGCATTTTACCGATACCGATACAGGAATTTAATGGGTTACCGATACCGATACCGATATTTTGCGCATTGCTCACAATGCCTTGTACTTTATTGTGCACTTTTTCATAAAGCTCTGGGATAGTTGTGTTAGAGATGTATTTCCTGCTTGGGATCTTATAGTTTGGTTTTAAGTGATTAAGGAGCCTAGCAAATCCCAGATCTTCTACAATAGATATAGGTTGACAATCTATTGTGATCATTTCAGCAATATATTTGTGTACCTCTTTTGCTGGAGCACTGTTGATGTCCCAAATCTTTTTGTACTGGAGAGTAGCTTCAAGAGTTGGCTGTTGAGATACCTGTTTTGCACTTGAACAGCCTGTTTGACTTTGACTAGAAGTTGAAGTTGAAATTTTTAGCTTTTTGGTAGGTGGAACATTTAAGAATGAGGCAAGTGTTGGGTTTGATTCAGCTGCTTTTTTCTGCTCCAATTCGGCATTTCCAAACTCATCAGGATGTTTATGTTGAAGATGCTTTCTAATATTTGTTGTTGTTTGGGTTTGCCTGTTTATTCCTCCTCTGCTTAATATTGTATTACAGAAATTACAGGATACTTTTGAAGAATCATCTTTGCATACTGTCACTAGATTCCATATAACACTTTGCTTTGACTTAGGCATTATTGCTAATTCTGGCAATTCTAATTGTAATTTAATAAATTTATCACAATATTGACTATCTGAAAAATGCAAGTTCAAATATTAAATATAAATAAATAATTACAATAAATAAATATTAAGAATGAGATCGAAAAGGGTAATAGGATAATAGCCATCAGCTAGCTCTCTTCTCTTCTTACATAAGACGCAAATGATTCCACAACCACATGGCGTGAAAGACACCCTTTACTTTATATATTTATATAATTATTTATTTGTTTCATGAATGAAAGTAATTTAACTTAAATTTTCTCTCAAGGTATCGGTATCGGTATCGGTATTTATTTTTCAATACCGATACCGATATACCGATACCTTCTATTTTACCGATACCGATAGCTTGAAAATAAACCGATATTTACCGATACCGATACCGATACCGAAGCTTCGGTACATCACTACCAGCCAGTCCACCATAACCGTACCTCTTTTTTTCAGACATTCTGCATGGCATCCATCCAACCCAGGTGCCTTACCTGCTCTCATCATCTTAACAACTGCCTTCACTTTATCCTTCCTTATTTCTCCTCCATTTTCCTCACTCATCACAGTCATTTTCTTAGCACTTCCCACTGCAACTATCCTTCCCTCCCTATCCTCCTTCACATTTAGCAACTCCCTAAAATACTCTGCCCACCTTCTCTTCCATTATCATCTCTCCATATCTGCACCTTTTACCTTTTCTTGTCTACTTGATTCGCCTCCTCTTCTTCTCTTAATTTCTTTCCAAAACATCTTTTCATTACTTTCAAAATTTTCTGTCATACTCTTACCCCATTTCACATCTGCTCTCCTCTTTGCCTCCTTTACCTTGTGCTTTACTTCTCTTCTTTTTTCTTTGTACCTCTCATAGATTCCCTCGTCCTAATATGTAACCAATCTGTGAAAGCTCGCTTCTTCTCTTCTACAACCTTCTTTGTTTCCTCATCCCACCACTCACTACCCTTCCTTCTATTTCCTCCCGTCCTTCTTGTTCCACACACCATTTTTGCACACTTTGTGACTCCCTCCTTGAACCATCCGCATTCCTCCTCCTCTCATAGTTCTACTCTCCTTCACTCCCTCCCACTCCTCTCTCAGCTTCTTCTTGTACTCCTTCTCCTTTTCCTTCTCATTTAAAGAGTTCACTCTATGAACCTCCCTACCTTTTGTCCTTTTCCTCTTTTTCCATCTATCCTCCACTCTCAACATACCTTCCACCAAAAAATTATCTGATATTCCCTCACTCTCTCCCCTTAGAACATGTACATCCTTAACTCTTCCTATTATACTCCTATCTACCACTACATAGTCCATTAACGCTCTATTTACCCCCCTTCCATCCACCACCCTCTCCCATGTGTACTTATGCTTGACTTTCTTTCGAAACACTGTATTTGCTATCATCAACTCTCTAGACACATCTCTACCATCAGCTCTCCACTATGATTCTTTCCTGGAACTCCACATTTCCCAACCACTCCGTCAATTGGTTCATTTCCTACCCTGGCATTAAGGTCTCCCAATACTACTACATTAACGTTTCTCCCTAATCCCTCTATGCACTTATTTAAATCTATCAAAAAATCCTTCCTTTCTTCTACATTCTTCTCACTATCAGGCCCATATGCACTTACAAAAACCCACATCTCCTTTTCCAGTTTCACTTTCATCCACATTAACATTGAAGAAACCTCCTTCCACTCCACTACACATTTACCTATCTCTTCACTTACTAATATAGCTACTCCTTCTCTCCCTCGCCCTCTCTTCGATCCTGAGAACCTCCCAACTACACTCCTAAACTCACACTTGTCCTTCCCTCTCAACTTAGTTTCACTCAAAGCCAACACATCCATCTTTCTTCTCACAAACATACTACTTATCTCTTCCCTTTTACTTTCATCTGTACAACATCCACGCACATTAAAAACCCCAAACTTTAGGGAGCTAGTTGGAAAACTAGACCCTCTTATGCCTTTACTTTTTTTAGGAATGTCCCCTGTGGAGCTACAGGGAGAAGGATGCCTGGTCCCAATCCCCGTTGGTAATAAGCGACTTAAATGCTAAAGTGGGGAAGATGGTGGGAGATGAGTCGTGCATTGGGAAGTTTGGAGTAGGTGAAAGAAATGACAGAGACAAGATGTTAGTAAATATTGTAGAGAACTACAACATGAGGATAATAAACACTTTCTTCCAAAAGCGTGTAGGTCGTAAGTGGACTTGGAGAAGTCCAAATGAAATAACAAAGAACGAAGTAGACTTCATATTAGGAGATGAGAGTAAGAGTGTTAGCAATGTTACGGTGATCAATAAAGTCAACATAGGTAGTGACCATAGAATGGTAGGTTGCACAGCTAAATTCAATTTCAGAACGGAGTGAAATACACTAATTTTAAGAAAGAAAACAAGCCTAGCAAAGGTTAAGGATAATAAGAAGGAATTTCAGTTAGAAATTAAAAATAGATTCGAAGCTCTATGAAATAATGAGGGCACCGTCGAAGATATGAATTTGAATTTAGTGAATATCCTTAGAGAATCGGCAGAGGAAGTAGGAAGTACAAAAAGTATTAGAGAAAACAAATATTCCAAAGCTACAAATGATCTAATTAAAAGAAGGAGGCGCATGCAGATCAAAAGCAGGAAAGACGAAATACAAAGAGTAGAACTAAACAAGCTTATCAACAAAAGGCAGAGATCAGAGAAATAAAGAAAAACATGGATGAAATAGAGGAAACTATTCGGAAAGGTAAAAGTATTAAAGGGACCGAGCGCAGACATGCTTTAGGAAGACAACATGTGACATGTTTGAAAGATAAAAATGGAGAAATCATTAACTGCAGAGACAGAATGGTAAAAAGAGTAGAAGAATTTTACCATGAGCTTTACTTGTCGAAGACCGTAGTTGAGTCAGGGAATTAATGTGAAGACGTTAGTAGTGTACCAGAGATTACAAAGGAAGAAGTAGAATTTGCTCTAAAAATATGAAACAAGGAAAAGCACCTGGGGAAGATGGTATATCGATAGATCTGTTGAGAGACACAAGGAAAGAAGTTCATGTTAAGTTAGCTCAGTTGTACACCCAGTGCTTACGTCAGGAAAGCGTTAACCCTGGTGTAATGCTATAGTGATTTTGCTTCATAAAAAAGGAGACCAGAAGGACCTTAGTAACTATCGACCGATTAGTTTGCTATCAAATATATATAAAGTATTCTCCAAGATCCTTACAAATAGACTAAGTAAAATTTTATATGGAAACCAACCGGGGGAACAAGCAGGCTTTAGGAGCGGATACTCGACTCTAGACCATTTGCAGGCGATGAATCAACTAATCGAGAAAACGACAGAATACAATATACCTCTCTATTTAGCTTTTGTAGATTACGAGGCCTTCGGCTTGGTAGAACAAACAGCAATACTAAACTCGCTACGCAATCAGGGTACAAACGAACAGATCGTAAGTTTTAGAAAAGATTTATGCAAAAGGTACCGCTAAAATTCGACTACATATACAGAAAAGATCAAAATCGAGAAAGGAGTACGGCAAGGCGATACAATTTCACCCAAATTATTTACAGCTTGCTTGGAAGAAATTGTCAGAAGGTTGAGTTGGGAAGAAAAAGGTTGGAAAATTAATGGCGAATATTTTAACCACCTAAGATTTACGGATGACATTATTCTTATTTCAGAAAGAGCAGAAGACTTGCAAGATATGCTGAGTGATCTGAACAAGAAAAGTCTCAAAGTAGGTTTAAAAATGAATAAGAGCAAAACCAAAGTAATGTTCAACACGAAAGTTCAAAGTAAAGAGATTATAATCGATGGTGAGAGTCTTGAAGAAGTTGAAGAGTATAATTATTTAGGCCAGGTGGTGAAAGTGACAAAAGATCATGATAATGAAATAAAAAGACGTATTACAATTGGTTAGAAAGTGTTTGGTAAGTATAATAAAATCCTGAGAGGCTCTCTACCTTTATGTTTGAAACGTAAAGTTTACAATCAATGCATTCTGCCAGCAATAATCTACGGGTGTGAAACTTGGAAATTGACAAAGGCGATGGAAACAAAGCTAAGGACGGCACAGAGGAGAATGGAGAGATCAATGATGGGAATAACGCTGAGAGACCGAAAGAGAGCAAGTTGGGTGAGAGAGCAGACTAGAGTGAAAGATATTGTGGAGGCGGTGGAGAGGAAGTAGAATTAGGCAGGTAAGTTAGCGCGAACGATTGATGAGCGATGGAGCAATTGTATTACTGAGTGGACGCCGCGAGATAGGAAACGTGGAAGAGGGAGACCAGACAGAACGTGGAGAGACGAGATTGAGAAGTTTGCAGGAGTGACGTGGCAGAGGTTGGCGCGGTCGTGTTAATCATGGAATGCTGTGAAGGAGCCCTTTGTTCAGCAGTGGACGCAGGACGGTTGATTTGACTGATATATATATATCATGACAGGTGTATGAATGGTAAGAATGGAAAGACACGATTGAGAACAAGAGACTTTATTCCTGACCGGTTTCGCCTTTGAGGCTTCTTCAGAGGTAATATTTACAGAGAATGAATGCGTAGGTATTTGTAGGGCAGTTGCTGTGTTTTATGAGGGACACGGGTGGAATTCGTGTGTTGTTGTTGTTGTCGTTCCCTAGACTGTCTGTCCGAGCAGTCCCGTCTCCCCAAGGAAGGCCACAGCCGAAACTGGGTTTTCCCACAAATCCTTTATAGAGTGTATGTTGTGTTGTTTGCGTGCATGATTGTGTATAATGCAGTCTTCCATTATGTGTTGTATGGTATGGGGTGAAGTGTTACATCCTGGGCAGCTGTTCACAACACGGTCGTCCAGCCTCTTCTGGTAGCTTAGAAGTGCTGGGTGGTGACCGCATCGCAGTCTGGCCAAGTGGACTCTGTCCTTTCGTGGGAGAGAGGATTCAGAAGGGTGGATATCAGGGGGTCTGGCATGCAGCAGTGTGTTGTCTTTCAGTGTGTTAATGGAGCGGTGAGTGATATGATTATGAATATGTTTCCGGAGGCTGGTATTTGGTGGTTGTGGAGGAAGAGAAGAGAGTATCTGTGCGTAATAAAGGTCTTTGGGTGTAGTTTTAATGTTTCTTGGTGTGTGTGGGTGTTCTGCTATGTAGTGTAGCGGGTGTGATGTGTTTGTGGTGGCTGCAGCAAGTGTTTGTGTGCCTCTCATGTCGAGGTGGTCCTTGACTTTGAGGACTTTTGTTTCATGGTGTAAATGGTCTGTAGGTGATGTATTTGTGCAGCCTGTAATTATTTTTAGGGCTTTGTTTTGTATGATTTGAAGGGTGTTGTGGTGTGTCTCACTGAGATTAGGAGCCCATGCAGGACTCGCATAATTCATCACTGAGCGTATGCATTGTTTGTATATTGTTATATTAGTTTCTTTGTTTTGTCCAAATGTTGTTCCTGTGATTGACTTAAGTGCGTTAAGTCTAGGTGTGCATTTGTTTTTTATGTTTGTGAGGTGTTGTTTGAAAGACATGGATGTATCGTATGTTACACCAAGAATTTTCGGTGTGTTTGTGTGTGGTATTAGAGTGTTGTTGATGTAGAGATGAGGTATGTATTTGTGTTCTTTTGTCCAGTTGGTGAGAAGTGTTGCTGTAGATTTGGTTGGAGCTATTTTGAGTCTGTTTGTGATGAACCATGTGTTGAGTGTGTCAAGGTAAGGCTGGATTATTTCTGCAGCTTTGTCTGTGTTACGATGTGTGCATGTGATTGTTATGTCGTCTGCGTAGGAAGAGATTTGTATTTCTGAGGTGTCTGGCGTGGGTAAGTCATGCATGTATAGATTAAATAATGTGGGGGATAGAAACTGAGCCCTGTGGTACTCCGTTCTTAATGTTTCTGATGTGCGATGATTGGCCATTATATGACACATGAGCATTCCTGCCTGCCAGATAATTGGCCAGCCATCTTTTGGTGTTATTGTGCATGTCTGTGTTATATATTTTATTTGTTAGGTTGTGGCGGGGGATAGCATCAAAAGCTTTACTAATGTCCAATGTTATAAGAAGTGTTCTGTGGTGGGGCCTATCTGAATTGATGCCATCAAAAATTCTTTGTGTGAGGTTTGTCAGAAGAGTGTTTGTGGAGTGTAGTGGCCTAAAGCCGTGTTGTGAGTCAGCAAGGGGAATATATGGTGTGACAAGTTTAAGTATTAGGCGTTCAATGACTTTAGAGGGGGTGCAGAGAAGTGTGATTGGGCGGTGCGATGTTGGGATTGTTGGGTCTTTGTTCGGTTTTGGAATGGTGATTATTTTACCATGCTTCCAGATGTCGGGTATAGTGTTGTGTGAATAGCTGTAGTTTGCAATGTTTGTGAGTGCGTGTATACCTTGTGGTCCAATGTGTTTTAGGTGGATGTTGCTTATGTTATCAGGGCCACAGGCAGATGAGTGCTTGAGATTATGCATTATGAGTTTTGTCTGACTGTCTATGAAGGGTGTATAGTCTGAGTCTGTGGGGAAGTCTTTCTTACGTCGAATGGTGCGTCGGTCATCAGGGTGAGATGTAAGATGGCTCGTCTGTGCAAAATGACGTATGAGTGCGTTTGCTTGTTGTCTGTTTGAGGGTAGATTATCTGTTGTTGTGATTATTGCTGCGTGAGAGCGTGTAGTGTTAGTGTTGGATAGTGTGATGCTGTTGAGTGTTTTGTACAATTTGCTGGTGTTTTTTTTGTGATCAAGTGTATTGATAAAGTTTTGCCAATTTTGTGTTTTTTGTTCATGTATTTTATTGGCAATCACAGTGTTTAGTGTTTGTATTTGGTCTGCTATGTTTTGAGGGATAGGTGTGGGGGTATCGTGTTTAAGTGTGTCACGTTGTCTGATGAGGTCTTGGATTTCTGGTGTGAAGTTGGGGTTGTGTGATTTTCTGTTGCCTCTAGGGATGTATCTCTTGTCTGCGTTTTGTATGATTGTATTAAAAGCGTGCACAGCATTGTTTATGTTTGTGATTGGTGTACTGTTAAGTGTTTCAAAATGTTGTTCTGTCTCTTCAGTAAAGGCTTCCCAGTTAGCTCTCTTGTAATTGGTGTAAGTGTGTCTGTGGCCAGCTGGGGTGCATCTTGTTTTGGTGGTGATGATGATTGGAAGGTGGTCAGAGCCAAGGGCTCCGACCACTCTCCATGATGTTGTTGGGGTTAGGCAGGGGGAGCAAAAGGTGATATCAGGAGAGGAGGGAGTGTAGAGGGCTTGGTATGGGATATGTGTATGCTTATGCGTGTTGTTCATGATAGTCAATGAGTCGAATTGAGTCTGTATATCAAGCCCTCTGTCTGTGTCAGGGTTGTCGACAAACCAGGCAGACGACTTGGCGTTGAAGTCACCACCCATGATCAGGTTGGGGATTGAGGTTAGTTGGCTGAGTTGAGGTCTGAAGGTGTTTGGAACTGTGGGGGATGATTGGGGGGGAATGTACATGTTAACTATTGTTAGTGTTGAATTGTTGCCTGTGCGGATACGAATGGATTGGGTTTCTGTTGTGTTATCTGTGGTAGGGAGGAGAATTTTGGTTGTGGCACTTGTGTCCACAAAACAGATGGAATGGTGGATCAGGGTGATGAGTCCACCGCCATTGCCGTCAGTCCGGTCTTGTCTGATGGTGGTGTAATTATGAAATGATGGTGTTTTGTGTGAGTGTCTTAATTTTGTTTCTTGTAAAATTGCAATGTGTATGTTGTGTTGTTTAAGAAAGTGTTCAAGTTCATGCTTTTTAGTGTTAATACCGTCAATATTGTGTTGTAATATGTTGATGTTGTGTGTTTTGTATGTGTTGTATGTTGCCGTTTGGGGTTGAGGTTGGGGTGGTAGTGGGGAAGGTGTAGGATCTGGGTCAGAGGGGGGGAAAGGAGAGATCGGGGACAAAGGAAGGGGAGTACTAATCGGGGGTAAGGGCAAAGGGAAATTGGGAGTGGGTAAGGGTGTTGGCTGTGGTTGGGGAGGTGGGATTGGGGTTACTGGAGGGCAGGTAGAACATGTCCAAGTGTTTGTGTATTGGTTTGTGTCAGCAAGTGTTGTACAAGTGAGGTGGGCCCAGTTTTTGCACATATTGCACTGAACTGAGCCCCTTGTCTGTCTGCTCGAAGTAATGGGTTTAGAGCATGTTGGGCATGTGTATTTTGTGGTGGGCCCAGGATTGCTCTCTACATCTCCGGCTAAAAGTAGAAGAAGAGGGGTGATCGCCGGAAAATGACCCCTCAGTGCAGAAAAAACGTAACATTGTGTGTTGGAAAAAAAGGATTGTGGTACTCCCCCAGGTAGGCGTAGTTCCTCCTTGGGGATCGGTGCCATCTGCGTAGAGCTGATGGCCAGGGGTGGTTGCTGCTGATTGGCCCCCAACTCTTGGGGTTGGGGGGTGGTCCCACGACGTAGACGTTGCAGCTCCAGGGGAGCTAGGCTTGTGTTGCTAGGCTTGGTGGTCATGTGGGGTCAGGTGTGAGGCGGGTGGATGTATTTGTTTGTTTGTTATGAGTGAGCAATTGTCTCATGGCGTATTTGGCAGCATGTTTTGCAATCTTGATATCTCCTGTTCTGTTGTTGATGCAATCGTTGGTGTTTATGTATATTGCTTCTAGTGTCTTTCTTTGTGGTTTGTTTAGATTTTCATGTAAAATGTTAGCTTGGTTCCATTGAGGTAAATGTTGTATATCATCTATGTAGTTTACCCAGGCGTTTGTTGTGCGGTGGTGACGGATATCAGCCTTGTGTTCATGTATGCGTTTCTTTAATCCCCTGTACGTTTCACCATAATAGGCAAGGTTGCATCCCGAGCAGGGGATTTTGTATAGGATACTGTCTGGTTGAGTGGGATTTTGTCTGTTATTTGTGAAGTCGCGTATTTGTCGTCCTTTGTCTGATATTACTGTGACGCCTATGGGTTTTAATTTCTTGGTTAGGAGTTGAGTTAGGTCCGATGATGGTGCTATTAGGAGGATATTTTCATTTTTGGTTCGTGGTTCTGAGATGCTTCTTTGTTTGATTTCCTTTACCTTTGTGTAGGGCTCGGGCGATTATTCCTGTTGGGAAGTGGAGTGTTTTGAATGTAGTGGTGATGTGGTCTATTTCGTCTTGAAGGTATTCTGGGCTGCATATTCTTAGTGCTTTCAGGAAGAATCCTATTAGTATACCACTTTTAGTTTTGTCGCTGTGGGCACTGAAGTAGTGTATGTAGTCGTTTTTGTTTGTGGGTTTTCTGTAAACTTTGAATTTTGCTGTATTATTGTTCCTGATGATTTAAGTGTCGAGGTATGGGAGAGAGTCCTGGTTTTCTTGTTCAACTGTTAATTTTATTTTCTGGTGTGATTTGTTTAAATTGTGTAGAAGGATGTCAGTGTCTGTGTCTTTTGGTATGATGAGAAGGTGGTCATCTACATACCTGAACCAGGTGGTGCCATCGGGGAGGAATTGTTTATAGTTGCTTTGCTCTAGAATTTCCATTGTTAAGCAGGCGGCTATAGCACTGAGGGGCGATCCCATTGGTAGGCCGTCGTGTTATCGGTAAGTTTTGCCATTAAATGTGCAGAAAGCGCATTTAAGGAATTTTTCTCGGCATGGTTTCAGACGGAAACGTTCTTGCGTGACTAACTTACTCGAATTCTACAACACAGTTATCTCGAATTATGATAAAAGAAACATTATAGATTTAATATATCTAGACTTTGCAAAAGCTTTTGATACCGTTCCCCACGAAAGGCTACTTACTAAATTAGTTTCACAAGGAATAAGTGGTAGCCTATTAAGTTGGAGTTGTAATTGGTTGAATGATCGAAAACAGAGAGTTGTTTTAAATGGAAAAAATTCTGGATGGAAAAATGTTACGAGTGGAGTTCCTCAGGGTTCCGTTCTTGGGCCATTTCTATTCATAGTATATATGAAATATACCACGGAATAAAATCTACTGTTTCCAAATTTGCTGATGATACAAAACTGCGCGGAATGGCAAATGATCACTCAAACCAATATTTAGATAAATAACAGCAATGGTCTGAAAAGTGGCTAATGAAATTTAACACAAGTAAATACAAGGTAATGCACATAGGTAAAAATAACAGTAAGTATGATTACAAGTTATTTAGAAATTCGTTAACAAAAGTGGATAGTGAAAAGGATCTCGGCGTAATTATCAGTAACGATCTCAAATCATCTAATCAGTGTATTTCAGCCTCTGGGAAAGCAAATAAGATTCTAGGACTGATTGTGCGATCTTTTGATTTCAAAAGTCCATCATTAACAAGCTATATAAATCGTTAGTTCGTCCACATTTGGAATATGGTGTTTCCGTATTTTCACAGAATCTCATTAAAAACATTGACAGATTGGAAAAAGTACAACGGCGAGCCACAAAACTGATTCTAAGTATCAAAAATAAATCATACGAAAATCGACTAAAACATATGAATCTGTTTTCCTTAAAAAACCGTAGACTCCGAGGTGACTTGTTACAGGTCTTAGGATTCTAAAGGGAATTGCCAACATCAAAAGTGACAAAATTTTCACCCTGAATGAGAATAAGACAAGAAATAATGGTATCAAACTGTCCGGAAATAGATTTAAATTGGAAGTGGATAGAAACAACTTCGCCAACCGTGTTGTTAATGAATGGAATAAACTTCATGCAGAGGCAGTCCAATGTAGTTCAGTTCAAAGCTTTAAGAATCATTTAGATAAACACCTAAGCAAGATGCTGTAATGACTATCATTTATTTTATATTATTTGTTTATGTGTTCTGTTATCATTTGTCTGTTTATTACTATTTGCTTGATTCTCATTTATTATTACTTATATGTCAATTTATCATTATTTACTATTTACCTGTTTGTTTATTATATAAATATGCCTATGCATTTACTTATGTATTATGTTTATTATTTACATTATCATAATTTTTATTAATTAATTAATTAATTAATTTTATTTATTTATTTATCATTATTATGATTTTTTCGCATCCGACCTAGATATGGACCAAAAGGTCTCCTATCGGCATGCTCCGCCTTTGTAATCCTTTGTGTGTGTGTGTGTGTGTGTGTGTGTGTGTGTGTGTGTGTGTGTGTGTGTGTGTGTGTGTGTGTGTGTGTGTGTGTTTTCTATTATTAGTATTTTTTAATAGTTTGTTTCAGTATATAATCAGTATTTGGGATATAGCATGACCTTAACTAGACCTACCCAAACCTGAACCAGCCAATACCTATCAAAATAACTGTCCTGTGCAATGTACCTCCGTAAAACATTTTGGCTTTATGTATTTGATCATTTATTTTCTTATCTATAGTGGATAAGCGATAGACGATTTTATTCAATTCCGTGAGAACCCTTTGGGTGAGAAGGTTTGTGTGTGTGTGTGTGTGTGTGTGTGTGTGTGTGTGTGTGTGTGTGTGTGTGTGTGTGTGTGTGTGTGTGTGTGTGTGTTTGTGTGTGTGTGTGTGTGTGTCCCCCTCCACAGGAGACCTATCGCTGTATGACGAGACTTACTTACTTCTTACTTCAGCTCCCAGTAGTAGGCGTTATGCCTGTCAGTGGTCCCAGCATGTTCCTCCATTTGGCTCTATCATGACGAGACTGGATGAAGAAAAATCAAAACGAAGACAAACACACAAAAAATACAATTGTACACAAACAAGCAAAAAATGAAAACAACAACAGTCTTTTGCTCAAGTGTTTATCCATCTTGGCACCCCATCGCCTCTACGAGATGTGGCGTTTCCCTTCAACGACGGGCCTTCATCGAAACAATGACGTCACAAGGAAGATGCGTCACAGTGCAGGGGCAGATCTACTCCAACAAATGGGAGGTGAAGGTAGTGGTGGTAGAGGAATGGGAGATGATGTGGTGGTGGTGATAGGGGGAGGTGGAAGTGGTGGTGGTGCTGGAGAAGGAGCTGGAGGAGGAGGCAGTGGTGGAAGTGTTGGTAGTGGTGATGGTGGTGAAAATGATGATGGTGACACTATTGGTGGTAGTGGTAGCAGTTTTGATTTTGGTGGTGGAAGTGGACATGGTAGTGGTGTCTTAATGATGGTGGTGGCAGTGGTGATAGTGGACCAGTAGACAAAGGGCGTATGTACAATGAAGAACTCAAAGAGCCTCTGTGCATATCCTAGTACTCTTCCTCCTGCTCCTCCTCCTCTTCCTTCTTTGCCCACTCTTTCTCCTTCTTATCTCCTTTTCCTCCTCCACCTCCTATTTTTCATTTTCCTCCTCCTCTTACTTCGTCTTTTCCTCACCCTCCTCCTACTCTTTCTCCTCCTCCAACTCCTCCTCTTCCTTCTTTGCCTACTCTTTCTCTTCCTTTTTCTTTTCCTCCTCCACCTCCTATTTTCTATTCTCTTCTTCCTCTTACTCGTCCTTTTCCTGCCTCTTTTCCTCTTCCTTATGTTCCTATTCTCCATCCTCCTCTTCCTTCTTTGCCTACTCTTCCTCCTTCTTCTCCACTTCTTTTTCCTTTTCCTCATCCACCTCCTATTTTTTCATGTTTCTCCTCTTTTTACTTCGTCTTTTACTCCCCCCCCCCTACTCCTTCCTCCTGCCAAGGTCAACGTCTATTTCAGCCCGGTGGTACACATTATTCGTTTGATTCTGGCTGCCGCAGGACGATCTCATCCAGGTGAAGGAAAATCACTGTAGACGTCAAGGGGCAATCCTCTCAGCTGAATAAAATCGTCTGGCGTCAACCAGGAAAATGTATATTTGGACCAGATACCTGTTAACTTTATCAAATCGTTGTGCCGGCTTCACCCAGCATTTTTTGGATTTAACCTATTTCGTTATCTAAATTTGAACTAATTCTAATCAAGTTTGGCTAATTAAGACAACCGGCGTGTTAATCAGTTAGTCATTAAACTGTTTAAGCCATTAGAAAACTGGTCTGCCATGCCACAAAAAGCAGCCGGTATTTATCTCTATATTTATCTATTTATTTACCTATTATATTTTTGTATATTTATTGATGACGTCACTAGTTGATTTTATTCAGTTCAGTGATAAATCCGTTATATCAACGGAACTATGTCTTTCGTTGTTGAGTATTGTACTTGATATGCTTCATTATACACAATATTGTACAATTATTCACAATATGGTACATAAATATACTTTCATGGCAATGATTAGGTTTTGTAAACAAATTTCTATTAGTTTATTATCAATACAACGACGAAAGATACATACAAAAATAAATAGTGTGTATGTCATCAAAAGTCTATTATTCTATTATTAACACAACGACGAAAGATACAAATGAACAATTAATTAGATTATATATATATATACATATATATATATATATATATATATATATATATATTTATATACATAATACATATCTGAAGTGAATCGCTAGTTACAGTGAATATTATACAAATAATATGTTCGTTATGAAAGAAATGAAAACACCTCGCGCTATGGCAAACACACGAAATATTGCGGTCATTCAGACCTGCCCCACCATACATGAGGTGTCCAGAAACAGAGGGGCATCTCCGCAACTTTTACTGGTTTCGGGTTAAGCAGGGATAATACGATAAAATAAGAAAATAATTTGAGAGTGTTGTTCTCAAAAACTACACTTTAGCTGTTTCTGGACGCCTCATATCAAAACAATAGCAACATATGTTTCGCTATTGTTAAACATATTTCTATATACTTAGGTAAATATATCCTTAATTCTAGGCCCGAGAAGAAAGTGGGACAATATCAAAGAAGTCTAATTTGAGAAATACATATCTGACTGCTTGCTCTGTTTGATGAAATCCAGCAAATAAGATTAACAACCTTGAATTTACCTTGAAGCGCTTCTGCCTCAAGGGAGTGTTGCTCCCCCGATGGAACTTGAGGCAAGGCCACGGCGTAGCCGCCACCTTTCAGTTTGTTGTTTGTAGTCCAGCTGGTCAATAATGGAGTTGGAATTCGCTGGTAGTGCTGCTGTATAACCTGGGATGCCCGGCTGATCTGGTAGGATTGACAAGAATTTGTCAAGTTCCCTTTTGAAAACTTCCGTAGTAATGTTCCGTAGGTGTTTAGGTAAGCTGTCGTGTTGGAGCGTCTTAACTTTTAGTGGGCACTCTGATGGCAGGGCCAATTGGGTGCATTTTCTTCCGGTTCTGTTTTCTTCTGGGGTGATATGGGTCTTTACTGGTTTTATAGGTTCTGTTTTGGGTGGAGTGATCTGGCCTTCTAGGATTTTCCATGTATATATTATCAGATATCTCTCTAGTCTCCTCTCTATGGAGTAGAGTTCATTTTCAGCCAGTCTTTCCCAGTAATTGTGCTTGTCCACATCTTGGTGAGCTGGGGTTCTTTTGATTGTTGAGGTAAAGGTTCTCTGGAGAGCCTCCAGCTGCATGATGTGGCCTTGTTTATATGGAGCCCAAAGTTGTGAGTAGTAGTCGATGATAGGGATGACTAGGACTTTCCATAAGGTTTGCAAGGTTTCTGGTTCTCTGGTGTGGAAGGTTCTATGTATGTATCCCATTCGTTGTCTGCATTTTGATACTCTTTCGTCTATGTGTTGATCAAATGTAGCATCATCTGAAAGTATAACTCCTAGATCTCTTACCGATGTTTGTTGTGTGATATGGTTTCCTTTTGGATCTTTATATGAAGTTTCGTGTACGTTCTTACCGAACTTTATCAATTAAAATTTGTCCTCATTAAATTTCATGTTATTCATTGCTGCCCATTTGTATATTTCATTTAGGTCTTTCTGTAGTTGGGAGCTATCTTTTTTGCTAGAGATTGTTTTGAATACCCGAGTGTCGTCTGCAAATGTTAGTTGTGGGCTGGAGATATTGGTGTTGATGTCGTTGATCATAATCAAGAATAGTACAGGGCCAGGGACAGTACCCTGCGGGATGCCACTTATCACTGCTTCTTCTCTTGATGCTGTTCCCTCCATATAGGTAATTTGTTTCCGATTTGTAAGAAATGACTGAATCCACTCCCCAAGCTTGCCCCTTATCCCTAGTGATTTGGTCTTTTGAATGAGGATCATATGGTCAACTTTGTCACAGACTTTTGCGAAGTCTAGATATATTGCATCGACATTTTTGTTCTCTCCAATGAATTTTAGGATGAAATTATGGAAGACTATAAATTCTGTTAGGCATGAATGTTTCCTTCTAAAACCGTGTTGGAAGTCTCTTATTAATTGTTTTTTTTTTCTAGGAAATGTATAATATGGTTTTTTATGATTCTTTAAAAAAAAATTAATGATATTTGAGGAAAGTGCTATTGGCCTGTGATTTTTCGGTTCCTTTTTGGATCCTCCTTCATGTATAGGAGTGACATTGGCAAGTTTGAATATTTCTGGTATTTCACCTGTCTCCAGGGACTTTCTCCACAGTAGAAGGAGGGAGGGTTGAGATACACAAATACGAGTATATATATATATATATATATATATATATATATATATATATATATATACATACTGTCTATCTATACATATATATATATACACTCACACACACACACACGCACGCACGCACAAACACACACATATATAATATATATATTTACACTAGCCCTTCTAGGTCACCGTCCTATCTAACATATTGCTACATACATACACATGAAATGACGTTTAATGCCAATAACAAGGCCAGCTGCTCGTTATCTAGGCCGATCTAATCACATACTGATAAGATCGATGACATCACCTCATTATAATGGCTCCTAACTTGTGTATAAACAAACTACTGAACACCGACAATGAACCCAATCTATGACTCATCTAAGATAGACCTAGAAGGAAGGAAATACGTCTAGATATTTTCCTTCACCCATCTTAGAGCTAAGACCAATCTTTGGCTTATTAGATCGTTCGCATTTGTGTTTGTTGCGTTTTGGTGTATTGATGAAACAACAGCGGAGGTGAACGACGTAAAAGAGAAAATACATGTTGGATAACGAAAAAACAAAATATAAACGTTGAACAGCACCACAGATCAACGAAACTGAATTTTACACAATAGCGTAGGGAAGCTGAACGCTGCACAAGAATGAACGTTCAGGCATTTTTATAACCTTTTTAACACAAGGTCTCGCCTTCAGATGAATAAAACCGCCCAGCAGTAGCCAGGACAAAACTGACAAAGATGATCAGTTATTCAATTGTGATTGATGCTTTTTTTTTTTTTCAGAACGCCGACGACACACTTGATCATCTTTGTTCAAGTCGAACAAAGCCGATTTTTAAGCGGTCCCTAACAACCCTGGCCAGGCAGGGAGGCGACCCAACACTGGCATGAAAAGCGCAGCGGCTTGTTGCAAGTGACAGGGCTTTGCCCTACCAAGGGTTTCATACTTCCCACTACTTGGGAATGGGATGATGGTGAGTTCTGAATGAGTTTCAAGATGTGGTCCCATCCTAAAGATAGACATGAGAGATCGAGACCCATTTCAGACTGAATCGCCCCCTCCACTCCCAAAATATTTAACCATAACAAAGACTTTACGGCAAGTCAGCGAACTGAAACTCCCAAACTTTTTGCAAACCCAAATTTGTGAGCTTCTTTCTGTGTTCCGCCAGGCGATTTTATTCAGATAAAGGTGGGTGTTGACTGCCGGTCTAAAGGGTTTCATGGTTTGGTTGGCAGGGAGGAAGACACAAGGAAAACACGAACAGCAATTGTTGACAGGTTTTTTCCTTAAAAACACGTTTTCCTGTATGCAATACACGTGTCCCCTTTTCTCAGTATATACCGAGAATGCATGCACGCACGAACACACAAATATTTTTTCCTTAAGTCACGAATATGCACACAAACACACACACACACACTTGATCCCATCACAAAAAACGTTCCAGTATTCTTTATATATTTCATTCTTAGGAAGACAAGTGCTAGAAACCACAAAAGTTACATCACACGTTTTAGGGCAGGGGAGGGCAACCTTTATAAATATGGGTGCCAAATAAGCCAAGTCTTTGATACGTTTCCTCTCGTGCCAACGAAGTGAAATGATAGGCCTGTTGGAGATTTATTATATTTCTTAAGGCGAGCTTTGGGTTTCGCTTGCCGGAAAAAGTTGTTAGTGTGCCAGGATTTGCACGCGTACCAAGGGTTGCCCACCCCTATTTTAGGGTGACAAATGTACCCCTCAAATATTCCTTAGTCTTTCTGAAACTTATCAGGGCAGGAAACTAGAAAGGCCACCTGAAAATATATTTCTAATCTCGTTTTAACTTCAGTATAATAGTATTTTTTATGTTTTTGATAAGATTTTTTCCTTGACTGAATAAAATCGCTTGGGGGCATTAATAGTAAAATTACAGATTACAAAGGCGGAGCATGCCGATAGGAGACCTTTTGGTCCATATCTAGGTCGGATGCGAAAAAGATCATAATAATGATAAACAAATAAATTAATAAATAAAAACAATAATAATGTAAATAATAAATAAAATACATAAATAAATGCATATGTATGGTTAAATAATAAACAAACAGGTAAATAGTAAATAATTATAAATTGACATAACTAATAATAAATGAGAATCAAGCAAATAATGATAAACAGACAAATAATAACAAAACAAATAAACAAATAATATAAAATAAATGATAGTCATTACAGCATCTTGCTCAGGTGTTTATCTAAATGATTCTTAAAGCTTCGAACTGAACTTCATTACACTGCCTCTGCATGAAGTTTATTGGCGAAGTTAAATCTATTTCCAGACAGTTTGAGACCATTATTTCTTGTCTTATTCTCATTCAGTGTGAAAATTTTGTCACTTTTGATGTGAATTCCATTTAGAATCTTAAAGACCTGTATCAAGTCTACGGTTTTTTAAGGAAAACAGATTCATATGTTTTAGTCGATTTTCGTATGATTTATTTTTGATACTTAGAATCAGTTTTGTGGCTCGCCGTTGCACTTTTTCTAATCTGTCAATGTTTTTAATGAGATTCTGTGACCATACGGAAACAGCATATTCCAAATGTGGACGAACTACCGATTTACAAAGCTTGTTAATGAGTGATGGACTTTTGAAGTCAAAAGATCACTCCCACCATTTCCACTCCCATCTACCACCCATGCCTCATCTTAGCTCCTCGTGGATGAAGGGTTATCTCTGTCTCCTAAAGTAAATCAACAATAAATAAATAAATAGAATATATGAACTAATACATTAAAAACAAATACAAAATAAAAATACATCCTTCACTAGAAAATATTTTTGACTGAAAAAAGGAAACATGGCCAGTTTGTGCTCAACGGTTGTATTTACGTTGTATAAATAATACATGCAGGGACAGACAAGTATCAAAAAAATTACGTGCTGGGGATAAGATAAAAACAAAATAAAATAAAACAAAAGGCAAAAAATGCTAAAGAAAAAATATATACATTGCGCCAATTATTTCACACATGCCGTATATACACAAACACCCACACCCACATATCCTCAATGTTCAAACACAATCAGCTTCACAAATTGCCACCAATTAAAACGAGCCACACCAAAACTGAAAACAAATTTAAACAAAAAATGCTATTTTTTTTTTTTTTTTTTTTTTTTTTACATTCCATTATCACGCTAAAAAAGGTACGTGCTCTTCAGTGATCTGTCGCCGGTATGGCTCAACCGGTGTCCTTTCCAGAAGTTAGGTGGGCACTAATGTTCAATATTACTGAAGTATAGGGATGGTACTGAAGAATGACACAATATACTGAAGACATCAAATGTACTGGCCAAACACGTGTGCCGCTTCAATACCGTCAATAATGATGTACAATACGGAATATTGTGCAATAATATTCATCGTGTAGGTACCGCTTTACAAGAGTAGGTAGAGGTGGGGGAGGGGGGATAAGTGGCGGAGGGGGAGAGATGGGGAGGGGAGAAGGGGGAAGGGCAGAGGGAGAGAGGTGGGAAGGGGGAAGTGGGGAGGAGGAGAGGTAGGGAAGGGAATGAGAGGAAGGAGGCTGTGAGGGGCAGGGGTGGGGAGTGGGAGAGGGGGCATAAATGGCGGAGGGGAAGAGATGGGAAGGGGAGACGGGGAAAGGGGGAGAGGTGGGGAGGGAGAGAGAAGGAAAGGGTAGAGGGAGAGGTGGGAAGTAGAGAGGTGGGGAGGGGGTGAGGGAGAGGTGGGGAGGGGGTGAGGGAGAAGTGGGAGTGAGGGAGATGTGGGAGCGAGGGAGATGTGGGGAGACGAGAAGTGGGGGACGGGGATACTTGGGGGAAAGGAAGGGAGGAGATGTGGGGAAAGGAGGGGTGGGGAAGGAGAGAGGTGGGGAGGGGAGGATGGGCGAGGGGACAGGTGGGGGAAGAGGAGAGATGGGATAGGGGGAGAGGGGGAGAGGGAAAGGGGGAGTTGGGGAGAAGGGGGAGTTGGGGAGAGGTGGGGAGGGGAAAGTGTGGAATGGGGAGAGGAGGGAGGGGCCATCCACAGACATACTGTAGTCTCCCCCCAAATATCCTCTTTCCCTGTTGCCAACTCTCTCTCTCTCTCTCTCTCTCTCTCTCTCTCTCTCTATATATATATATATATATATATATATATATATATATATATATATATTAGGATATATATATATATATATATACACGTATGTATGTATGAGTTAGAAGTTTTGGCCCAACTCTGAATACCGATTGCCGGCCCCTCGAGGTTGGACCTCCAAGCTGTGTTTTAAGAAGCTTTGTAGATGAGAGGTGGAGAGCTAGTCCTATCCGACGCCTCTCTTGCGGGACCATCGCCAGCAGGTATCCATTGTTGCCGGTTCCTTATGTTGACGATTTTCAGTAGAGAGAGAGAGAGAGATAGAGTAGGGAAACAGAGAGAGAGAGAGAGAGAAAGAGAAAGAGAGAGAGAGAGAGAGAAGAGGGAAACAGAGAGAGAAAATAAAGATCCAGAGGAAGCGGAAGGGATGAAGGAAGCGAGCAGTCGGGAGGAGGAGGGAAAAGGAGGGGTAGAAAGGAAGAGAGAGAGAGAAAGTTGGTGAGGAGGAGGAGCGGGGTGGGCAAGGTCATATTACGACACTAATGGCCCTGGTGGGTGAGGAATGTCTCGCACTAGAACTCAGGATAATGGCACTGACAGTAGTCCCCGGTAAAGGGGGGGGGGGAGGACGAGTGGTTGGGGAGGTCAGACACTCTCTGGAATGCACTCAAAATTGTTCGACGTATGTAAGAAAAAAATATACAAATAAAAAATAAAAAACAATAAAATAAAATAAATAATCAAAGGAAGTGTACTGTGTAGGATGACTTGGTGTGTCCTCGCTTACTTTGATTAGGTTAAGCAGGATTAGGTTTGGGTAAGTTGGGTTAGAGTTGGATGGGGTAGGGTTTGAGTTTTGTAGGGTATGCTTGGCCACAATAATGGCAATAAACGGTATATACATATAATTAAACTACACACACGAAGACACATGCCGAATATCTTTTACCCCGTTACATGGAGGGTTACATTATTCTAATATGAAGATAAAACCTTAAAATCTAACACCATGCCGTGTGACTGGGAGCATCCGTCCCTTGGAGTCTACATTTCCTCCATGCCTCTTCAACGAGGTGGTACAATGATCCTCCCTTAGCTGACGCCACCGGCGAAGGTGTAGCGAGCAACAATATATATTATATATATATATATATATATATATATATATATATATATATATATATATATATATATATGTAAATATTATTACTTTTCAGCAATTGCTATGTATATTTTGTTTTGTAAATATTTCATAGTAATCATATATGCAATGTTATCTATACCAAAGGTTTTTGCATATATTATTATATACACTTATGTTGCTACCGGTCTCTCTAGCCGATCGATTTCTGTATATACCCACGATCAAGCACTTTTTTTTTTAGTGGGGAATAAGAAAATAAAAAACATTCTTTCCTTAACCTAAACAGTGACTATCTACCTCTCATTACGAGCCAAGAATGCTCCCGGGCTCAGCTAATTAAGAGACAAATAGGTTGCTCGGTTAATCTACGACAAAGGTTCTGCACGAGTGACGTCATAAGTGTGACGTCACTAAAACGTAATGTCATAGATGGGTGCAAAGTTATCAGAGGACATAGACATTATCAATATCATTACTGCTATTATGACAATTACTATTATTTTTTTTTCACTAACACTACCATTATTTTTCGGATAATATATATATATATATATATATATATATATATATATATATATATATATATATATAAATATAAATATATATATATATATATATATATATATATATAATAAAAAAGAGGAATGTGTGGTTCCCACTCAGGGTGAAAGTAAGTAAAGGCCGAGGAGGGGGAGGGGAGGGAGGAGGGGGAGGGGAGGGAGGAGGGGGAGAGGGGGCAAAGTAGGGAGGACGGGGGAAGGGGGACGACTTGAGCGCTGGCAGAAGAGTGAAAGCCATAATCAGATGACGGTAAGGGGGGGGGGGTACGGGGAGGAGGAGGAATGGGGGGAGGGAGGGAGTTAACAGGAGTGAAAGCTGATGCATGAAAGAGTGAAAGAGAGTAAAAGAAAAAGAGTGAGTCACTCTCAACACGATCAAGGAATCTCTCTTGATGACTTTTGGTGTCTATACTCGACCCATATATTCTTGCTGTCGCCAGGCGATTTTATTCAGCGTGGTTAGACCCAGGGAGAAACCCGTGGTAGGGCAAAGCCCTGCCAGTTGCGGCAAGCCGATGTGTGTTTGTGTGTGTGTGTGTGTGTGTGTGTGTGTGTGTGTGTGTGTGTGTGTGTGTGTGTGTGTGTGTGTGTGTGTGTGTGTGTGTGTGTGTGTGTTTTTAAGGCCGTTGTTTGGATCTCCTCCCCACCTGACCAGAACTGTCGGGAACCACCGCAGGAAAACCGTAGCAGGTCCTGGAAATCAAACTCACGACCACCTGCTTATGAGTTCGACATGGTATCCACCGAGTTAACTTTTCCGTTATGGGTTAGAGTGGATGATGTTGGCAAATCCCAAAGGCGAACTGGAGACCTATTGGTCCATACTAAGGTCCGAAGAAAAAAAATAATAATATTAATCAAATTGAAAAACGAGTAGATAGAAATAAATAAAACTAATAAATAATATTAAAACAAAAATTAAGAATAAATAAAAAACGAAAAATAAAAATTAATAAGCAAAAAAGAAAAATTAAGATAGAAAATTACACACACACACACACACATATATTATATATATATATATATATATATATATATATATATACATACACACATATAACAATAATAATAATTACAATGAGTAGGGGGCGTGGCTCAGTGGTAGAGCGCTGGCCTTGGAATGCAGAGATTCGTGTTTGAGTCCAAGCTGTTCCCATGAGTCACTTTATATTATTTTTTCTGGTGAAACACCAAACTATTTCATTTATCATCGAAGGTTCTCTCGGCCAATTCCTGAGAGGGAAACCCTCCAAATAAAATCACCTGACGGCAACAGGGATTCTAAGAGGAAAAGTGCCCCCCAGAAAGGAAGTTGTAAGGAAAAGACCACAGAAAATGGAGGAAAATGGAGGGCAAATATTCGGCCAGTGGGGAGGGATGAGGAGGACAAGAAAAAAGTAGAAGAGGAGGAGAAGGAACAGGTGGAGGAGGAGGAGGAGGAGGAACAGGAGGAGGAAAAAAAGTAGATGAAGAAGAGGTGGAGGAACAGTGGGAGAAGAGGAAGAAGAAGCGGTTACAGAAAAATAATGACATGATAAAAAAAAAGGAACTCCCACCAGGAGGCGTTCCCTGTGTCCCCAAAGTCTGGCTGGGCAAGTGGCACTCACTAGTCACGGTAACAATGGGGACGGTAGGTTGATGCTGCTCTCTGGGAGTTAGATGGAGTACAGGAGCCCTTACCTGGAGGGCTGCAGATGGAGGAATGGAGGGAGGGAGGGAGGAAGGGAGGTGAGGTGTGGGAGGGAGGCGGAGAGATGGAAGGTGGGAGGGGCAGGGATGTGGGGGAGGGGGGATGGAAGGAAGGAGGGAGAGAGGGGTGGAGACAAAAAGGGAAG
>NC_134784.1:11089438-11149438 GCF_046742065.1 Oratosquilla oratoria
CAGAGAGAGAGAGAGAGAGAGAGAGAGAGAGAGAGAGAGAGAGAGAGAGAGAGAGAGAGAGAGAGGGGGGGGGGGGTAGGGGGAGGGGGATAAGACGCGAACCGGAGACACGTGGAAGAAGCCTCCCAGTAATAATGTGTTGACCATGAAGCCCATGCGGCTGACCGGAATGCCCCCATCGTCCACATTACATATATTTTCCTCTATTGTTAATTTATTTCTCTATTTCTCCATTTCCTTTACCACTTATTATCAAGCTCATGTACTTAGGAACATATGACTCACATATGGGATGGGAAGGAGAGAGGATGGGGGAGATATTTAGGGATAAGTAATATAAATTCCAGTTCATGGCAGGTAGCGGTCCCGCTCTCTATGTGGCTCAGAAGATGGACGTACACCATGAGGCGCTTAGC
The DNA here is from genome assembly GCF_046742065.1 of Oratosquilla oratoria. Taxonomy (NCBI): domain Eukaryota; kingdom Metazoa; phylum Arthropoda; class Malacostraca; order Stomatopoda; family Squillidae; genus Oratosquilla; species Oratosquilla oratoria. The sequence continues at coordinate 11,089,855 of NC_134784.1, forward strand.
TGTGATCGAAGTCGTAGCCATCGATAGGAGTTGGACTCGAACCCGAGCCTACGTTAGGAAATGAGATCGGAACCAACGTGCTACAATGGGACGCTGGATACGGGTATACCTAACTAGCAGTGGTATGAGAATAATTATTGCTATTGGTAACTATCCCATCGTAGCACTACCCTCCATTCCTCTGGCACCCCCATTCCCTCCACGAAGTCATCTCACCCCTTCTTTCGCCTTCCCAAGTCATCGAAGAGAATTGTAAACACAGACCCAGGTTTATGTAATGCTGTTTCCAAACGCCGATGAGGATTATTTCCAGTGAATTCGCTTAGCATCCAGCATCTACGACTAATTTTCGGTATACAGGCCCCATCGCTTCTTCAGACTCAGGGTCTTCTGGAGTCCCCCTTCGAAGATCACTAACGTGTTCAAGTGCGTGTCAGCTGGTAGCAGGAGAGCGGATGTCGGGAAGCAGGGGAGGTGAGGCGGAGGGTGTCCGGTGCGTCGCTGAGGGATCCAGACGGTAAATCCAGATTGTACCCGTCTCCTGCCCGTTTGCCCGGCCTTCACACGGGCTCATATCCTGTACTTCGTCCCGTCCCACCCCGCCCCACCAGCCACCACCCTCGTAGTAGCAACCCACGTCTTGTGTATTCATTCCATGACTCCTAATCACCCGCTGTTCCCATCCTATGCCCTTTTATTTGTCCCAAAATCTACTCCCATGTCCCTTTTTTCTTCTCTCCCAACCCGACCCTTTACCTAACCCCCAAGCCTTCCCCCTCCTTTTCCCAAACCCACCATCCCCCATCTGCTTCTTCTCCACGTATCCTTTACCTGTCTTTGTAAGTCTTTCCCAAACATACCCCGAACCCTACCTAAGCGTACTATCAACACGCAAGCATGTTTGTGTAGTTTTCCTTATTTCATGGTGCACATAAACATAGCATTTAAACGAATTTTTTACACACAAACGCACATACACAAACAGTCACCAACCCCACCCTCACCTTCTCAAGTAACCTCTTCACCCTTTCATCCTCTACTCACCCTTCAACCTCCCCTTCCTTTGCTCCCCCCCCACCTCCCAGCTGTTGTTCTCCTATCGTTTCCCTCTCTTAACCCTCCCTCCCTCCTTCTCTCCTTCGTCTGGTACCCGTCTAGCCCCGGTCTTGTCATCCGTCTGGCCCTTGTGAGGGTGGTAGTGGTGGTGGTGGTGGTGGTGGTGGTGGTGGTGGCGGCGGCAAAGGTGTGGTAGAACCTCAAGAGATGGGAGCGGCGTCAGTTTGCCTGAGATCCATCAAGTGGACGCAATAGGTTCCGCCTTCTTTCTCTTTATTTTCCTCCTTCATTTTTTACTCTAATTTGCATTGCGGCTAAGCTGTTTTATTCATTTCACTGGTACCCCTACACTAGTGAGGGATTTATAGTATATACAGATTTTTTTAAGTTCTCGAAGCATGGGGATTTCACCCACTCAAACGTTGGTGGGGTAAGACGTTCTCGTTGAGCGGATTTGATTTTTTCAGTTGACTTCAGGGATTCTTTTCACCACTTTACCCTCATCACTAGAGCTTATTCTGGCTGCTGGCTGACGATTTTTTTTCAGCTGAAGACATCAAAGGGGTAAGCTAATTTCGATTAAATTTTAATCTTCATTCTGTCTGCCACCAGGTGACTTTCAGCTGAATAAAATCGTGTGATGGCAGCTATTATCGCTCAACGATGATCGTCTAGAGCCCTAATTCTTTGTTTTTTTAATGGTAGGGCTGTTTTGCTTCGAGCTGCAAAGTACGAGACAGATCACTTTAACCGAACCTGCCAACGCGTTTACCCAAATATGATGCCAGGCGTCACCCGCCATTGGCTGTTGTAGGCAATCGCACCGTACAACACGTACCTGTCGTGAAAGGGTTAAAAGCTGCTGGAAGGTTAAGAGTCATTCGAGTAGGAGCACTTTCCGGCTTCAGTTATTTTAGTAACTGCAAAGGAAGCGGATTAAGGTTTACTTGCTATTTCAAGTCCACATAATGCAGGGTTAGGATTATGTTGGCAATAGCCAGTGTGGTCAAAGAGAGATCTGGGAAGGGATAATAAAAGTTAAAACTATTGTAGACTGAGAAGGATGATTGTGCTAACAGCACTGTATGGGACAGAGACTTGGAATTTAAGAAGGACAGAGAGGAAAAGTTTGAATGTGTTTGCAATGAAGTGTCTGAGAAGTATGGGAGTACATGGTTGGATAGAGCGAGAAACGAGGAGGTGAGGAGGAGAACTGGGGTAGAAAAGGAGATGACAGATAGGGCTGATAATGGTTTGGACACACGGAAAGAATGAGTGAAGACAGATTGGTAAAAGAGGTGTGGAGGCCAGAGGTGGAATGAGTGAACTTGAGGGGGCGACCGAGGGTGAGATGGATGGATGGGGTGAAGCAGGCGCTGAGCGGGAGGAAAGTGTCTGTTGATCAGTGAAGAGAAAGGGCGGAGGGTGCGGTTGGGTGGAGAGTGGCTATGTATACATGATATTGTTACACATGGAAGGGAAAGGGTGAGGGATGGGGGTTTAGCGAGTGTTTATGTTGTGAATGATATTTTGAAGCAGCCTAAAGGGATTTTTCTCCGTCTTCTCTTTTTTTTCTGCATGAGGGGACGGAAAGGAGGGGTCTCGCCGATTGAGTGAAACGGCCTTCCTGTGAATGTGCTGTGTTTTGCTGCATTGTTTCTGACCCAGGACAGCGGGCGGGATGCAGAGATGACCCGTCATCCACGAGGAGCTAAGATGAGAGGGAAGAAAGGGTAGTGGATGGGAGCGTAATGGGTGAGAATGAAATGGGTGGGAGTGAGTACGAGTATATACCTTTTGACATGGCTACCTCCCTGGTAAGGGGAGAAAGTCCTTGGTATATATACATTATTATCATTATCATTACTTTATTTATACATTTATTCAATTATTTTGTTTTTATTTTATCATTATTTTTTCTTAGTGAAGACTCATCTCTCATCATTAAAAGAATGCTGTATGACTCATGTCCGTAGGGGTGCGACTATAAGTCTCTAAAATATAGGCTGCATAAAACATGCAATCAGTACCCCATACGGAGGCGGTAGGCAAGGCAGCAACTGACTGAAATCGTCTGGTTTTTTTGTTTTTTTCTCAAGAAAAAATATGAAGAACTCTTGTCATCGAACTGGCGGATCATGCTGGCTTCGCTAACTCCTGAATCCCCTTCTCCTGGAGGAGGGACCAGGAGGTCCCGGCGACTTCCTCCCACGGTCAAGTTGCCCTTGCTCTCAACTAACCCCCGCCCCCCCCACCAAACCCCAACTTCCCATCCTAGTCCCACACTCCCTAGCCGGCTTTACAACGCCTCCCCCAACTTCACACACACAAAACAAACACACACACACACAAACACACACATACACACACACACACACACACACATTTGCTGTTTATGGCGGTCCATCGTAATCGATGACGACAGTGCTCCGGTGAAGTGTGATGAGATGAGTTAGGCTGGGTGGTGATGCTGAGGTCTTTGGCGCTACAAACACACACATACACACACCGATGTTGCTTCAACCCAATATCGTGCTATGCACTTTTCACACCAGATGACGTCATAGGATTTCAAACGGGGTAATAGTCCATGAGGTCCCCAAGTTAAATAAAATCGCATGGAGTCGATCTGGAGCAAAAACGTGGCCAAGGAAGTTAGTCCCGAGGCTTAAAGCCCAAAGTCTTTTTCTCCTCTTCCTCCTCCTGTATTCATTCGTCCTTTGTTTTAGGCTATTACGTTCTTTCTCTGATGGATTGTTACTATCGCCATTATTATTACTACCTTCAATATCATTAAAATCATTACCAGTTACCTCAAATCTACACCGGGACTACAAACGCCCTTACGCTCGGAGACAATTAGGTCGATGTTTCTGTTACAGATTCTTTTTCTTTTTTTCGGGGGCATCCCAAGTCCTTCAGCATTTTAAGAACACGCCCACAAGCGCGACTCAACCTTATTATATGGGGGTGCCAAATCAGCCAACTCTGATATATATATATCTATTTAGATATATATATATATATTTATCAACCACGTGGTATGCCTAAGGACTCGAACCTCATGCGGCGAGAACGTTACTAGTGACGAGTGACTATATAAAAATGTATCTCTAATCACTGGGACCCATTCAGTGTTGTGTACACACACACACACACACACACACACACACACATATATATATATATATATATATATATATATATATATATATTTCTCATATGACATCACCATGGGAGGAAATAGGACACTCACTAGGTCAAAATACGTTTACGGATTCATAATAAATCAAGTCACATTAGCTCATGTCAAAATAGGGCATTTAACGTTATGAAAGGTCAGTCCTACATCCATCATATTAAAATTCATATCTGTAAGAATAATAAAAGAATATGTGAATGAATAAATAAATAATTGATATATCCAAGATGGAGGAATTCAACATAAAAAATCAACAGGAACTTTATACTTGTATATACGTATGAAATGAGTATGTGTGTGATTCACCATGGTCTTTGCATCACGTCTTGGACTCGTGATCGACAGCTATTTCCCTCCCCAAAGAGAGCTCAGAGCTCATATGGCCGATCTATGGGTAATGCTGTGACCTTACACGGACACACACACATATATCCCCGCCCACGAGAGTTGAAGTAACGACTCATAGCGCAGCGATACTGAAATTATTTCAGCCCTGGACGGGATTCTAACCCGGACCGCCGTAGTGGCAGCCGGGAACCCTATCAACTGCGCCACCGAGTGTGTGTGTGTGTGTGTGTGTGTGTGTGTGTGTGATTCAGCATGGTCTTGGATCACGTGGTGGACTAGAGATCGACAGCTATTTCCCTCTCGGAAGCTCAGAGCTCATATATGACCGATCTATGTGTAATGCTGTGATCTTACACGTACACACACACCCAACTCCCCGCCCACGAGTTGGAGTAACAACTCGCAGCGCAGCGATACTGAAATTATTTCATCCCTGGGTGGGATTCGGACTCGGACCTCCGTAGTGGCAGCCGGGAATTCTACCAACCGCGCTATCGAGGTGTGTGTGTGTGTGTGTGTGTGTGTGTGTGTGTGTGTGTGTGTGTGTGTGTGTGTGTGTGTGTGTGTGTGTGTGCGCGCGCGCGCGATTGGGCATCAGTGACCGCAGCTGTCTGAGAGAGAAGACGTCTTTGTGCGCGGGTGGCAATTACCGTGTTCCCGCCTGCTTGGAGAAGTATACTCCTCTTCCTCCTCCTCTCCCTCCTCTTACTTCCAGGAATCGTATAATTCTCATGTATATCTTATGTTTCTTGCAGTAATGGTGGTCTGTGTGTGTGTGTGTGTGTGTGTGTGTGTGTGTGTGTGTGTGTGTGTGTGTGTGTGTGTGTGTGTGTGTGTGTGTGTGTGTGAGTGTGTGTGTGAGTGTGTGTGTGAGTGTGTGAGTGTGTGTGTGCGTGTGTGTGCGTGTGTGTGTGAGAGAAAGAGAGATAGATAGATAGATAGATAGATAGAGAGAGAGAGAGAGAGAGAGAGAGAGAGAGAGAGAGAGAGAGAGAGAGGGGATAGAGAGATGGAGGAGGGGGAGATAGATAGATAGATAAAGAGAGAGTGAGAGAGAAAGAAACGGAAGAGAGATAGAGGGAAAGAGAGTTCCGACAACAAGCAAGCCACATTTTTTTTTTTTTTTTTTTGAGCTGGACAATTTTGGGGTTCCCAGATCCAAGTATCTCTTGTATCCTGACTGCTGCATGACAGCAGCACCCATGGAATTTAGGGTCAGCCCCAATATACCTGTGTCAGCCATTTAACTATAGGCCTACACTGGTTTGCCTTCTGACAACGTAGAGCCCTTGCATGCGATAATGCAGTACTGTTACGCAGCATAATTATGCTGTATTACTATTGTTATGGTTGTTCGTGTGTGTGTGTGTGTGTGTGTCTATACGAGTACGTGGGTGCGAGAGAGAGAGAGAGAGAGAGAGAGAGAGAGAGAGAGAGAGAGAGAGAGAGAGAGAGAGAGAGAGAGAGAGAGAGAGAGAGAAAGTGAGAGAATGGTTGGTCTTAGGACCAAGTAACCATATAAATGTTTACATTCATTTCTTAACCACATTGCCTGAGTCCACTTGTTGCATACACGCATCTCGGTATATAAATTTAATGTATACTTAAGTATATCATTTTACACATGCGCGCACCTGTTTACAAGAACGTGTGTACCATGCATAAACGTCCATGAGCATTTGTAAATGTACATACTTAATTGAGATTATTATGTATGATTTCATATCAAACTATAGACTGTACTGTGAGACTCAGTCTGGGCCAGTTACCTTCAGCATAATTCGTGAACGTCAACTCCGACTACATGAGCATGTGGCGCGACGTTTCCATGATGCTGATCCTTCTCGCAGGGTTCTTGTCTCCACAAGAGACAACCCTCGGTGGAGGAGAAGACGAAGGAGACGCCCACAAAATTCATGGCTGGAGGGGCAAGCGGATCGAACCTGTCGACAGTTGTTTGGAGTGGGGAGGGAGGAAGGGTGTCTGCATGGGAGCTTGCTCTCCGGAGAGAGACCGTGAAGGGGACTGGCGCTGGCGTGTGAGTGGAGCAAGGCGCTCCCTGGCGTACGATGTCCCCAATGGATGATGACGATGTGTATCATTTGTGAGCTTGTAAGTTGAATTAATTCATTTTACCCATGTATGGATCTATTTACAAGAGACTAACATGTTTCTGCATTGATCATTTTGCATAAGGTCCACATGGGCGTTAGGATGAGTATTTTGGTATTTTGATTTATTTGTGATTGTATATATGTGTGTGTGTGTGTGTGTGTGTGTGTGTGTGTGTGTGTGTGTGTGTGTGTGTGTGTGTGTGTGTGTGTGTGTGTGTGTGTGCGCGCGTGTGTAAGTTTAAAACGCGTGACTGTCTTTGCTGAATATGTAGACATTTGCATGTGTAAGACTTTACAAACGTGAAGTTTATAGGTGTTGTTTACAACTCGTAAATCAATAATAACGATAAATGTTAATTATAATTTAAATGCCTGGAAACCCGCAGCCCCTGAGCAGCAAGCAACAGTACCCGATTCCTTCCATATATTTTCTTAAAAGAGATCATCGTCTTTGTGTTGTATTGGTGTGGGTCTGTTTCTATGTCATCAACTTGTAGGAAGAAGATGAGGAAGAGGAGGAAGGAGGAGGAAGTAGGAGGAAGACGGAAGGAGCAGGAAGTAGGAAGAAGGAGGGGAAGAAGGAGGAAGAAGGAGGAAGTAGGAGGAAGGAAGTAGGAAAGAGAAAGGAGAAGGGAGGAGTTGAAAGGAGAAGAGACTGGGTAGGAGAAGAGAGTAGGGAGAAGAAGGGGGTAGGGAGGACGAGGAAGTGAGATAAACAGTGTTTCTAGTTGTGAAGACATATCGTGCTAAAGAGAAAGAGTCATTGGGATGGTCCACAAGAGATTAAGTTGAGTAGAACAAGAGTGATAATAAAATACAAAAAATGGTTACTTTTTTAGTGGATATTAATCTCTAGTCATTAAAGGATGCTACGTGACTCTAGTCCGTAAGAATTTCACTAAAGTCACTAAAAATTCATTTAAGTCACTAAAATAATGAGTGCATAAAAGCCCAAACAGGGTGAGTAGGGGGAGGAGAAAGAAGGATATGAAAGAGAACGAGGAAGGGAAGTAGGATTAAAAGGAGGTGGAGGAACAGGAGAAAGAGGAGGAGGAAGAGGAGGAGGAGGAGGAGGAGAAGGAGGAGGAGAAGAGGGAGGAGAGCAGTCACCAGTTATTAGCTTTCTTTGTGGGAGAATTGGAGGGGTCAGTTGTTGAAAGAAAAAAATTGTATACATTTAATATATATATATATATATATATATATATATATATATATATATATATATGTATACATATATATACATATATATATATATATATATATATATATATACTGTATATATATATATTTGAACGTACCTTAATGGTGGTATACATGTTTAAATCAAGATAGGCTTGAACCCTGTATGTGTGTAAGATCCAATCCTGCATGTACGTGAGTACACATAAATAAGAGATACTGGGATAGGAGTGGCTAAATGGGATTTGAGTCTGCATGATGTGGGTGTGTGCGGCCACCCTCTAATAAGGATGGAATTACCTCTGGTACCTCTCTCTCCACAACGGCGGACATCTTAAGTGTGGTAGACCAGTGTCACATATACTGTATATGCTAGCACCTAATAATCAGTATGGTCGAACTGATTACACCGATTTCAGATTTCATTCCCAACCACAGCCATTATTCCAACGTACCAAACATACTTCACATCCAGCACTTCTCACCATACATACAACCTTGCCCAGCCGGATTAAGCCACCGTGATGTACATAGGCTGCATCGTCCCTCAGGGGACAGGCCGGTCCTGGAGTGGGCCATAAATGCAATACATGTAAAAAGATTGAGGTTAACCTTTGAACTGACTCTAAATCACCTTGATCTCGTCATGGCATCCATGGAGATTTTGCGCATGACGCTTTCATCCTCTTTTTGACCATTTTCAATACAGCGACATGCTTTTTTGTATTTATTCTGGTTAAGCTCAGGTTATTTTGAGAACCTGGGGGGAAGTGGAGGGTGACGTGGGGACAGATGCTGGTGGACTCCGGTCTGAAAGAGGTCACCAATGATCGCGACCCCCTTCGAGAATGTATTTTGTCTCCTCGAGGAATTCTATGGCTCGTCTAACACGTATTGTCTTCTCATCGTGCCCCGACCACGACACGACGTCGTGCTCTCAAACAATCATGGATGTTGTTTACGTGCGCTTTTGCACGTGAACGTGGTCGTGACATGTGAAAGCGTCCATAGACATCCATCGTTATTTGAGAGCACGACGTCGTGTCGTGGACGGCGCACACCGACAAGTAGATAAGTGTGAAACGAGCTTAAAATGTACGCGCTTAGCCAGAAAAATGACTGTAAGGCAGCTCGCACACCAAAGCAACCAGTTGCATTCCGAATGACAGATAGGTTGCTTTAGAACCCTTCACACCGAGGCAACTGAAACAGCGGTTGCATCAATGTGAGGGGTTCTAAAGAAACCAATGTGTCAGGCGCAATGCAACTAGTTGCGGCGTCGTAAACAACTGGTTTCATGTAACTGGTTGCGGCGTCGTAAGCAACTGGTTTCATGCAACTGTTTGTGTTGGTGTGCGAGCTGCCTACGTGGGCGGATGGAAGACTAACATTTGACAACCATGCTACAATAACAAGTTAAACACACCCACACGACCTCTGATTTACGAACAACGGCGACAAACACGCAGGAAACACCTTGGCGTGTAAAAACACAAACACACACTACTGCGTTCCTTCCGTGCTTGCGGCGTGAAAAGTTGTCACTAATACTGCACATCGTTAATCTCCCTCAGTAAAGGAAGTGTGTGTGTGTGTGTGTGTGTGTGTGTGTGTGTGTGTGTGTGTGTGTGTGTGTGTGTGTGTGTGTGTGTGTGTGTGTGCGCGCGCGCGCGTGGTATCTTAGGTAACAGTATTAGCAATAAGTCGGACTATATAAACTCTGAGATTTCATCCGGAAGAGTAACAGCTGTCGGTCTCAAGTCTAACACGTGTTCCAAAACAATGTATTAGTTTCTTATATTGTGTTATTACTTCCTCGACATCCTTTCCTTCCCCCCCCCCCACATGGGCAAAAATTGGGTTATCAAGAGAGTGGCTAACGAGTGGAATAGATTTAGCAACCTATTGGTTGTTTTAATAGAAAACGAGATTATCTTATGGATAAGGGTGAGAGGTGATAAGCGACATGGAACTGCTTAAAGTAGGTCTTATGTTTCCTTACAGTCTCCTCCATTCTTATTTTTTTATTCTCCAATAAAAAAAAATATATCCTCGCTGTCCCCAGACGATTCTATTCGCCCCTGGGGAGGTCACGGAAACAAGAGGATTGAGTTGAATAAGAGGTTTAATTCTGTTTGATTGTTCGTATTATAGAACTCAATAGCTGGTGTATGCTAAGGACAGCATGGATTTTATTAGTGACTGTGCAATTTGTGTTTGTGTGTGTGGGCGTCGGGGGTGTGTGCGTGTATGTGTGTACGTGTGTGAAAATTGTACACTCACATGGTGCTAACATCCTCCTGATGACGCCAGCAAGGCCACAAGCTCTGCCTGTGACGTCACAGCTGACGTGGGCGTGGACAAGAGGCGGAGCGTGGGCGTGGTGGAGGGAAAGGGTGGGAGGAGGAGAAGGTGTGGGGATTTAGTCATCCATGGCATTATGTCAGGTCTACATAAGGGTCATTACTGGTGGATCAAATAAAGGCTTCAGACTCCTTACCTTCTTTCGCCCTTGGTTTTCCATCATATTTTTTCTCCTCCCACCTCGTCACCTTTCCTTTAGTTCTATGTCTTCTTTTCTTCTTCTTCGTCGATTACATCTGCCCATTATCTTTCCATTCTCCTCACAACTTATTTTCCCTTTAACCAAACCTTTCTCCATTTTCTAATCAATATTTAAGGGACTTTTAAAGACATCTTACGAACTAATCAAGTATTCTTTTCCTGCCTATAGAAAATATATATATATATATATATATATATATATATATATATATATATATATATATATATATATATATATCAAATCAGCCATCCCGAGTCCACTGCCTCCTTGATAGCATTCCATGATTCACACGACCGCGCCAACCTCTGCCACGTCACTCCTGCAAACTTCTCAATCTCGTCTCTCCACCTTTTGTCTGGTCTCCCTCTTCCATGCTTCCCATCTCGCGGCGTCCACTCAGTAACACACTTGCTCCATCGCTCATCAGTCGTTCGCACTAACCTGCCCAATTCCACTTCTTCTCTTTTACCGCCTCCACAATATCTTTCACTCTAGTCTGCTCTCTCACCCAACTTGCTCTCTTTCGGTCTCTCAGCGTTATTCCCATCACTGATATCTCCATTCTCCTCTGTGCAGTCCTTAGCTTTGTTTCCATCGACTTTGTTATTTTCCAAGTCTCACACCTGTAGATTATTGTTGGCAGAATGCACTGATTGTAAATTTTACGTTTCAAACATAAAGATAGAGAGCCTCTCACGATTTTATTATACTTACCAAACGTCTTTTTATTTCATTGTCATGATCTTTCGTCACTTTCACCATCTGGCCTTAATAATTATACTCTTCAACTTCTTCAAGACTCTCACCATCGATTCTAATCTCTTTACTTTTAATTTTTGTGGCTTTACTCTTATTCATTTTTAAACCTACTTTGAGACTTTCTTTGTTCAGATCACTCAGCATATCTTGCAAGTCTTCTGCCCTTTCTGAAATAATAATAATAATAATATCATCCGCAAATCTTAGGTGGTTCAAATATTCTCAATTAATCTTCAAACCTTTCTCTTGCCAACTCATCCTTCTGAAAATCTCTTACAAGCAAGCTGTAAATAATTTGGGTGAAATGGTATCGCCTTGCCGTACTCCTTTCTCGATCTTGATCTTTTCTGTATCTTTATGTCGTCGAATTATAGCGGTACCTTTCGCATAAATCTTCTCTAAAACCCTTACGATCTGTTTGTTTGTACCCTGCTTGCGTAACGAGTTAGTATTGCTATTTGTTCTACCGAGTCAAAGGCCTTCTCGCAATCTACAAAAGATAAACACAGAGGTATATATATATATATGTGTGTGTTATTAACCTCTCCTTTACCCCTTCTTCAATACGATATTCTCCTAAAGAATAGAAGCTCTGGCAACACTGACGCAATACTACATTTGTCTTTCACTTGTCGCCCCCAAAACCCCGCTTATCACTCTTCTATGTTTGAGGGGTGTGGTGGGCCAGTGGCTAGAGTGATTGTCCAACATATTTGACCCTTCAAAGCCGTGGAGCTTCTCTAAAACAAATTAAATCACTTGACGGTAGCCAGATAAAATACAAATCCTTCAATTTCCACTGTTATCAGTCTATAAGTAATTGATCTGATCAACTGTTTCTTTCTTGAACACCACGAAAGCACAGATTCCTTGAACTCTTTAGAAAGCTGAACAACGTTGAACAATTAAAGAACAAATGGAATGATGTTCAAATTCAGGTTTCATAACGTGAAGACAGGTTTTTGGGACTGGGTTCTTAGCCCACCTTTCGTCACTTATCCCACACTCTTATGGGTGTCTGTTTAGACTTCTGAAGAAGACGAGTTTTCAACACTGAATAAAATCGTTAAACAACCACTAAATCCTACTAGTGGTTTAAGTCCCTGTTTGGGGTCCTTTGTGGTCCCCCGAATGGTCCAAGGACCACAAACTGGACCACAATTTGGACCGCAAGCTGAGGAACAAATGTTACAAAAAGCTCATTCGCAAGTTCCAGGGTGCGTTGCCGCTGACGTGGATGACGTGGTAAGAATGGCACCAACAACAACTAAAAGTGGCGGCACACTAGGCTAGCATGCTACTTGCTTTTGCTAATTCGTTTGGGTAGAAACGACTTCGGTTACAATATTCTAGACTTCCGTAAGAACATCTTAACAATGTGTCTAACATTCGTATTCTAGGTTTAACTTCTCTTCGTTCGTCATTCAGCTTCTCACTCTATGACACAAGAGTTTTTAACATTTGGAAAACTGAAAAACAAAAGATCGTCACCGAAGCTGTTTCTACTCAAACAAAGGAGCAAAAGCAAGCAGCATGCTAGCGAGAAATGCCTAGTGTGCCACCACTTTAACAATAACACCGTTCATAGGAACAGCAGCGACGCTGAGGTTGCAAGGTCTTTAATAGCGGCAGAAGAGGATTATGACAACAGGTAGGTACTCGTAGATAGGAGAGCAGTTAGTACAGTAAATAACTAGGATTTAAATTTGACAAATTTAGGTTTAAGAAGGAAATAGGCAAGAAATGGTTTACCAACAGTGGTTAACGAATTAAATAGACTTATTAACAATGAGGTGAGCGCCGAACCAATTGATTATTTTAAGAGAAGATGAGATAACATTGTGGATATGGATGACAGGTGGTAAAGGACATGAAGCTGCCTACTGTAGGCCTTATGGCTTCTTGCAATCTCCTCGATTCTTATGTTAGGTTAGGTTAGTTGAACATTTTTCTTCTTTTTCCCTCCTTTTTGGATACCCTCCTCTTCTCTCACCTTTCACTTACTAAGGTGGTAGATAGGTAGATAGGACGAGAAATACCACGTTCGCTTCCACCTATACACATAGGGGACCTCAATTCAGAGCATTCAAGAGTTTAAAAGCATGTTATAACAAGTATGATGATGATGATTCGGTTTAACGTCACGAACTCCCCCTATCAGGAGGCTAGGACGGTGACCCTGATAGAGGAATGTGTGGCGTGAAATCTAATGAACCATGCCCTTGGTCCAACTCGCTGGTGGCAGATTTCGACTGCCGTCACCTCGACCTCCGCCGCAAGTAGCGACGCCCCAACCCGCTCGAATATAAGAAAATGAAGATGACTATATTCATTGTTCGGGGGAAAGGTCGGTGAACTGAGTCTGTGACAGATTTTTTTTTTTTTTTTTTTTTTTTTTTTAATACACACTTCCTCAATGATGGATGTTGTAGGATGAGCGGGATGGCATGTCATTCGGCGTTAGCAAAATACTCACAGAAACACTCTGGACAACAACATCGAAGACACACAACTCACTAGGACACAGAAACCCGTAAGTATCGACGTGCAGCACCAAATACCCTAATCCAGGGGTGGGCAGCCCTTGGCACGCGTGCAATTTCTGGCACGCTAACGACTTTTTTTCCGACACGCGAAACCCAGAGATCACTTCTTTTGTATGACTACAGGTAACCGCATGCTGCGCTGGTGTGGCGGATTAGGGCCCTTGTAGGAGATTTGGTTGATTTTGGCGCGCTCGTTTTAAAAGGTTGCCCACCCCTGCCCTTATCATACGTCGATCACGAAAGTAAAGGGGGGGGGGTCTGGGGGGAGGGGGAGAGAGAGAGAGAGAGAGAGAGAGAGAGAGAGAGAGAGAGAATCCTCTGGTTCAAACATCCTTAGCGCCTTTATGTTCATATTGTGATTAGATTGCAGCAAATCACACTGTGTTGTGGTCAGCCATCCACCCCCCCCCCGTTCATGAATTCTCAACATTCCTGTGGACCCCATTCTTTTTTCTTTTTTTTTTTTAGAGGAGGAGGTAGGTAAGTAAATGAAGAAGTATAATTAGATAGGGTTGTAAGAAGTCGATAGGTAGGCAGGTAGAAAGTGAATAGGTAAGTAGGAAGGTATGAAGGTAGGTAGGCAAGTAGGTACAAATAAATAATAAATAATAAATCAATCAAATAAAGATTAACAATTAATCAAATAAATAAACAAATAAAATCAACAAATAATTATAAAAAATAAATAATAATAATAATAATACAAAACAAATAAACAAAAGAAAACAAACAAATCAATGGAAATATATGTAATAAAATTAGATAAAAAAAATAGATAGGCGGGTGGGTAGGTAAGGTAGGATAAGTAGGTAAAGTACAGTAAGCAAGCTGTGGCAGCCACCGGTACCTTCCCAATCCTTCTCCCAACTCCTCCTCCTCCCTCCCTTCTCTCTTCTGTCCTCCTCCTTTCTCACTCTCTCACTCCTCTCCCACCTTTTCCAAATAGCTGGCCTGCACAGGTGTGCAGGCCGCTCACTCCCTTTCTGCCAGCCTGATGCCGTTGCAGGCAGGCAAGAAGACTAAGAGGTAGGTCAGGAGGCTAACAGGCAGGCGAGCAGTGTTGTAGGCAAGCTGGGAAATAGGCAAACATAAGTTGAGATAATAGTATATCACTTAGCAACTATTAACGCACCCCTGCTCAGTTCTCATCTCCCATCATCGTACCAGCCCTACCTCTTCAACCGCATCCTTAATTCCCACCCCCCATCCTCCCCTTCTCATGGCTTCCACCCTCTGTCTACGGTTCCCCCTCCTCCCCCTCCCCTCCTCTCTGCGCCCTCATCTCCTCGTTCTCTTATTTCGCTCCTCCTACCCCCTACTCATATTACCCTCCCTCCTCCCCTTAAACCCTCCCACTCCTCTTCTCCTCCATGTAAAACCTCCACCTCACCGTCTCCCGGAGAAGAAGAGGAAGAGGAGGAAGGAGGAGGAGGAGGAAGTAGGAGGAGAAAGCGAAGGAGGAGCAGAGGTAGAGGTACAGCTGGAGAAGGAAGGGGAGAAGGAGGAGAAGGAGGGAGGAGGAGGAAGAGGAAGTACACAACACAAAGGAACACAAAGGAAGAACAAACAACAGTAGGCCTACTCGCCCTAACGAGGCTGTGTGTGTTTACTATACTAAGCTACAGTTAAGAAAACAGGGTAACTAGGCGATAGAAAATGAACTGACATTACTGCTACCACTTTGATGTTGTCAAAGCCTTTGAACATTTTAAAAACCTCGATTAAATCTCGCATTCTCCTTTTTGAAAGTGAGAATAAATTTAGACTTTTAAGTCTTTCTTCATACGGCAGATAACTCAGCCTGGGTATCATTTTGGTCATTCTTCGTTGCACTCTTTCTAGTTTATTAATATCTTTCTAGTAGTATGGGGACCAAAATTGTACACAGTATTCGAGATGGGGACGGACCAAGGAATTATAAAGTTTTAGCAATATTTTTTCTGATTTATTTTCGAAGACTCTTTCGATAAAGCCAACCAATTTCTTTGCTATTGGAGGAGGAAGCGAAGGACGAGGAGGAGGAGGAGGAGGAAAGGAAGAAGCAGAGGAGAAGGAGGAGGAGAAGGAGGAGGAGGAGAAGAGAAGGAGAAGGGAGAGAAGTCGACTCTTCTTCTTTCTCCTGCTCTAGGGAAGGGTTTTCTTCGTCGTCTTTGAGAATCTTTATTCTGTCCAACCCAGGATGATCCATGCGCCCTCCTAAAGGGGATCCTCTCTGATCCTCCTAAGGGGGATTCAATCACTCACACTTTCAATAAACAAATTAATAAATGATAAATGAAAAAGATAAAGAATGAAATAAAGAATAATAACACATATTATGGAATAAATAAAACAAAATATATATGACAAAGTGAAATGAAATATATGAAATCAAATTAAATCAAATAAATCAACTGTATAAAATGAAATATATGAAATAGAATAAAATAAAATATATCAAAAATCTAATATATATATATATATATATATATATATATATATATATATATACATATATATATATATATATATATATATATATATATATATATCAATAACAATAATGATAAAATTAATTAAATACAAAACACAAACGAACACAGCAAATACGCAAATTACCTTTAGTACCTGTATTATACATTACGTTATATTGTTTTGGTGTGTTTATATGGAAAAAAGAGGGAATCGCAGCCTCTATGTTGAGATTTCAGCCGTTTCAGGATAACCTTGGCGACCATACTGTCCACACCAAGCCAGTGAGGAATGCCTTTGCGACCGTTTCCTCTGTCAAGCATGTGCTATCTACGCGATACATTTGCAAAATAAAAATAAATAAACAAAATAAAGATTAAAAATGAATAAACTAAATAAATAAATAAAAACATGATCAAAAATACAAAAAATAATTTAATAAAAAATATCTATCTATTCTACCTGTATACCAAGAGGTTTTTTCCCCCTCATTAGGGAGGTAGCCAAGTCAAAGGTATGATGTACCCACTCTCACCCATTCCACTCCCCTCCACCACCCTTCCCTCCCTCTCATCTTAGCTCCTCATGGACGACGGGTCATCCCTGTATCCCGTCCACTGCCCTGGGTCAGAAGCAATGTGGCAGGACACAGTATAAAATATATACATTTTAAAATTAAACAAATTAATAAATAAATATCAAAAGTGAATCAAATAAGTAAATAAATAAATTTAACAAATAAATACACAAAATAAATAATAGTAATAATAAGATTAAACAAATAAATAAATAAAAAATTAATCAAATACGTTAATAAACAAATAAAACGAGCAAATAAATATACAAAATAATAACAGTGATAATGATAACAATGCAAAAAAATCAATAACGAATGAATATACAATAAAATCAAGTAAAAAGTTTATGGCACCCTCCACAAGCTTCCCCCCCCCATGTCTCTTCCTCCCTCCTTCCTACTCACTTCAACCCCCCCTCCTACCCCACCCCCACACCCCTCCTTATGCGGTCGAGAACCTTCTTTCCCATGGAAGCTGGCCGGGAAAGGGGGGGTAGGACCAAGACGCATTTCCACCCCTCCATGCCTCCCCCCCCTAACCATCCATTAACTTTGATCAACCTCATACATTGCCAGCTACCGCACTCTCCCCGCCCACCACCCCTTCAAAGTGACCAATGAAAAGGAATTCCGTCTCTGAGTTATTTTGGTCGATTTTCTTCCTCATGATCCAGCAAGAAATGCCCGGCTCTCCTCTTCTTCCTTCTCATCTCTCCCCCTCCCCCCTCCTCCTCCTCTCTCTCTCTCTCTCCCTCCCCTCCTCCTCCTCCTCCTCCTCCTCCTCCTCCTCCTCCTCCTCCTCTCTCTCTCTCTCCTTCTCCTCCTCCTTTCTCTTCCCCTTCCCCCTCTCCTCATATCTCTCCCTATTCCTCCTCCTCTCTCTCAATCCCCCTCCTCCTCCTCCTCTCTCTCCCTCCTCCTACTCTTCTCTCGCCCTCCCTCTACCCTTCTTCTCCTCCTCCTCTCTCTCCCCCTTCCCTTCCTTCTCATCTTCTCCCTATTCCTCCTCCTCCTCTCTCTCTCTCCTCCTACTCTTCTCTCGCCCTCCCTCTACCCTTCTCCTCCTCCTCCTCCTCCTCTCTCTCCCCCTTCCCTTCCTCCTCATCTCTCCCCCTATTCCTCCTCCTCTCTCTCAACCCCCCTCCTCCTCCTACTCTTCTCTCGCCTTCCCTCCACCCTCCTCCTCCTCTCTATTCTTCCCCCTCCTCCTTCTCTCTCTACCTTCCACTATTCCTTCTCCTCTTCTTTCCCTCCCCATCCTCCTGTTCTGTCTCCCTCCCCCTCCTCCTCTCTCTCCTTAGCCCTTCTCATTCCCTTCCTCTCCCCCTCCCCTCCTCTCCCTCCTCCTTCCCCTTTCCTCCCTCCCTCCTTCTCTCTCTCTCTTCCTTCCCTCCTCCTCCACTTCTCTCCCCCTTCCTTCCTCCTTATCCTCTCTCTCCCCTGCTCTCTTCCTCCTCATCTTTGCCTCCCCTTTCCCTCACCCTCATTCCTCCTCTCCTCCAACTCTTCTCTCTCCCTCTACCCTTCTCCTCCTCCCCTCCTCCTTCTCCTCTCTCTCTCTCCCTTCCCCTCCTCCTTCTCCTCTTCTCTCCCTCCTCCTTTTCTCTCCCCTACTCCTTCTCCTCTCTCTCTCCCTTCCCTTCCTCCTCCCCCTCCTCTCTCTCCCTCCCTCCCCTTCCCTTCTCTCCCTCCTCCCTCTCCTTTCCTCTCTCTCTCCCCCTCCTCCTCTTCCTTCACACTCCTCCTACACTTCTCTCTCCCTTCCCCTCCTCCCTCTCTCTCCTTTCTCTTCCTCCCACTCCTCCTCTCTCTCTCTCTCTCTCCCCCCTCCTACTCCTCCTCTCTCCCTCCCTTCCCCTTCCCCTCCTCCTTATCTCCTCTCTCCTCTTCATCTCTTTTCCCCCTCCTCCCTCCCTCCCCCTCTTACTCCTCTCTTTTCTCCTCCTCGTCTTCCCCGTCCTCCTCCCGCAAGCACACTATCCAACCAAATAACGACAACAGTTTGGTTTAGCCGCCCCGTTGGGTGTTGTGTGAGGAGGGGGCATCAAGTCCGGGTATGGGGGTGGGGGGTCACTGCTGGTTGCTTGGTCACACGTGTGTTTAGCCACTGAGGTCTTTTCGGCTGTTGCTGTTGCACTCTTGGGTTGGAAGGAGACGGTCTCGGTACTCTAGATGTGCCCGAACTTTCTCATCGTATTTGATTTTACTTCACTTAAGAAAAATAAAGCAAAAGGACAAGGACACAGTACAGTAGTTTAGACATGTCCGGACCTATCTTGTTTTATTTCGTTCTATTTTTCTAATTTAAGGAAAAATGTGAAAAATGCAGGTATATAATGTACTCTTACACATTAAAATCATACACACACGTATATATATACATATATATATACATATATATATATATATATATATATATATATATATATATATATATATATATATATATATATATATGATGGACAGAAGCTTTGCCACTGACATTACTGAGATCCCACATAAGAATTTTCCATTACAACAGCCACGAAACACTAAGCCATTAAAATCCAACAACATCCAACTTACACAATATTTCGTCAATCAACTTTCACGTTCAATGTCAACATGCCTGCGAAAAAAAAGGGACGGACAATATCCGGGAAATGATGATTACAATTCCTTCCGGGAAATTTCGAAGGTCGTCGAAGAAAATATCTTCGGCTCGTTTCACACGTATCGACTTTTCGCCGTGCTCCAAAACGTCACGACCACGACCGCGTGTGAAAGCATTCATGGACACCCATGGTTATTTGAGAGCATGACGTCGTGTCGTGGACGGCGCACGGCGAAAAGTCGATGAGTGTGAAATGAGCCTTCCGGTTACAAATATCTTGGGAATTTATTAACCATTACGATTCAGTTTGCTTATGTGCACATGAGTCGCTTGCCTAAGTCAGTCAGTCGTGGGCAACCTGTGTGTGCGTTTTTTTTTTTTTTTTTTAGGCCACACACTGTGTGGCTCCGCAAGCTTCTTACATAAATACTATTACGTCAAAAAGATGATGTCATATACTGTAAATCTGTAAAACATTCCTGGGAATATTTTATACATACATACACCCCCCAGATATATATATATATATATATATATATATATATATATATTATATTATATATATATATATACTGTATATATATACATTCCACTTCGAAAAGATCTGTAGCCATCAACTATTATTTGTATAAGTGT
Source organism: Oratosquilla oratoria (assembly GCF_046742065.1). NCBI lineage: Eukaryota > Metazoa > Arthropoda > Malacostraca > Stomatopoda > Squillidae > Oratosquilla > Oratosquilla oratoria. The sequence goes on from NC_134784.1 coordinate 11,109,885, forward strand.
ATTTCCTAATTTGAACTTATATCTTTTTGTATTGCGGCACATTACTTTTATTGAACTTTAAAAAGATGGCTCTTCTAGCTATAAGGATTGCCGACCACTGGACTAAGTCATCCCCTCAAGTTTGTATTTACCAGACTTCATTTACTTTGCACTGTACAGGAAAAGAGAAACGCTCGTTCTGCCTCACTCGTCCAATTAATTATAATACCCGACTACAAATTAACATACGGTTCCAACTTACGCTATATCTCCTAGGTCTCTAATGTGTGTGTGTGTGTGTGTGTGTGTGTGTGTGTGTGTGTGTGTGTGTGTGTGTGTGTGTGTGTGTGTGTGCGTGTGTGTGTGTGTGTGTGTGGTACATGAACACGGTTGTTTGGGAGTGTGGTATTCATACATGCATGACAACAGCGGTCATCCGAGACGAGAAAGACAAAACAGCTCCCCTCGTTTGACTCTATCTGTAGACATGCAACATATCTTTGATTAGTTCTAACATGCAAAGAGAGAAAGGGAGAAAGGGAGAAAGAGAGAAAGAGAGAAGGAGGAAGAGAGGGATAGGAAGAGGGGGAGAGGGGGAGAGAGGGATAGAGAGAGATAAGAAGAGGAGATAAGGTAGAGAGAGAGAGAGAGAGAGAGAGAGAGAGAGAGAGAGAGAGAGAGAGAGAGAGATAGGAAGAGGGAGAGAGGGAGGGAGATGAGAGAGAGAGGGAGGGAGGGAGAGAGGGAGGGAGAGGGAGAGAGAGAGAGATAGGAAGAGAGGGAGAGGGAGAGAGAGGGGAAGAGGGAGAGAAAGAGAGAGAGAGAAGGAGAGGGAGGTCGAAATCATTCTCTCGGCCACACCTATACAAATCTTAAGACTTAATCCGGCGTGGAGAGAACCCGGTTAACGTCTTAGTTGATATTAACAGATATTATCCTAACCCTTTGTAGTTTACTAACCTCGACAGAAGTGTCAGGAGATGGTTAACATGAAAATATGCACTAAAGGGGACGTCCAATCCTGACCAATATGTTGCTATACACAGTAACTCCTTTATAATATTTTTTCGACCAAATTGCATTAATACAATAACGAAATACATATCAATATAGTTATGGCATCCTCTGGGAAAAACTTATATAAATAAATGAATAATTGATTCGTTTTAACTACGCGAACTCCTATCAAGAGTTTACGATGGTGTCCCTTGCAGACTTTATAGCGTGGAGTTTAATGAAGCATGTCTTTGGTCCTACTCGCTAGCGGTTATGTTCAAATTATCGTCACCTCGACCTCAGCCACAAACACTGACGCTCTAACACCCCCGGCCAACGAGCATCCACACATAAATAAATATAAATAAATATACAAAAATAGAATAATAAATAAATAAAATTAATATAAAAGAAATAAAAAGAAATAAATTACTAGACTACAAGTCTAAAAACTATATTATATGACGAAGACTGTTGTGAAAGGGTGACATTATCCTTTTCTTCAGGTATCGTGGGTAGTGGAAGGTGGTAGTAATGGGTTGTGGTTTTGATAAATGGGGAGGGGAACTATAGCGAGATTATTAACAGCTATGGTACGAATTTTCCTTTCCTGTTCCAAGAAAAAAAAATGTACCTCTGCTTCTAACTTCACTGTAAACAATAATACGATTAATTTCACTTGCATGAGTGTAAATTATCACTTAGATGACAAATATAATTTTAACACTTCTTCATCTTTCGGCTGAGCTGCAAGAAAATGTTAAATTGATTGAAAGTATCAAAGCATTTAATGAATACCTAACCGAGGTTGCCAGCTGATTTCGCTTGGAGAGTGACTTCTATTTCCGACTTCTCGAAAACGAGCATTTATTGTGCAGTTAGAAAAGTAATTAGTCAACGCCCAATCTCGGAATTTTGACTCTTTTCATAAGCTTGTAAATTTATTCGATTTCATTATAGACGGTGGGTACCTGATCCTCTCAAGGATAGCGTCCTGGTTTCCTACTCCTATAGCCCGGATGCGGAGATGTATAAAGGTATGACGACCTTAGTGAGGTTTATACAATGACCTTTATTTATTTTCGCTCCTCAAATTTTATCATTTATTTCTAGTTTAAAATTCCCAGTCATAGCATCTCTCAACTGACAACGTTCTAAGTTATCTTATTAGTTTATAATAATAATTTATAATCTAAAATAATATATTCAATAATATAACTAAAAATAGTAATTTATAATAATAATATATTAAGTATCTATCTTATATTGTTTTATTTCTAACTCCCTGTATATCTATCTGAACACATTTAATTTTTTTCGAAATTATGGTCTGTTCGTTCTATTCCTAGTTCTGTTACTGCTAGATAAATTAGACACTTGGTAAAAAAAATTAACTTGTTAACTCGTAAATCTTAACATGTGTTTATCGTTGCCACAATGGCATCCCAATTTTCGAGTTTTCGAGTTCCTTTTTTTGGATATATATATATATATATATATATATATATATATATATATATATATATATCAGTCACAATACGCTATGCAATTGAACATCAATTAAATAAACATCCCTGGGACAAACAGTCAATTAAAGCCGATGTTGTGTAACAGGAGCCCATCACTTCACAGCAAATCTTCAATGTTCTTCTTTACCCCAAAACTTTAATCCGGAATGGTTCCAATTGAACCGGACCCAGAGCTGACTTGCCCGGAGTGTGGAAGGATCTGCGGGTCAAGAATTGGGCTTCACCTCCGCTGGCATCAGCGGCAAAGACCTCAGCATCACTCACCTCATCACACTTTACCGGAGCACTGTCGTCATCGACCACCGACGGACCGCCATAAGCAAGCATGGAACCGGACCCAGAGCTGGGCGGTGTGGGGCGGGGCGAGTTGGGTGGGAAAGGAGGGAGGGGGAGAGGGGGAGCCTCAGCCACAGGAAGTCCAACATCCGATCCGCAAGGGTCGGTTCAACCGCAACTCAAGTGATGCAACAACCCCGGCGTCAACACCCACTCCTGCTGGTAGCGCCCCTTTCAACCCTAGCGTCTTGTCACCGGCCTCCCCCTCCCCCATCTCTACTCTGGGAAAGGTATGGGGGGGAGGGGTAATTTTTTAGGGTTTCTAGGGGGATGTAGATTCTAGGGGGACGTAGATTCTCTCTCTCTTTTGTGTGTGTGTTTCTTTTAGAAACACAATGTAATCAAGTGTCACGAGTTGAATTAAAAATATCAATATTTCACAGGGGGGGGGGTCTACAGGGTCACGCAAAAGGCTGATAAAAGCTGATCCATGCTAACCACTTTAGTTTGATAAAATCACCTAGCGATATCTAGAATAAAAGAAAGTACAACCCGGCAGGTGAGGAGCCTACGCCAGAATAGCTGCGGCCGAAGCCGACCCTTTGCCCTGTTATGCGCTTTGTGAACTGTTGGGGCAGGTAATAGTCACTGCTGTAAATCAGAGAGGAGTGCGGGATTCGAACCCACGACTAAGTGAATGCGAAACCAAAATGTTTGTCTCAGCCGTTTTGACTGTTGGGGCAGGTAACAATTTCTGCTGGGAATCGGGTAGGAGTGCGGGATTCGAACCTGAATCAAGCGAATGGGAGACCAGCATGCTTCCGATTACGTCACTGGGTAGGAAAGAAGTATGATACAGGGTTCACCGTTTCCGCTAAGAATGAATAAAATCGCCTGCTATCAACTGCAAAGTGCAATTCGAATTTTTATGATGCCTGCCATTTATTTGATCTTATTTTACTTTTTCATCTATTATATTATTATCATTATTTATACTGTTATCATAAATTATTATAATCTCTTTATTATCATTAACTATCTATTTATCTTATTTTTTGCATCCGACCTAATTATTGAGCAAAATGTCTCCTGTCGGCATGCTCTTCCTTTTTAATCCTTTGTAACTTGAGAATCACTGTCTGCAGCGTGACAGACATGTGTGTCCAAGAGCTTTGCAGCATTAAGAAGCTTCAATGACAAGCATATTATACCAGTGGTTCTCAACCTGGGAGCCATGACAAGAATTTAGAGGGAGGAGAGTTTTGGCTGGTGTTACAAGTTATATATTTTTATACAATAAGAGGAATCTGAGAAAAAAAAATCCATCACTCTTTCCTGGCAGAAGAAATATAAGATAATTATAATTGTCAAATTTGTAATAAAGCAAGAGATTTCTGTTCATCAATATTCTATTATTATTATTTTTGGTGGAGTGGGATTTGGAAGAAACATGAAGGGAAGCCAAACGAATATTGAGAATTCATGAAGAAGGGGAATGGAGCGAGAAATGTTTGAGAACCAGTGACTTAGTTCAACTACAAGTTATATCAAGAAAATAAAAATAAAACGAAATGAAAAACGTCATCGCATTTCTGCCTCAGAGAAAGCATAAAACAATCGTCTTGACGAGACAATATTCTGCCTTCAAAATAGGCCTATAACTTCATCAACCAACAATATAGTCAATTCTGCCAATATAAAGAATACATTGTTTCTGTATCATCCCTGTGTATTAAAACATAGTGGATGGAGCACATCGATTTACAAAATATTCCGAAATATCAAAAACAAACACGAAATCCATCGTCGAGCCACGAAAGGACGATTCCCAACCGAGTTGAACGCCAAATTATTATTTATCTATTATATATATATATATTGCCGAAACCACAGGGAAATTAAAGTCGGAATACTGAACGTTTTCGTCTATTACGACATCCTCAGAGTACAAAGAAAGAAAAAATAGAACACAATATTTATACAGAAGAAAGAAAACTGGGAGAGGTCATAGCCACATAAAACCTTCGGACATTATACATACAACACATTTAATTACAAATGGAAATGTTAATGTTAATAAAAATACATATACATTCATATACACATAGAAATGGTGATAGTAACAATAAAAATAATAATAATAAATAAAATAAAATAAAAAGAACAAAAACCATGTGGCCGAAAGGTCCATAGGACAATTGGGACAATTAGGAAACTAAATACTGCTTTACTATCCTATGATATTGTTTTGTTAAACCAAAACACAAGTAATATTATTATCAAATAGTACAAAAAAGAAAAAGTGTGTATGTATGTATAACGTCCAGTTTTCGTATTTCTGTTAAATATTGTTTTTTTTTCTTTTTCTTTTTTGTACTATTTGATAATAATATTACTTGTGTTTTGGTTTAACAAAACAATATCATAGGATAGTAAAGCAGTATTTAGTTTCCTAATTGTCCCAATTGTCCTATGGACCTTTCGGCCACATGGTTTTTGTTCTTTTTATTTTATTTTATTTATTATTATTATTTTTATTGTTACTATCACCATTTCTATGTGTATATGAATGTATATGTATTTTTATTAACATTAACATTTCCATTTGTAATTAAATGTGTTGTATGTATAATGTCCGAAGGTTTTATGTGGCTATGACCTCTCCCAGTTTTCTTTCTTCTGTATAAATATTGTGTTCTATTTTTTCTTTCTTTGTACTCTGAGGATGTCGTAATAGACGAAAACGTTCAGTATTCCGACTTTAATTTCCCTGTGGTTTCGGCAATATCTTTTCGTCACGCGTTATTGTGATTATTTTTGCAATATATATATATATATATATATATATATATATATATATATATATATATATATTTAGCTGAGAAGTTTCACGTCCAAGGCCAGTAACAGCAATAACAACAATATAATAATAACAAAATTGGGAAAGAAAAGGAGAGTAAAGAAAGATCCAATGGTGACTTCATTTTTTTTCCGAGATTTTTTTTTTTTTGTGGCCTCGCAAAACTGGAACAAAGAATATTTCCACACTGCACACCAAACATACATCAAAATATGTCTTCAATCCCTCAAGATAAAGATTTCGTATACCAAACAGAAATAATTTTGCCAGTAACGAAGTTAATGGATGGAATGAGACGGTGGAATGTAAAGTCTGGTATTCAAAGTTATTTCTGACGGGTGAACGTCACAAGCTTCTGCCAATATGTTCTTTGTTTACCCGTTCAACTCTGTATTTATTCAACTACACTTATCAATTTATTCACTGATTCATTTGTAATTAGATTATATATATATATATATATATATATATATATATATATATATGTGTGTGTGTGTGTATAATGTATGTATGTATGTATATATAATCCTATGGATATAACTCCAGTACATCCCGTGCACTTCTATTTGAAAGTGAGAGGGCATCGTAGTTTAAACTGGTAGACAAAGCAACGGCAGCTACAGCAGCAGCAGCACTCTCAGTCTACCGACATCATAACGCATCCCAACAAAGCCAATGACTCTTTTACAAAGGAAAAAAATTATAACTGCTCTGACATTACCAGCACATTGTTGCTAAGTCTCACAATAACACAAGCTGAGGCCTGACATTTTTTTTATTGTTATTAATATTAGTTCACTGTTGTCAAAGACGATACAAAACTACAACTTAGCCAATGTAATGCTGGTTTGTTGTCTGTACTGAGCCCAAGGGCCAGGCCACCACGGAGCAGGCGCCCCCGTGAACGGGCGCATTCCATCAAATTTGAATCAACAAACCGGTGGGCCGGAGTTGCCATATTGTGACGTCACACGCACGACTGTGACGTCAAAAGTGTTTCGTCAGAGTTCGAAGCGTCCCCAGCCACTGGGTAAGATGGATTTGTCAGCACATTTCTAAGTTGACACAATCGCTGTTGTAGGCTAAGCGAGCAATTGCAACATTTTGTCTACGTAAGACTTTAAAGGTGGTTCTGATATTACACAAGCTATTCTCGGCGCCGCCAAAAAAATGTTTTCGGCTAAAGATTTCTATAGCGCGTTAGACTTAATTCGAACCTTGATCGACCCAACCATTTCTTTACGTAATTTATATCCATCCAACCTATCGCCAGGCCATTTCATTCAGCTATAGGAACGCTCTCTACACCGAAAGTTATATATCTTACGAATAAGTGATTATTATTCAGACCTATATCTAATTTCACGGTTACAATTAATCCAAAACGCCAGTATATAGGGCAAAGGTGACATTTGTAGTTACAGCTAAGCGAATACAGGCGAGAATTACTGAATAAAAGGAAAAATGTGTGTCTAATGTGGATATTGTCTATTATAACGGAGTTGATAAAAGGTCACAATATAAAAAATAACAGAAAAATGTCACATTTTTACTAAGAACAGATAATAGGAAAAGTCAGTTTATCAATTACTTGTATTTTTCTGTGACTTTTGTTCCTGTGAATTATAATCCTGTCACCCAACTTTTATATCGATTATAGTTCACTCTATCACTCTATTCAATAAAAGTACTGACTGTATAATCTCATACTTCTGGACTTTAAATATATATATATATATATATATATATATATATATATATATGCATGAGAAATCACATAAACTCGTGATTCTAAATATGCGGAAAAACCACCAAGGAAAAAGATAAACTGATGACCAAGCGCTTTCGTCTATTCAGACATCCTCATGTACCCTGAGGATATCTGAATAGACGAAAGCGTTTGGTCATCAATTTATTTTTTCCTTTGTGGTTTTTCCGCATATATATATATATATATATATATATATATATATATATATATATATATATATATATATATATATATATATATATATACAGTCCCGCGCAAGATAAACGCGGCTCCCTTGGAATAAGAGGTAACTTACTAAACTGGGTTTGAAACAAACGTAAGCAGTGAATTGTTCTGAATGGAACTTCTATCTCGAACGATTTTACGAGTGGATTTCCTCAGGGTTACGTCCTAGTGCCAGTTCTATTCATGGTTCATATATTAATGATACTGACAGTGGAGTTATATATACTGTCTCCAAATTCGCGGATGATAACCTGTGTGGAGTAGTCAATGATCACTCTAAGATATCTACACACTAAATAGTCTATGCGCTCCAGGTATTTCGTGATTTACTACTAGCCATTCTAGCAAATCAACCTTAGCACATGCCTCTCTCTCATATCCTGCCAATGTGCTATTTTTTCATTTATGTTCTGTATATAGTAAAGAAAGTTGTATAGTACAATGAGCATATTTTCTTAGGATTGTAAGAACGATTACCGCCCCCCCACACCCCTCCTGTTTCACACCTGTGACACCTCGGCGTGGCATCATGGGGGGAAAACGCTGCTGCCACGTGCCATACAATTGATTCCAATAATTGTTGTAATCCCAAAAAAGTGATACTCACTGTACTGTAAAAAAAAAAAAAAAAAAAGTAAGAGACATTGCAAAGGTAGCACGGCTAGTGGTAAATCACACCCTGAACGGACTTCTTTGACCGCACAGACTATAACAGGAGAGATGGCCTCGAACTATCAGGGCGCTGATTTGAGCTACTGGTAGGTACTGTAGATTTTTTCCCTCAACCGCGTCGTCAATTAATTCACCTATGCGTTTATTTTTTCTTTTCCAATTCGGCAATTTTTATCATTGTAACTCATTGCAATTCAGTGTGAGAACCGTAATACTTTACATGATATGTTTCCGATGCATAGTATACATACTCTACATTATATAGTTACGATATATCGTATATTCACATCATATATCTATGATCCCGTCGTACATTTGCGATAGAATGTGATTAGTCATAACAGACTATTAACTTATTAATAGGACATAAATAGATTCATTTGACAGGGCTCCCTATAATACGCTACTGCAGTACTACCTACAAGTGAAGCTGCATTGCATGTCATCACTGTCTTAGTGTGACGGCGTCAAGTCGCGTCAAGTCGACGAGAGATTTGAAATCTAACAAACTTTCTCTGAAATCGTCGCCATTACAGTTGAGTCGATTTAGTCAAGAGCCAGTAATAAATTATAAATATTGATAAAACATTTTCTATTTTTAATTACCACCACCCATTCCACTCCCATACACCACCTGTTGTTTCCCTCCCATAATGTTAATTGATAATAATAATTATAATTATAATAATAATAATGATAATGATAATAATAATAAAAATAATAATAATAGTTTTGGTTTGAGAATATCCTAGTTTATATATGATCAGAGATTTTTTTTAATCTTGCATACCAACAGTTGGGCCCTGATACTTCGAACTTCGATTTTTTCCCCTACATCTTCATTTGGTCATATTTACAAAAAGTAGATGCCCGCTGAAATCTATATTTAGCTTTGCGGAATTTCATTTACGAAAAGAGAACTATACTGTATATATATATATATATATATATATATATATATATATATATATATATATATATATATATGAATGAATAGAATAAAATAAAAAAGATGTTTAAGTTACCACACATTACTTTATCTAAATGTTCAAACTGACCACTGGCAGATATAATTAGGCCAATATGATTCCTGATAACCTTTTTCATTTCCAATGTAACCCTAGATATCTATATTTCTATAAACTATCAACAAATTTCATTTCTAAATGTATTCTTTTTAATCCCATTAAAAGTATGCTCGCTGCCCGAGCGGATTAGAGCATCACTACCTGCGGCGGAGGTCGTAACGGCAGTTCGAACCTTACCGCCAGCGAGTTGGACCAAGTGCATGGTTCCTTATATTCTATGCTACAAAGTCCTCGGTAGGGGGCAGCGCCCTAGCCTTCTTATAGGGGGAGTTCGCGACGTTAAAACGAATCAATCTTTCAAACTTGGATATTATTTCTGTTGTCGTCCATGGCAATGCAGACGCAACACTGGCAACAAAACCTCATTATCACAAAACTCTCTGGCGATACATGTTGTGACTTTTATGCGTCATTATGTATAAAAATATAAATAACTGGTTATCTTAATATTGCATAAGTCATAGAATCCAGTGAGGACATACAGAAAACACATTATTTGCTTGAATATGCTAAATACTGCACCTAAATATACAGTATACAATTACGAAAGTACGCGCAATAGTACAAACTTTTTCCGGGCACAAGATAAAGTTTTCTAACAACATATATACTGCACAGTATACATACGTACATATATATATATATATATATATATATGTGTGTGTGCGAAAGTGACCACTAGGAAAAAGTAAACTAACGAAGCAGAATGCTTTCGTATAATTACATCTTCGGTGCTGATACAAAGAAGGAATTATATATATATATGTATATATATATATATATATATATATATATATATATATACATTCATGTGTGTGTATATATGTATATATATGTGTGTATATATATATATGTGTATATACATATATATATATATATACATATATATACACATCTATATATATATATACATATATATATATATATATATATATATATATATATATATATATATACATATATATACACATACACGTACCGTAGAAAAAACGTAAACATCAGACTTGATGAAAGAAGTTTATTGCCCGACGTTTCGGGTGTCTGGAATACATAGATCAGAAGTTGTTTATATTGTCCGCAGCTGAACCTGGACAGGAACTGTACCACCGGAGTGTGTCGCATTCCTCCCTTGCCACGTGCCATTGACATTTTTAATACAATCTACAAGAGTTTATATCCATATGTTATCATACATTCTCACATATAAACTTAATTATACCAACTCATCCACTTAAGTCCACCTACAAATATATCTAATGAGGATATAACTATTTACTAATGTGTTTGTTGGAATTAGTTTTTGGATATTAAAATTAGCGATTAATAATAGTTGTACTACTGAAGTGTCTTTGGCCCACTGATTAAGGCCTTATCACAGTGGACCATTTTTCCTCCATCATCCAATTAATCGGCGGTACCACCCATCTCCACAATTTTTCCGCCCAATTAAAAAATCGCTCTGGCACACTATTTTGTTTTCCAACAATTTAGATAGCACGTCATTTGGTATGTTGCTTTTTTCTCCAATATATCAGATTCTTTCACAGGATACAATTAGTTAGAGAAAGGCGATTAGAGTGGACAGGGTGTGTTCTGACGTAGAACAGCGTATAATAGATTTTTTTGGAGGGAGGGGGGAGTGCTTATATATACAAACTAGTAGAATATGTATAGTCTAGGAAAGAACTCAACACTGGAATGCAATCTCTGTCTTGGGTAATAATAAAAACCAACCAATCCATCAATCGAAGAAATAATCGTTGCACCTGGTCAGGCATATTTTTATCATATATGAGTATGTGACCTCACAACTTTGTTCACAATATCCCATGTTAGAACAACATGAAGGATATAACCTCCTTCCCGCTAACAAGTCTCGTTGTCAGCACCATTATCTTGTATATCACTGTTTGGTATCGCCCCTTATCATAATCAGTCTCATCATATCTGTTATTGTTCGTAATTCTACGAAATAGGCATTTCGCCATTTATTGCGTCGCCGATAACCAGCGCGTCTATCCTTGGGGATGTTGTAAAGATTTAACAATCTGGAAAACATATGAACATAAGAATGGAAGAGACTGCAAAAGACCATAAGGCCTACATTTATGCAGTCCCATGTCCATTACCACCTATCATCTCCATCCATAAAATTATCCAACCTTCCCTCAAAACCACCAATAGTTTGAGCACTCACTACATGGTTACTATGTCTGTTCCAATCCTTAACTACTCTAGTGGTAAGCCAATGCTTGTCTATTTCCTTCTTAAATCTAAATTTGCCCATTTGAAATCCATTACTACGAGTCCGGCCATGTTGTCTTAATATGATGACCTTGACCCATAGATAATTTACAAATATACAAAATGAAGCGCTGTGAATAATACCAGGGTGCAATGAAACCACCTCAATAGGACACCTGCCCACAGAAACCAAAATCCTTGGACTAGATAGACCAGTGGCTCTCAACCTTTTTCACTCCCTTCCCCATTTCATGAATTATTAATATTCGCGTAGCTCCCTTTCACATTTCTCCTCCTCCCCACCCAAAAAAAAAAAAAAAAAAAAAAAAAAAAAAATAATAATAATAATAATAATAATATATATATGTGTGTGTGTGTGTGTGTGTGTGTGTGTGTGTGTGTGTGTGTGTGTGTGTGTGTGTGTGTGTGTGTGTGTGTGTGTGTGTGTGTGTATGTATATGTGTGTATGTGTCTAATAAAATAAAAGTATGGTGAAGAGAAATCCTTTGTTTTATTTCAAGTTGACAATCATAACTATCGTACATTTCATCTGCCAGGACAGAGTGATGGGATTTTTCACATTCAGATTCCACACACTATATAGAAGTGTATATTTTGTAACAGCAGGCCATGGTCTCCCCTAAATTCTTATCACTTAGGGGGGGGGGCGTGGATCCCAGGTTGAGAACCACGGTCATAGGATATCATATGAAAATGATACTACCACAATTCTATGCTAAAGCCCTCAACTTTACCCACCCACTTCATATCACACAAGCACAACCAGATTAAAAAAAAAAACATATACATTAATACATAATACTATACATGTACCACATAATACATATACATGTACCACACAGTGCATCCACATAGAAACACACACTCACATCACAAGCCAAGCTCTTCAAGAGAGACTACCAACTCAATACTCCTCCAAGTGAAACAAGAACCACACTACAGCCCAGGCCATAGAATTAAACTACCCTTGGGCACAGAGGACATTGATTACCGTGTCTTACATTACCCTACATTAGCTAATCCTCTATAACAGCCCAATATTTCTTCCCTGACTGACTTATGGGCCTGTCCGGCAGTGACCGTTACGATTACTTTGAGGCCGTGGGTCACCTGTAAGAGACCTGGGGCAACGGATTCTATCAGGAGATTTAAAGGTCAAATGAGAAGGTTTTCAAGAGCTGGTGAATATTTACTAGATGTATGGCTTAGTCACTTTTTTATGAAATAATGCAAAAATAAATCCTAATTATTGCGCAATGTGATAAAAAGGCCTACCAAAATATCGGTAGCAGATGAACTTTTCCTTCGCCGATCTTCGAATGTTCTCGTAAAGCTCTATCGGCTGTGACGTCAATCTTGCTGTTTACAATCTGATACATACCATGTGCGTGTACTATAAAATGACGTGCTGCACTGTCAACTTGGTCAGTTATCGGTCATATTTTGTGTGATAGCAAGGTTTTATCAAGTATATAGTTCGAAAATGGTTTATTGTTTCCCCACAAATTGCAACAGTGATTCGACGAAACTTTCTGCTACGGATGGAATTAATTTACATTCTTTTCCGAAAGATCCTGTTCGCATAAACGACTGGATCATTCGATGCTGACAGCACGAGTCATGGAAGCCTGGATTGAAAGCGAAACTGTTCGAAACATTTCGAGAAAAAAAAAAAAGTACACTCGGGACCCTGACCTTGCCGAGTTACTAGGAATTAGCGACCCCAGGTTCGGCAAGCAAACGCCGTTGAAAGAGCACGGCTGTTGAAAAAAGACAACGCCTGGAGGTAGGTGTATCCGTCTTTATCATGTGTATATCATGTGTTATCTACGCTGTCACTGACAATCGTTAACAAGTATGGTTAAGCTTGACTAACGATTTTTGGATTAGGCCAAGCAGATTAGGGGTACAGACATGATATAGGCTAGCTAGACATGTAGGCCTATGAACATGATCACACCACTCCACCAGGGTGACAGGCATGACCATGATAACAGGGGCTTCCATAATAGGCCTATGGCCACGTCTTGTCAACTGGAGTCAACCAAATTATAGTCTGTTTTTTCCTTATAGTCAAACAAGTGGAATCCCCTCCAGTCAATGAAGGCCAAAATATCATGATAGGATGTAATGTCGCTAGAGGACGATATGACACATTAGGATGTAATGTCATAGGACAAAATGTCACAATGGGATGTAATGAAAGTGGAGGACAAAAGATCACGATGGGAAATAATGATAGTGGAGAACAAAATATCACGATAGGATGTAATGATAATGGAGGAGAAAATATCACGGTAGGATATAATGTCAGTGAAGGACAAAATATAATTTTAGGAAGAGATACCGGACAGAATGTCAATGAAGACCAAAATATCAAGATAGGATGTAATGACAGTGGAAGACAAAAGATCACGATGGGATGTAATTATAGTGGAGGAAAAAATATCACGGTAGGATATAATGTCACTGGAGGACAAAATATAATTTTAGAAAGGGATGCCGGACATAATGTCACTGAACGATGGGAGGCCGGCGTGAATCACGGTGACGTAGGGGGACAATATGTACAAAATAGATCGGATGACCGTAATCGACCAGATGTCCGTGATGGGGGAAATTTTAATTTTGATAGGAGAAATGTTAATGAGGCATTGAATGTCAATGAAGGACCAAATAATAATAATATAGAGCAAGGCATAAATAAAAAACAAAATGATAATATAAGACATGATATTGAAACTCAAAATGTGGCAAAAAGAAATAATCACGAGTTTCTTAAAACTATGTACTTCAATGCTCGTAGTATTAGGAACAAATTTCAAGAAATACAGGCGTATGTCAAAAGCGAAAATCTCGATATGATAGGAATAACTGAGACATGGTTAAATGGTACAGAGTTCGAAGCTGAATTTAATATTGCGGGATTTAAACACTTTCATCAGGATAGAAACCACAAGAAAGGTGGGGGTGTTCTATTGTACGTTAAAAACAATGTTCATGCTTGTGTTTTAGAGAAAGTGAAACAGGATGCATATGACAGTTTGTGGGTTGAGTTAACCCTAACAAATGGACAAAAAATGAATATAGGTGTAATATATAGGCCAAAGACATTATCATTAGCAGACGACAAACTGTTATTTCAAGAACTGTCTAGTTTCTGCAACCGGGATTTATTGATAATGGGTGATTTCAATTTTACTGACATTGATTGGATGACCCTTGAACATGGCCATATAGGTAGTCGCTTGATTGATTTTCTTGGTGACAATTACTTAATTCAGCATGTAAAAGAGCCCACAAGATATGGAAACTTGCTCGATTTATTGATCACTAGCCGCGAAAGCATGGTAACTGATGTAGAAGTCGGTGAATCTGTTGCAAATAGCGATCACAATTTAGTCAGATTCAAACTCCTAAACAATTTTAGAATAGATACTTGTGCTTCTAAAATACCCGATTTCAGTAAAGCTCAGTTCATAGAACTACGTCAGGAGCTTCAGCTTACAGATTGGGAGGCAAAATTAAACGAAAGGCCTGTAGATCAGATGTGGGAAATATTTCAAAATACGCTCACTAAGATGATTCAAACTTACATTCCTTTTAAGGACAGACGTCCCCCAAATCAGGCTCGCCCAAAGTGGCTCGACAAAGAAACTGAAAAAAGTATTGCTAAAAAGAGACAGGCTTATAAGAAATATAAGTGCTCGGGTGCATCTAATGACTATGAAAGTTATGTATCAATACAGAGAGATTTAAAAAAGACAATAAGAAAAAGAAAACGACAATACGAAATGAACATCGCTGATAAATCCAAAGATAATCCCAAAGAATTCTATAGTTACATTAGAGATAAAAAGGTTGTTAGGAATCACATTGGTCCACTATTATCTGCTGACGGTCAACTTGAATATTCAAATGAAGGAATGTGTAATATCTTAAACAATTATTTTAGCTCGGTATTCGTAAACGAAACACCTCAAAGTGAATTCCAAACTGAAACCTGTCAAAAGTCTGGGGTAAACTTACTCACTACGGTAAATATAACAAAAGAAAAAATTAAAAGGTGTATAGACAAACTCAAAGTTAATAAAACACCAGGGCCTGACGGTTGGCATCCAAGAATCTTAAAGGAAATGAAAAATGAGATTGTTGTTCCATTAGAAATTATTTTCAAGAAATCCATCATACCCGGAGATGTCCCAAGAGAATGGAAGCTAGCTAACGTTACTCCCATATTCAAAAAAGGTGACAAAAAGAAACCAAATAACTATAGGCCTATAAGTTTGACTTCGATCGTAGGAAAAATAATGGAAACTATCATCAGAGATGATATCGAATATCATTTAGAAAGTAACCGTTTGATAAATGATAGCCAGCATGGTTTCAGACGGAAACGTTCTTGCGTGACTAACTTACTCGAATTCTACAACACAGTTATCTCGAATTATGACAAAAGAAACAATATAGATTTAATATATCTAGACTTTGCAAAAGCTTTTGATACCGTCCCACACGATAGACTACTTACTAAATTAGCTTTGCATGGAATAAGTGGTAGCCTATTAGGTTGGACTAGTAATTGGTTGAAAGGTCGAAAACAGAGAGTTGTTTTAAATGGAAAAACTTCTGGATGGAAAAATGTTGCAAGTGGAGTTCCTCAGGGTTCCGTTCTTGGGCCACTTCTATTCATAGTATATATAAATGATATAGACAATGGACTAAAATCTACTGTTTCCAAATTTGCTGATGATACAAAACTGTGCGGAGTGGCAAATGATCACTCAAACCAATTAGATATTCAAGAAGATTTAGATCAATTACAGCAATGGTCTGAAAAGTGGCTAATGAAATTTAACACAAGTAAATGCAAGGTAATGCACATAGGTAAAAATAACAGTAAGTACGATTACAAGTTATTTGGAAATTCGTTAACAAAAGTGGATAGTGAAAAAGATCTCGGCGTAATTATCAGTAACGACCTCAAATCATCCAAGCAGTGTATTTCAGCCTCTGAGAAAGCAAATAAGATTCTGGGATTGATTGCGCGATCTTTTGATTTCAAAAGTCCATCACTCATTAACAAGCTATATAAATCGTTAGTTCGTCCACATTTGGAATATGCTGTTTCCGTATGGTCACCGAATCTCATTAAAGACATTGACAGACTGGAAAAAGTACAACGGCGAGCCACAAAACTGATTCCAAATATCAAAAATAAATCATACGAAAATCGACTTAAGCACATGAATCTGTTTTCCCTAAAAAAGCGTAGACTCAGAGGTGACTTGATACAGGTCTTTAAGATTTTAAAGGGAATTGACAACATCAAAAGTGACCAAATTTTCACATTGAATGAGAATCAGACAAGAAACAATGGTCTCAAACTATCCGGAAATAGATTCAATTTGGAAGTAGGTAGAAACAACTTTGCCAACCGTGTAGTTAATGAATGGAATAAACTTCCTGCACAGGTAGTGCAATGTAGTTCAGTTCGAAGCTTTAAGAATCATTTAGATAAATACCTAAGTAAGATGCTGTAATGATTATAATTTATGTTATATTATTTGTTTTTGTTTTGTTATAATTTGTCTGTCTGATTTTCATTTATTATTAGTTATATGTCAATTTATAATCATTTACTATTTACCTTTTTGTTTGTTATTCAACTATACCTATGCATTTATTCATGTATTTTATTTGTTATTTTTACATTATTATAGTTTTAATTTAATATTATGATTTTTTTGCATCCGACCTAGATATGGATCAAAAGGTCTCCTGTCGGCATGCTCCGCCTTTGTAATCCTTTGTAAAAAAAACCACCCCAGCAGGAGTTAAGCCTAATTATCATTGACCAGGAGGGAGGAATTGGTATTGATATAGACCTGATTTTTTTTTCAGCTGTTACAAAGTGCCTATGATGAATATTCACCTGCAAGTATCACTACCAGCGAAATTGAGATGGAATGTGAAAACGACTATGGTGACAGTGCTAGGCATATGATTGATGACTTCTCTTCCCCAGTGTAACCACTACCTATGGCAGATAATTTTATAAACATGTCTGTATCTTTTGCTAGCCTTCCTTTCCCCTTCAACCAAATGATTTCTCTATCCTCTTCGCTACATAGGCCTGCTTTATTGTACCTTATCACAGATAAAAACAATTTGTAATTCATGAATCCTTGAAACATTTGCCTGTAAGTATGAAGCTTGTAAGTATGATTCATCTATGCACAGACTTTCTTGAAAGTTTGAGCATTACTCATTTCAGCCTATGAAACCCCCGTGTTGCAACTCAAGCGTTTGTACCACCAAGTCCCAAGTTTCACAAACCTGTACAGTTTCCATAAGTCCAGGAGTGGTGAACACAAATGAACAGAGCCATGACCAAAGTTGTAGGTGTCCAAGTGAGTGGTTGCCCAGTTTGGTTGAAAGAGGTGGCATCGACCCGGACTGAACCCGTTACAGATGTCTCTGCGTCCCTACCCGAGGTAGTTACCTTATCTGAGCCAAAGTGGGACAAACTCTTGGGTCTTGGGTGTAGTAGGAAGTAGTCGCGAGCGGTGGCCGGTGAGCTGTCAGTGGGCAACGTTAGCTCGGCGCACCTGTTCGCGTATGTCACCGCTAGGACAGGCTCAAGGAATCGGGTGGACTATGGCCAAGCCGAAGAAGAGGAGGGGTGTTTGGACCTCCTCGTGACTCCGTATCGCGGCGTTGCAGTCCCTGTCTCCAATCGTAAAAGTAGCCCAGAAGCGTACCGTCGCGGGGGGTATGCGAGATATGTCGCCTACGCCCGTCGGGGCCAACAGCGGCGACTGTTGGCTCTGGATATCCCCAGCATGCCCAGATGCCGAGTGCCTATCCCAGTGATGTCCGCACCTGTGCCATGCAGCATAAGAATGCGTATGCCTACAGATGGCGGAGGAACGATTAGAGCCGTCAGGCACCGGGACGGCAGATGCCAGCCTTCCCAAGAGAAGGTGCGGGGGCGGGGGACTGAGGCGGGGGTGTTTGCGGCTGGCGGGAAACCCTTTGCAAGCCGACACGGCGCATGCGTGCAGGTCCTACTGGACGTCCGAGACTGTTACCATCAATGCCTCGTGTGAGGGGTAGTTGGTCGCTACTGGACGTCCGCGACTGTTACCATCAATGCCTCGTGTGAGGGGTAGTTGGTCACTACCTCCTGCAGTGACGTAATTGCTGCAAGGGAGCAGAGGCGTCGTAACCATCTCCTAGGCTGGGTGGGCGTGGCCTGCGTGGGTGATCGGGGCACGCTACAACACTACGGCGCCCTGCTAGTATCCTATACAAGAGCACCTTAAAGCACTACACCACACACATCATACGGGATAATATTACAGATCCCATTCCCTGTTATACACTACTGATATATTTTACTGCCGCCGCCTGATTTTATTCAACCGAAAGGAGTTTTCTTCATTAAACTTTTCATGTGGCGGCACACTAGGCTAGCACGCTACTTGCTTTTGCTACTTCGTTTGGGTAGAAACCATTTCGGTTACAATATTCTAGACTTTCATAAGAACATCTCAACAATGTGTCTAACATTCGTAAAGGTTTAACTTCTCTTAGTTTGTTATTCATATTCTCAATATAACGCAAGAGTAGCACGCTAGCGAGAAATGCCTAGTGCCAGCACCTTTATGTTATCTTCTGTATTTTGTCTAGTTGCCGTCAGGCGATTTTATTCAAGAGAAGGAAACTCCCATCTCTGGACAACATGTTTGTATGATGTCTTTTTGTATGTAGAGCATACAACCTATTATTTTCCTCCGTGTTTTAAGTAATATCTTCCATGTTTGTTGGTGACAGGGTTTCTTGGAAAATATCTTTCAAAGTAACAACGAGTCAAATCCCTTACAAGGATTTCCAACATTTACATAATTATTTTTCAACCTAGTGAATATATATATATATATATATATATATATATATATATATATATATATATATATATATATATATATATAATTTTAATTATTCATCGTGACAAATTTGAGGACAAAGGAAAATGAAACACGAGAAGAGCTGCTTTGAATTTTATTACCGACGTTTCGACACTGGTCTTTTTTCAAGGTACTACATCTAGAGCAGCGGTTCTTAACCTGAGGTACCTGTACCCCAAGGGGTACGAAACCTTAAACCTGGGAGGGTACGAGACATGATAGCCAGTGCAATGGCACTGTATATTTACCATGAGAAAGCATGATGTGCATTCATTGTATCCTACTAATTGACATTTTCGATTTTAAATAAAAAAGTACATTTGTTCAGTAACTGAATATATCTAATAATATATCTAATACTCAGCAAGGTTTTTATCACTAATCCTTTTCATATGTTTGTTAGTATCCTCCAATCGTTGATTGCTAGTGATGCCGCTGGGAGAGACAATGAGATGAATCCCCTTTACCGGGTATGATCAATCGTACTATGGAGAGAGTGGACAACGAATCACAAAACGGGCACAACGCAAAAACGACGTTAAATCACACAGAACCAGCAACTCGTAACACACATAGACAAAACAGGACACCTACCAAATTGGAAAAAAAATATTACACCTAGGACTCGACAAGATGAGAAAAATTATAGATGTTGCAGAAATTAGTAAAAACAATCCTAATAACAACCGAGGAGGATTTATCACATGGTCTCTCCCATTGGCATCACTAGCAATCAACAAATGGAGGAGACGAAAAAGCGAGAGGAGCAACAACACAAGTAAAATATATTGAACTATGTATCTATCATCTAGATGTAGTGCCTTGAAAAAGACCAGTGTCGAAACGTCGGTAATAAAACTCAAAGTTCTTCTCGTGTTTCCGTTTCCTCTCTGTCCTAATATATATACATATGTATATATATATATATATACATATATATATATACATATATATATATATATACATATATGTATATATCTTGATGGCCTAGTTGGAAAGTCACTGTCGCACTTGTCATAAGGATGCCGGGTTCGAGTCCTGGGCAGTACCATATTTCAATTTCAGCATGCTGGCCTGTGATGGCTTAGAATTAAAGTGCATTGCGGTTGTTAATATATATATATATATATATATATATATATATATCTATATATATATATATATATATATATCTTGATGGCCTGGTTGGAAAGTCACTGTCGCACTTGTCATGAGGATACCCGGTTCGAGTCCTGGGTAGTACCACATTTCAATTTCAAGAATGCTGGCCTTTGATGGCTTAGAATTGAAGTGCATTGTGGTTGTTAAAATATATATTTATATGTGTATATATATATATATATATATGTATATTTATGTATATATATATGCAAAATAATCACAGGAGAAGGGAAACTTGTAGACAGTAAGTACTTTCGTATATTACATCTTCGTCTTCCACATGTAATATACGAAAATACTTACCGTCTACAAGTTTCCCTTCTCCTGTGGTTATTTTGCATTTTTTTTTTATCACGGTGATGTGATTGCTTGCAATATATATATATATATATATATATATATATATATATATATATATATATATCTATATATATATATATACATATACACATACATGTATGTGTGTGTTACCGACAAAAGGACCACAGTTGGTCTCACAAAGGAATTAGTGTGATACCTGCCAATTCGCCGGTGTGTAGCTCCAGCTCAAATCTTGGTTCTACACAAACAAATATCCTAAATATTGATTTCTATTCCAAGGGGTCGATGACCTTCAGCAGTCGTTATTAATATCCCGGGAAGAATAAGGATAAAAAAGGGTCGTCACGCCATGCAAGAACCCACCTGGGAACGCTACACCGACCGCGACTGTCCCCCTCTTTATGTTAATGACCTTGGTGATGAGAGGGAGGGAGAGCGGATGGAAGAACCAGTCCGCTTCCCCTCCTCCCTCCCGGTCCGCAGCGGACGTCACCATATGAGGAATTTCGCGGCAAGTA
Source organism: Oratosquilla oratoria (assembly GCF_046742065.1). NCBI lineage: Eukaryota > Metazoa > Arthropoda > Malacostraca > Stomatopoda > Squillidae > Oratosquilla > Oratosquilla oratoria. The sequence continues at coordinate 11,131,519 of NC_134784.1, forward strand.
TTTCCTCCACACATAATTCATCTTTATATCGCGACCAAGACCTATTACGAAGAGAATGAAATGCTCAAAGGTTTTCGTGGTTTGTGCATAGCTAGAACCTTATGAATCGAGCCAGCATGACTGAGACGATGCGTTCCCTTTGTTGTCCCAAGTCGACGCGCACTTATGGCGTGCAAGGGTAAAAAAAAAGGCGGGAAATGACGCTCGGGTCACCTGTACTTCAGAATTGGCGGGAAGCTACGCGCTCTCCTCTAATTTATGGGAGGAAAAAGAAAAAAAAAATATATATATATATATATATATATTTATATAAATATAAATACATATAAACACATATATATATATTTATATATATATATATATATAGATATACATTGATATATATATATATATATATATATATATATAACGGGATGGGAGAGAAGCGAAATATGAATTAAAATCAGAATAATGTTTGAAGTCACAAACTGCTATTACCGTACGTTATTTATCTTTGTTTATGTGCGCGTTGACTTTCGATTGTTGAGCGGTCTTGCTCGCTGGGACATACGGACGCCACAAGCGATATACATCAGAGTAATGGTGTCGCTCTGTCATACACACACGCACACAGATGTAAGCACTGTATACACATGCACATGGCTTGCTGGTGCAGTGGTCAGCGCTTTGTCCACCAACGCGTTCCAAGCGTGAAGAACTTTCACTGATACTAGACGTTACTGTCCCTCTTAGGCAAGGGGACTATACAAACAATGAAATCTCATTTGAGAGGAAACCAGTTGTCAACCACAAGCCCAACACGTGATCCAAGACTATAACAACACACATACACTTATTTATATATTATTTGTCTTATTAATTTCTATTTATTTTTCAAACTGAAGGTACTTCTAAGAATAGATGACTTTATTCAATCAACTAGCGAGAGAGTGAGAGAGATAGCGAGAAAGAGAAAGAGAGAGAGAGAGAGAAGAGGAGGAAGGAAGCATGAAAAGAAAAGAGATATAGTAAGCAAGTGAGAAAAGAGGAAATAGGCAAAGATCTGAAAGTTTAAATCGGAGAACACTGTCCCAACTTCCTGTGCAGACTACGTTGACATCAATGAATTCATGGTTGCATCAACGGAGGTGGGAGGAGACACACCCGCTGACGTCAACGTTGACGTCAATCACTTGAGCCATTGATGACCAAGTCCCTTGTCATGAGATCAATCGTTGATGACAGCTTCAAACAACACAGGAAAATCAATGTCAAAACATACTTGATGACTGCCGAAGAAGAAGAAGAGGAAAAGGAAAAGTAGGGACAATTTTTCTTATGCTGACATATTTTTATTGCAAAGAAGGAAAATTGGTTTAAGAAATATTGACGCATCTGCTAAAGACAATAAATAAGTAAAAAGATAAATGATAACTTATTCAGTTCCTCTCCTTCCTCCACCCCTTCTTCTTCTCCTCCTCCCTTCCATTCCCTCTATTCTCCTCGTCTTCCTCCCTCTCCTGCTCCATGATTTCTAACCAGGGGAACCTGATCGACCCCTCTTCCTCCTCCTCCACTTCAACAACGCCTATTCCTATCTCACACCCATCCACCCCTTTCCTTTCCTATAACTTACACCACCTCCTCCCCTCTTTCTCCTTTTCACATACTTCTTCCTCTTCTTACTCTCTTCTACTCCTCTGTGTTAGCTTTCTCCTGCTGCCTCTTATCTTCTCTTCCCTTCCTTCTCTTTCTTTATCCTGTCACCTGACCTATTCTCTACCTTATACCGGATGGGATATACCTACACGTAGACTAAATTTTTTATGTAAACATAAATGTACGATGTCAATGTTTTAGGGATTTTAATAACACCTCTACGGACCAAAGAATTACAAAGGATTACAACGGCGGAGCATGCCGACAGGAGACGTTTTGGTCCATATCTAGGTCGGATGCGAAAAAAAAGCATAATAATAATAAATGGATAAATAAAAACTATAATAATGTAAATAACAAATAAAATACATAAATAAATGCATAGGTATAGTTATATAATAAACAAACAGGTAAATAGTAAATAAAAATAAATTGACAGACAACTAATAATAAATGAGAATCAAAACAAAAAACAAATAATATAAAATAAATTATAATCATTACAGCATCTTGCTTAGGTGTTTATCTAAATGATTCTTAAAGCTTCGAACTGAACTACATTGCACTGCCTCTGCAGGAAGTTTATTCCATTCATTAACTACACGGTTGGCGAAGTTGTTTCTACCCACTTCCAAACTGAATCTATTTCCGGACAGTTTGAAACCATTGTTTCTTGTCTGATTCTTATTCAGTGTGAAATTTTTTTCACTTTTGATGTCAATTCCCTTTAGAATCTTAAAGACCTGTATCAAGTCATCTCTGAGTCTACGCTTTTTTTAGGGAAAACAGATTCATATGTTTTAGTCTATTTTTTGATAAGTGGAATCAGTTTTGAGGCTCGCCGTTGTACTTTTTCCAGTCTGCCAATGTCTTTAATGAGGTTCGGTGACCATACGGAAACAGCATATTCCAAATGTGGACGAACTAACGATTTATATAGCTTGTTAATGAGTGATGGACTTTTGAAGTCAAAAGATCGTTCAATCAGTCCTAGAATCTTATTTCCTTTCTCAGAGGCTGAAATACACTGCTTGGATGATTTGAGATCGTTACTGATATTTACGCCGAGATCTTTTTCACTATCCACTTTTGTTAACGAATTTCCAAATAACTTGTAATCATACTTACTGTTATTTTCACCTATGTGCATTACCTTGCATTTACTTGTGTTAAATTTCATTAGCCACTTTTCATACCTTGCATTTACTTGTGTTAAATTTCATTAGCCACTTTTCAGACCATTCCTGTAATTTATCTAAATCTTCTTGAATATCTAATTGGTTTAAGTGATCATTTGCCATTCCGCACAGTTTTGTATCATCAGGAAATTTGGAAACAGTAGATTTTAGTCCATGGTCTATATCATTCACACGGCATTCCTTTATGACGTTTGACCATCAAATCATAAAAGGGTGCTAGTCATCTTTATTTTCTACTATTCCTCAGTTCTGCTGTCAGCAAAATTCCATAATCACGCAAGTACAGATAATTATAAAATTTACGTTGTCCAATAGCTCCTGACCTAATATATCCTAACCTAACCTCACCATTCCATAGACAGAATTAATCTTTGAAATGCAAAAACAAAAAAAGTGGAAAATGTGTTTGCGTCATACTGGAATACTCTATTGTCTTCCATATATACCAGCGCTGAAACATACACTAGCTTCTTCAGTGCGTTATTGTCCACAAGGATAGAGGCGGTGTTTATTTCTTATTTATATATATGTATAGCGAAACCGGTCAGGAATAAACTCGGCCCTAGGCCCGTGTCTTTCTCTTTCTCCTTCCTCAAATGTATAAATATATACAGTATATATATATATATATATATATATATATATATATATATATATATATATGTTTTTTATCAACCACAATGCACTTTCATTCTAAGCCATATAGGCGCATGCAGAAATTGTAACGTGGGACGCCCGAGGACTCGAACCCATGCGAGTTGTAAGGGCCGGTTCAAATCCCTTCACGCATGTCGCCAACGTAACCATTCGAGAAATTCGCTATTGGACAGCGACATCAATCAGATAATCTCTTTGGCAGTAGCGCACGGGACTCGAACCCGATGCGCTACTGCCAAAGAGATTATCTGATTGATGTCGCTGTCCAATAGCGAATTTCTCGAATGGTTACGTTGGCGACATGCGTGAAGGGATTCGAACCGGCCCTTACAACTCCCACTTGATGCAGCGGCCTTGGTGGTGAAACGGGTGGTTAATGGGTGTAGTAAGCGCCCTCCCCAATCTCGAGAGTCAGTTAGACAATGAGTTCCCAAGGTTTTATGCTGTTTAGTGGTCGAGAGGTCTAAGGCGTGAGTGCGTCTTGGGAGTTTACTTCCAAGCGCATCGGGTTCGAGTCCCGTGCGCTACTGCCAAAGAGATTATCTGATTGATGTCGCTGTCCAATAGCGAATTTCTCGAATATATATATATATATATATATATATATATATATATATATATATATATATTCATAATGTATATATATGTATATATAAATAGATATATACACGTATATATACATATACCATTTATCTTCTTTGGGGAATACGAAAGTAATTTTTTACTACCTCTGCCTCTCTTCTAGCCTTTCCTTCGGTATTCATCACTTGCTCCTTCCTCACGCTCTTCTTCCTCTCTCCCTAGCCTTCTTCCTATCATTTTCTCTCCTTTCCCCTCTAAGTTCTTTTCTCTCTCCCCTCTGTCTTTTTCTTTCTCTTCCAACCAACTCTCTCTCTCTCTCTCCCTCTTTCTGTTTCTTTCTCTTCAAACCCGTCCTTTCTCTCTCCCATCTTCCTGTCTGCTTCTTTCTCTTCAAACCCGTCATTTCCCTTTCTCTCTCTTTTTCTCTCTCCCCCTCTTTCTGTCTGTTTCTTTCACTTCAAACCCGTCCTTTCTCTCTCTCTCTCTCTCTCTCTCTTTCCCTCTTTCTGTTTCTATCTCTTCAAACCCGTCCTTTCTCCTTAGATCTCTCCCCCTTCCTTCTGTCTGTTTCTTCTCTTCAAACCCGTCTATTCTCTCGCTCTCTCTTCCTCCTTCTATCTGTTTTGTTTTCTCTTCAAACCCGACCCCTCTCTCTCTTTCCCTCCTTCTGACCCTCTCTCTCTTTCCCTTCTTGTTTTTTTTTTCAAACCCGCCCTCTCTCTCTCTCTCTATCTCTCTTTCTCCTCTCTCTTTCTTTTTTTCGCGCTTCCCAACACTTGTGGTCCCAGAGGACGAACGGCTTGCCATAAGTCAGGGACCATAAGCTTCACGGGCTTCATCACTCGTGAAAGAAGAGAAAGGAGACCCCCAAAAGGGAAGGCCCCGAAGCAGCCAAGGGCTTCAAAAGGGTCTTGGGCCCTTACTGGAAGGCCTCCTTCCTAGCTAAGAGCTCGGTTGGCTGCTCGAGGGCGAGATAGGGCGCCAACAGGTCGGACTCGAACCCACGTCATGCCGCAATCGGTTGAGGTCATCTATCAGGTAGTGATAGCGCAAGGGGAGGTACCGTGGCTAGATGAACGCGTGATCGACGTGTTCCCCCGCCTTTCCGGGTCCTGGGTTCGAGTTCTCTCGTACAGCCACGTTACAAAGTTCGCCGACATTCTTGCAGTACCCTTAACTTGCACCGATGGATATAATTGATTTGATTTCCTACAACATCTCAAGGCAAAAGTAGTTCTTACTACATGGTGCGGACGCATTGGTTACTCCGCCATCTAAGTGCAGATATGGATAACAACACAATACCTGACGTCGAATTATGGAATGCTCTTTCTTCATTGTCTTCACCTTCAGAGGACCTCGGTTCTTGTCTGCACAATCTCGAAATATTAACCCCCGCGACTGGCGAATCTTATGATATATGTACATTATCAAACTTCACACTGAACATTTTCACAACATTCAAGACGCCACCGTGGCGAAGGAAGGATGAGCCAACAAGTCCCAGGTTCGATTCCCAAGAGTCGAGGAAGAGCCCAGCCGACCTTTGCCTCTTTCCCAGAAACCTTCCGTGCTATTGCCTTCGGGTCATTCCTCTCAGCGTCTGCGTCAGTAGTCCAGAGAGAGAGAGAGAGAGAGAGAGAGAGAGAGAGAGAGAGAGAGAGAGAGAGAGAGAGAGAGAGAGAGAGAGAGAGAGAGAGAGAGAGAGAGAGAGAGAGAGAGAGAGAGAGAGAGAGAGAGAGAGAGAGAGAGGAGAGAAAAAAAAGAGAGAAAGAGTTTACCAGTCTCATCTTCTGCCCCCCCCCCTTTTTCGTACATGGTTGTCCTTTTCCTTTATTTTTTAATTCATCTCTCCTTCGCCCCTTTTCTCCCCCCCCCCCACCGGTGAGGAGGGTTTCCTCTGACTGAAGCCGTCACCTTTGCCTTGCGTGTTCGGGCAGCCGTGGCACAGAGCAGTCACCTTCTTTTCTTCCTGAGTCACCTCGGTTCATTTATATAAAAAAAAATTCCCTCCACAAAATGCGTGAGGCGCCCTCCACTTTCCCACACTTCTTGCTTCCTCTTAGTCACCTCTCCTTTTCATCTTCTTCTCTCCCTCCTTTTCTTCCCACTCCTCTACTCCGTGCTTCTCCACCTTCTCTTTTTCCTCTTCCTTCTCCTTCTCTCTTCTCCTTCCCACACCTGTACTTCGTCCTTCTCCTCTTCTTCCTCCTCGTCCTCCATACGGAGGTAGTGATTGACGCCATATTTGATTAACCACTAATACATAAAAAAGTACACACACTAATAGATCCATCGAAGAGGATGACAAGGAGAAAGTCGAGGAGGACGAGGAGGGTGACAAGGAACAAGACGAGGACGAGGAGGAGGAGAAGACGAGGAGGAGAAAGAGGAGGAGGAGGACTTTTGGCGTGAGCAACACAAAGGGAGTAGGACGTTCCCCCCTCCCCTTCTCCCTCCCCGGGGGTCTTCAGTGACCTCAGGGTCCTTTCACGTCTTCCCCAAGGTGACACTTCTGGGGCCCCGAGGTCGCTCTATCATCTGGAGGCCCTAAGGTCGTTCCAAGGGTGACTTCAGGTTCAAGTACCGAGTGGACATGAATGATAACGTCATTGTCATCCGTGACGTCACTGAGACGTCATACTAAGGAGGTGTTCTGTATACAGGGCGACTAACGCTCACTGGATGAGTTTATTTTTTTTTAATTCTGTGCTCTATGTCATGTAATAATAACTACATGACAAATGCATTCTTTACAAGAACAGCAGTAAGAAAATATAAAGAATCTGAGGAAAGTAGCATGGGAAAAAAGAAGACCATTAACAATAACAATAAGAAACGAAAAAAAAAAGTGGCAATAACACCGCCCCTCACCTCCTTCCAATTCCGAAATATATATATATATATATATATATATATATATATATATATATATATATATATATATACACACACACACACACACACACACACTTTTTTTTTACTGCATTACATATAGGATGTTCGATGGCCGAGCGGGATAGAGCGTCGCTACTTGCGGTGGAGGTCGAGGTGACGGCAGATAGACCCCTATCGCCAGCGAGTTGAACCAAGTGCATGGTTCATTAAATTCCACGCTACAAAGTCCTCTGTAAGGGGTACCGTTCTAGCCTCCTGATAGGGGGAGTTCACGACGTTAAACTGAGTTTATGTGCCCAACGCTTAACCAATTCTTCATAGCCTGTGCCCAAGACGCCTACCTCCTCAAACTATTCAAATTCAATTGGTTTTTTATACAGTATTGGCGACCCCACAAAAGTAAAACACTTAAGACACTAAAACACTAAGTGTGTGTTTTGCCACTAAGACCATATTTTTCGATCGTTTCAAGTCACTGACCCTAACTATTATATATATATATATATATATATATATATATATATATATACATATATATATACAGTATATATACTAATAAAATAATTCCTGTTGATATCAATCTAACTCTGACCAGAAATAGAAAATCCCTCTAGGGGACACGTCCCCTCCGACCCCTGATTGGCTGAATGAGTGGTGACGTCACGGCAACGGAGACAATTGATTGGTCGATAACGGTGACGACTGTTTGGGGGAGAGCGGGACGTCCGCGAACCGATGGGGAAGCCTTTGGAAACTCCTGGGGGCCTTCTTAGGAGCCCTTGGATAGTTTCTGTGTAACCTTCGAGAAGCCCTGAGGCCATTCCCTGTGAAACCCTCTGGGAACTCCTGAGGACCCCCTTAAGAACCTCCTGCAACTTCAAGGGAAGCATTTGCGAAGCCCCTGCGAGCGAAGCAAGCTCGCTCGAAGGGCCGAGCCCCCGTGTAGCGGTGTCAGGCGCGGCCCGTTGCTTGTGTGTGTATATATATTGGAAACTAGTATGTTATAACACATTTGTAAAAGATCACTGTTAACCCACTATCGGAGAAATAATAACGGAAAGTACAGAGAAACTGTATATTTCGACTACTCTCTGTAGTCCTCTTCAGCAGAATGCTTACATAAGGTTAAGGTACAAGTATATATGAAGAAATGAGGGGTACATAGAAGGGGATGAGGAAAGTGGGGGGGGGGGGCTCAGGTTACATGCCCTTGAAATGGTCGGGTCAAAGTAGGACAAGGGGTGATATTTTGTCCAACCGCTTTAGACATGATCTTGTTGACCGCTAACTTGGTAATACAATCTGGGGGCCACTGGCCTTTAGAGGTATTAAAGTTAGGATAATGTTTTATTAGAGAAGATTCTACAATTTTTCTTCTATAGCTAGTGTGATTTATAAATTATTGATGCATTATCCCAATCTAATCTATGGTCTTTTTGGCTGGCATGAAGGAACACAGCGGAGTTAACTTGTCCATATTTTATGGAATTTTTATGTTCCTTTAATCTCGTGGACAAATTCCTGCCAGTCTGGCCCCAGTACACATCATCACAGTCTTTACACGGCAATTTATATACCCCGGAGTTTTGGTCCACATCATCCCTCCGGTGTACATTAACTACCTTTCTAATATATATATCATTCATTTCAACACTGACATAACTCAAAAAATGCTACTTTTCAGGAGAAGCAAAATAAACTTTTAATTATGTAATACAGTCTCCCATGGAACTTTTAAACGAGGTATTTAGCAATGAATTTTTATTTCATGATTAAATGTAGTACATGACATCTCATATTAAAAAATACATTTATTATAAACATGCTTTGTGCCTATTTGAAAAATAAATTTGGAATTATGACGTTATTGCCTTGAGCGACATCTAGCGGCCAGTTTTGCTACTAGAGTTATGGCATTCTTACCACAAATAAATATAGAAAATGGCAAATTCAGTGGTATAAATAACTCAAAATCTTCAATTTTTGAGTTATGTCATTGTTGAAATGAATGAGCGATATATACTGTATATATATATATATATATATATATATATATATAATACACACATATTTCTGGAGAATCTCCCTATTAGGTAGTTATTGAAAAAATACACAGCAAATATTTTATTCCTAAATATACTTCTAACAAAACATAGTTCCGATTTTTATGTACATTTTCAATAAACCTACGAAAATACCAATCCATTTTATGTGTAAATTATCAAACACAGTGGACGTCACGGGCTTTAACAAAGGTGATACAGGCAAGGTCATCCTATCAACACAGCAGGGCAGGATTCGTAGTGATGGATTTAAATTGGACAAATTTAGGTTTAAGAAGGATATGGGCAAGAACTGGTTTACCAATAGATTGGTTAACGAATGGAATAGATTTAGTAACCACGTAGTGAGCGCTGAAACAATTGGCTATTTTAAGAGATTTCATAACTTTATGGATAGGGATGGGAGGTGGTAAGGGAAATGGAACTGGCTAGTGTAGGCCTTATGGTCTATTGCAGTCTCTTCCATTCATATGTTCTTACGTCCTGTGGACCACTAACAAGTCATCACAGGCTACAGGAACATCTTACAGGGAGCATGTATATAGAAGGACAAGAAAATGAGCATCACAAGATAACAGGAGAATGGCACACAGGATGTACAGTGTGATGCAAAAATTTCGAACTTAGTTCTAGTAACCAACACGCGAGCGTACTTGTTTCTGGTAAATATATACTAGATGTTTTAAACATTGTCTAACAGAAAAAGGTACTTTTTGGTACAGAAAGATATAATTGTTCAGCAATTAATTTGTATAATGAGGACTATGTCATGCCATGGATCAACATTTTGTATATGACTGTACGTGAACTGAATACATAAAATACAGAGTCACATGCCATACTACAATCACAGAGGATTTTTTCTTTGTTTAACGTTATTTTTAAATTGGTCTGTTGCGTCTGTGATGTTGAAACCATTTTTTTTTTTTTTTTTTTTTTTTTTTTTATTATAACTTAAACTGGTTCCCCGCGACCTTCCACCCGTGTTGGCTTGCCCAAGGTAAGCACCAGGAAACATTCTGAGCAATTTCCGAAGGTGACTTCTCTGTACCTTTGATTAATCAAACGATATGGATCACTGGCCTAGATGTCAGCCACCTTGGGACATTAGTACATGAGCCAACTATTCTAGACGCCAGAGCGTCGTGATTCCAGTGGTCTTCCGTTCGATTCTGGGCCTCGGACACGACGCCTGTGCAGTGGAATTTCGATCGTAACTGATTTTACAAATGCATTTAACCTATTTTTTCCCAAACCACAGTCGTAGTTTCCTCCATTCCTATGTTATTATTCTGCAACCTTTTTCAAGAAATTTCTTTTCCTAACCACGGGCACAATGTCAAAAATTATATAAAATGATAATGATAATAATGATAACAATAAAAATAATTATAATAATAATAATAACAATAACAGTAATAATAACAATGATATTCAACAGTTTGTGAACTGTTGTGAGACAAACCAGAAACAATCGCTGGACAGGGGAGAAACAGGAAGACCTCGCCAACACTGACCAAGAGAGAGACAGAGAGAGACGGAGAGAGAAGCCTTATTCTCGATGGTGTCACCAATACACTTGATGGAAAAGAGAGCCTCAATTCTATTTAATAATTTGAATTAATCGCATGACGGCAGCCGAGAGAAACATATACAAGTGTCAGAGTAGACACTATGTGAGGATGGAACCTTTATTATGTAACCGTCACTAACCATCACTAACAACTCACGTGATCCACACACATGCGACATGGTACTCGTCTTTGGCAAGACCTCCAATCTTGTAGACTCACCGATTTCCAAATCTCAAAACACCTGACTCATTAATGCAAAGTAAGATAACACGACGCCCTCGCAGTGTCACCACACGAGATGCCTAATGTCACCAGACAGAGCCATTGAACTCTTTCTCGTACCTACCCCAATCACATTGCTGTAACTTAATATATATACACCATATCAACCACACCCACCAACCATACAACTAACCCCTATATAACGGAACTAACACCCATACCTATATTTTATGATTAACACATCTCACATACGGCAACTCACAAAACCTACCCCTCACTTTTATTTCCGACGGCCGCGCCGCCGAGAGATAGGAGTGCTGAGGTCAAGGCCCGGTACGGGGAGTGCCTAGGTCAAATATCTACCAGGGCTGCCTAGGTCAAGGACCTAGTTGTACATAATCTTCGTACCTGAGAATAAATTCAAGAAAGTCCAGCATCTCATGTAGCAAAACATATATGTTTTGTTACAATTATATGCACATTTCTCTTGTTGAAGTTTTATTTCCAAGGACACAGACGTACAATACAGCAGCATGTTCAATATTGCACGTTCTTTTATTATTTAATACTTATAGAAGAAAGACTTTAAATGGCACCTTGTGGAATGTCCTATCGGAGTCCCTTCATCATCCATTCCGAGATGTGATGGCGTCTGTATACTTGAAAAACCTTCAACGAGCAAAACGTTGTACTTGATAAAGTACACAGTCTACTGTGACCATTTTGTCGGCAACTGCCATTTCAAATCATATACAAGAGCAATCCGTCTCAAGCCTGAAACATTCGTTTCAGATTCTTGTGGTAGAGACAGAGCAGTCATCACATCCACATGTAGCAGGAGTTACTAAAAATATTCAACACGCTGAGACTTCTGAAGCTGAGTATCATGAGAAAGTCATTTACGTTTTTTCATTATTATTATTTTTTCTTACTGGAGGAAAACCAGCCGGAGAAAAACCACACGGGAAAAAGCTGGAATAAAATTTCCAGACGGCAGTCTAAGAAATACTCATCAAAAGCAACGAAGCATTGGATGATATTATTACTAATTACAATTACTGTTTTACTATTTTCACTTTAAGAGCGCCCTTTTACGAATTCTAAGTGCAAGCAAGTGTACTGTACATCTGGGAAAAACTTGATGTGTACAGAAATGTAATATAATCATTACTAAGAAAGCAGAGGATGTGAATCATACTTTTCTGTTCTAACAGATGACTAAAGGGAAGCGGTGGTGTTGGTGTTAAAACTGGGAAGGATGGGGAAGTGGGGAATGTTGAGGTTCCAAGATCATACAAACTAAAGAATAATAATAATAAAAAGAAAAACATAAAAATAAAATAAAATAAATAAACACATATAAAACCCACACTAAATTTATATATATATATATATATATATATATATATATATATATATATATATATACATACATTTCAACAACCACAATGCATTTCAATTCTAAGCCATCAACATCGGGAGACCCAATGGAGGCCGACATGCAGAAACTGAAATGCGGTACTGCCAATGACTCGAACCTAGTAATCACATGACAAGTGCCGTAGTAACTTACCCACTACGCTATCATATATATATATATACATATATATATATATATATATATATATATATATATGTGTGTGTGTGTGTGTATTTGTACAACACTGAATGGGTCCCAGTGATTAAAGCTATAATCTCTCTTGATAGCGTAGTTGGTTAGTTACTACAGCACTTGTCATGTGATCGCTGAGTTTGAGTCCTCGGCAGTACCACAATTTAATTTCTGCGTGTGGCCCTATTGGGTCTCCCGATGTTGATGACTTAGAATTAAAGTGCATTGTGGTTGTTAAATATATATATATATAAATATATATATATATAAATATACATATACATATACATATATATATATATATATATATATATATATATATATATATATATAACGTAGAAACCACTGTTGGAGTAGAAAAGACTGGAAACGGGGAATCTATATATTTCGATTGCAAACTGCAATCCTCTTCAGTATATATATGCAGTATATATATGCAGTATATATAATCAAATTAATTCCAAAGACACCATGACCTTTGTTGCTGACCCGAGTTCTTTCTAGTTCCGTGTCCTTTTACTCCTTTGTGTTCCTTAGCTGCGGTGTGTGTCCCCGGCCTCCGGGCGTAGGGGGGGAGGGGGGAGGGGGTTCCCTGACATCCTCAACCCCCAACCACTCCTCCCACCTCCGCCTCAGCTGCGGTTCAGCTCTGGCATTTCCGCAAGTCCGCAGGGTTCTTTTGCGCCGCCGCACCCGAGAAACGAGGGTCGGTAGTCAAAAAGAGCGTCGTGCGCCCGATGGATATGTATGGCAAAAATTAATAATAATAATAACAATAATAAATAGATAAATAGAATAAAATATATAAATAAATAAGCAAAAATAAAAAATCCTTCTGCATTTAAACAGATATTTTTTCACCTGGATTCCGTCAACCAGTGTCAAAGACCTTATATTCCCGCTGCATATCATCTGCACGACCAACCGGACATGACGTCATATTGAACCAATGAAGACACGAAGCCCGGAAGAAAACATACATACATACATATACCAAGGCTTCTTTTCCCCCTTACAAGGGAGGTAGCCAAAAAGGACAAGGCACAAAAACACTCCCACCCATTCCATCCCCGACTCCACACCCCTCCACCCTCCCTCCCATCTTAGCACCTCCTAGATGACGGGTCATCCCTGCACCCTGTCCACTGCCCTGGGTCAGAAGCAGTGTCGCAGGACACAGCACATCCACAGCAAGGCCGCTTCATTAAATCGGCGACCCCCCCTCTCCGTCCCCCCATATAAAGGAGAGGACAGGGAGAAATCCCTTCGGGCTGCGTCAAAAATGTTTGCTCACACACACTACCTCACCCCCATTCCCCCGTCCAATCCACCTCATGCATCACATTTTCCATATACAACCATTCTCCATTCACCCCTGTCTTCTGTCCTCTCCCGTCCTTCCGCAACCGACATTCCCCTCTTCCCCAAAGCCCCCTTCACCCCATCCATCCATCTCATCCTAGGACGTCCCCTCATGTTCACTCCCTCCACATCTGCCTTCCATACCTCCTTTACTAGTCTTTCTTCACTCATTCTTTCCATGTGTCCAAACCATCCTAATACTCTTTCATCCACCCTATCTCCCAGCTCCCTTTCCACCCCTGTTCTCCTCCTCACTTCCTCATTTCTCACTCTATCTAGCCTAGTAATCCCTATCATACTTCTCAGACACTTCATCTCAAACACATTCAAGTTCCTTCTCTCTTCCTCTCTCATGTTCCATGTTTCTGCTCCATACAGTGCTGTTGGCACAATCACTCCTTCATATAACCTCCTCTTAGCATCCATTCCCAGATTCCTATGCCTCATTACACTTTTTAAACCACCAAGGCATTTACTCGCTTCTCTCAATCTACATTCTACCTCCACCTTCACTCCACCCTTTCCTGTCACATTTGCACCCAAATATCTAAAACTATCCACTTCCTCCAGTTGCTCTCCCTTAATGCTCACTTCCAGATTACTGCCACTTTCACACCTTGTACATCTCATCACCTTACTTTTACCCACATTTATCTTCAACTTTCTTCTATCACATACTCTCCCAAACTCTGTCACCAGCTTCCTCAATCCCTCCTCCGATCCTGCCACAAGCGCAGTGTCGTCCGCAAACAACAGCTGGCTCACCTCCCACTTTTCTCCATTTTCCTTAACCATCTCCAATCCCTGACCCACTACCCTTGCATTCACCTCTCGCACCACCCCATCCATGTATAAGTTGAACAGCCAGGGTGACATAACGCATCCCTGACGAAGTCCCACCTTTACCTCAAACCACTCACTCTCTCCATTTCTAATCCTGACACAAGCTCTACTACTCTCATAAAAACTCTTGACAGCTCCCAGAAGCTTTCCTCCTATCCCGTATATCTGCGTAACCTCCCACAGTGCCTTTCTGTCTACCCTGTCTTAAGCCTTTTCCAGATCCATAAAGGCCCAGAAAACATCCTTCCCCTTACCTATAGCTTTCTCACATATCTGTCTTACCACAAAAATCTGATCTACATAACCTCTACCTGTCCTAAACCCACACTGTTCCTCACCAATTACCCCCTCTGTTCCTCTCCTAATCCTCTCAATCAAGATCCTCCCATAAGTCTTCCCAACTACACTTAACAAGCTAATCCCTCTGAAACTACTACATTCACACTTGTCCCCCTTTCCCTTGTAAAGTGGAACTATACACGCACTCCTCCAGTCCTCTGGCACTCTACCTTCTCTCCAGCAAACATTAAATAACCTTACCAACCAGTCCACCATCACTATACCTCCTTTTTTAAGACATTCTGCATGGCATCCATCCAGACCAGGTGCCTTACCTGCTTTCATCATCTTAACTGCTGCCTTCACTTCATCCTTCCTTATTTCTCCTCCATTTTCCTCACTCATCACTCTCATTTTCTTAGCATTTCCCACTGCAGCTATCTTTCCCTCCCTATCCTCCTTCACATAAGTAACTCCGGAAGAAAACAATGAAAGAATTTTTTTTTTACCAATTGTAGAATCCCCCCCACCCCACACACCCACACGTGCTTGGGGTGGAGGTTTTCATTGAGTGCTGCGTGGGTGGACAGTTGATCACGGCTCGTGGTGCATAACCTAACCCAACCTCACCTAACTTGACCAAACGTAACCAAACCTAAACTAACCTATGTTAGCTGTAGTTGAGATTCTACAGTTGATCAGTGTGTGTGTGGGGGGGGGGATTCTACAATTGAGTGTAGCTGAATTAGGGACCCCACAGTTGATAAGTGTGTGTGTGTGAGGGGGGGTGGAGTATCCTACAACTGACCCAATATTATGAGTTCTTCCCTCTACAACACCAAGTGAGACCAACGAATCCACAACTTCAGTCTTGCTCGCGTTATTCTTGTTTCAGTGAGTCTGAGAAAACTTGGATCAACAATATTACAATATCTCCGGCTCGTCAGCAAGTTCCGAGGCAACTCTGAAGTTCAAAGAGCTGTGATGCGTGAAAAATTACCAAGGGGATAAAAATGTACGCACACACGTGTGAGTATACATATATATATATATATATATATATATATATATATATATATATATATATATATATATATATATAATATTGTATATATATATATATACATAATATATATATATATATATATATATATATATGTGTGTGTGTGTGTGTGTGTGTGTGTGTGTGTGTGTGTGTGTGTGTGTGTGTGTGTGTGTGTGTGTGTGTGTGTAAATTAAAAAGCTCGACCATTGGGACTCGAACTCTTGCATGTGCGACTACTTACGTTACTATTGTACTCAACTTGACCGTACAAAAGGAACCATTTCGAACTAGACCTGACCATTTCCCGACAGGGCTCAGCTTAGCATAGTATGTGACCTTAATTTGAGTCTTTATTCAGGCGAGCCGTCCGACAAGTGTTTGAAATTTCGATTCGATTAATTGTAATTAAGTCGCGAACTCCCCCTTTCAGGAGGCTAGGACGGTGCCCTTTACAGAGGAATTTGTAGTGTGGAATTAAACCAAGCTCTTGGCCCAACTCGCTGGTGATATAGTTCGAACGTACGTGACTTCGACCTCCGCTGCAAGTAGCGACACATTAACCCACTCGGCCATATATAATCATAAAGAAGGGAGGGAGGGCCACTAAGGAAACTGGTTACTGTGTAGCTTCCACGCGCAGTCTTAAATGACGTAGGACGGTGGAGGAGTTGAAAAAGAAGAAAACATCATCGATGAATGGCACACGCCTCCTTCTCCTCCTCTTTTCTTCTCTCTTCAAGCCAAGCTGTCATAAAACATCAATTATTATTACCTGCCGAAGGGGCCATGGGTGCTCCCCTTCCTCACCCACCCCTTTCCTTTTCCTCCTCCTCCTGATGGTAAGAAAGGCAACAAGTTATTCCTAATGCCCCACTTGTTGCTCCTGTCTTCCTTCTACTGAATGTGTCTGCATCATAACAGGGGGGCGGAGGGCTCCGGTCTGAGACAATGATCCACGGTTCAGTTCTCTCACTCGGACACTCAGGAAATGAAACGAGTCCGAGTAGCTTTCATTTTCCTTCAGGATTTGATCTCCCCCACCCCTTCTTTGAGAAATTTTGAGTTGGAAAACCGACCCGAAGGCGCATGGAGGACCAGCCATAGCCTCAATATGGTGAATCGGCTTTTGTATATATATATATATATATATATATATATATATATATATATATATATATATATATATATATATATATATATATATATATATATATATATTAGGTTTCGTTTCCATGGTAACCCATCGGTATATCGAAACTGTCACCTTTTGCATTATGTGTTTGGACAGCCAGGGCCGGTAATGTAGTTACGAGTTATGTTTAAAACTAATATGGTTTTTATGATGATGATGATGATTACTATTATCATTATCAATAATTTTTCATATAAAACCACCACTAATTCAATATATACATACAAACATACATACTGTACACACACATATATATATACACATACATACACACACACACACACACACACACACACACACACACATGGTGCAGTGGTAGAGTCCGCGGCCGCCACTACGGCATTCCTGGTTCGAATCCCGCCCAGGTTTGAAATAATTTCAGTATCGCTGCGCTGCGAGTCATTACTCCAACTCTCGTGGGCGGGGAGTTGGTTGCGTGTGTACTTGTAAGGTCACAGTATTACCCATAGATCGGTCATATATGAGCTCCGAGCTCTTTCCGGGAGGGAAATAGCTGTCGATCACGAATCCAACACGTGATCCAAGACCATGGTGAATCACACATATACAATGATAATAACAATAATAATAATGATAATGATAATAATAATAATAATAATAATAATCAACCCGACCGTCGTGAGACTCGACCAGAGGTCCATCAATATACTTGGTCACCACTTTACCGATTACATCGCTGGACATAGCATAAACATCCGGAACCTGGGGCCGTATACACAAAACTTTTTTGTTA
>NC_134784.1:11161938-11179438 GCF_046742065.1 Oratosquilla oratoria
AAATAAATAGAAATTAAATAAATAAGATAATGATGAATAAATTAATGAATAAATAGACATTTTAAAATTACCCTCCCACTCATCGCCCCAGAGCCCCTTCGAAGCCAACTCCTCCCCCCACACACACACATGGGCGATATATGCATGTATGCCATTATCACAGTAATGATGATAATAATGATGATGATCTATCTATATTTATATACCAAGATCTTTTTCCACCTTATAAGGGAGGTAGCCAAGACAAAGGCACGTACCTACTCCCACCCATTCCACTCCCCTCCACCACCCCTTCCTACCTCTCATCTTAGTTACTCATGGATGACGGGTCATCCGTGTATCCCACCCACTGCCCTGAGTCAGAAACAACGTAGCAAGACACAATGCATCCACAGTAAGGCCGCTTCACTTGATCGGCGACCCCCTCTCTCCGTCCCCCTTATGCAGAACAAGAGAAGACAGGGGGAAACCCCTTCGGGCTGCGACAAAATATCATTCAAAAGTTAGCAACCCCTATCCCTACATCCCCTGCCTCTCCTTTCCTTGCATAACAGTATCATCTATACAGAGCCACTCTCCACTCATCCCTATCTCCTGCCTTCTCCTTTCCTTGCTCAACAGACATTCCCCTCTTTCTCAACGTCCCCTTCATCCCATCCATCCATCTCATCCTTGGTCATCCCCTCAAATTCACTCCCTCCACCTCCGTCTTCCACGCCTCTTTTACTAATCTCTCTTCACTCATGTTTTCCACGTATCCAAAATATTCCAATACTCTTTCATTAGCCCTATCTGTCATCTCCTTTTCCACTCCCACTCTCCTCCTCACCTCCTCATTTCTCACTCTATCCAACCTAGTAACCCCTATCATATTTCTCAGACATTTCATCTCAAACACTTTCAAACTTTTCCCTTCTGCCTCTCTTCAATTCCTAGTCTGCCCCATACAGAGCCGTTGGCACAATCACCCCTTCATACAATCTCCTCTTTGCATCCATTACTAGATGCCTATTTCTCATAATACTTTTTAACCCCTCAAGGCAACTTCCTTCTCTCAATCTACAATTTACCTTTACCTCCACTCCCTTTCCTGCCACATGCGACCCCAAATATTTAAAGCTATCCACTTCCTCCAATCTCTCTTTTTAAGACTTACTTCCAACTTACCATCTTCTCCCCTTGTACTTCTCAAGAACAATAATAATAACCATTATCATTATTACTATTAATATAACTACTCTTATCATTATCAATGCTATCATTATTGCTATTATCATTATCATTGTTATTATTACTATTATTATAACTATTATTATTACTATTATTATTAAGACTTCCTTCCAACTCACTACCATCTTCTCCCCTTGTACTTCTCAAGAACAATAATAATAACCATTATCATTATTACTATTACTATAACTACTCTTATCATTATCAATGCTATCATTATTGCTATTATTATTATCATTGTTATTATTACTATTATTATAACTATTATTATTACTATTATTATTATTATTATCATTATTATTTTTATTTCCATATGGGTGACATTCATACACACGCGCGCGCACACTCGTAGGATCACCTCATGCCATCCGGGTCAATGATGTATTTAACATTTTATTCAGGCTGCACACAGGCGATTCTCATGGGTTGAGTGACGTCATCAATGCAAACGGGTTGAGACAGACCTCACCTGACTCTTCAGCGGAGTGACAATTTTCACGTAATTCATTAGAGAGAGAGAGAGAGAGAGGGGGGGAGGAAGAGAGAGGGGGGAGGAAGAGAGAGGGAGGGAGGAAGAGAGAGGGAGGGAGGGAGGGAGGAAGAGAGAGGGAGGGAGGGAGGAAGAGAGAGAGAGAGAGAGAGAGAGAGAGAGAGAGAGAGAGAGAGAGAGAGAGAGAGAGAGAGAGAGAGAGAGAGAGAGAGAGAGAGAGAGAGAGAGAGAGAGGGGAGGAAGAGAGAGGGGGGAGGAAGAGAGAGGGAGGGAGGAAGAGAGAGGGAGGGAGGAAGAGAGAGGGAGGGAGGAAGAGAGAGAGAGAGAGAGAGAGAGAGAGAGAGAGAGAGAGAGAGAGAGAGAGAGAGAGAGAGAGAGAGAGAGAGAGAGAAGGTACGCATGCCTTTCAGGGAGAAAGATGGGAGAAGGAAGGCACGAGAGAGTGCGAGAGAGTATGCATGTCTTTCAGGGAGAGGGGAAAAGGAAGGTGAGAGAGTATGCATATTATATCTTTCAGGGAAAGAGAAGGGAGTTACAATGAGTTACATGGAGGACAAACGAACAGCAACAGACCTACTGGTCCCTACGAGGTTGTTTCGTTACTTAATCTAAATCTATCAAGAAGTAAAATTATACTAGACGGGGATTTGTAGTTAAGTAAATGTCCCCCTGTAATCCATCCATAAGTAAAACAATTCTAGTCGGGGATTTGTAGTTAAGTAAATGTCGAGACGTTTTTTGAATACCTCTACAGTAGAACAATCAATGACGTTAGCCAAGTCTGAAAACGTTGCATCCATTAGTCGTAGTTGCGTTGGAGGTGTCAATTTTAAAATATTTTTCCACATCCATGTTTTCGATTCCTATGATAATTTTGAAAACCTCAATTAGGTCCCCTCTCATTCTCCTTTTCGAGAGACTAAGCAAATTAAGTTCCCTTAAGCGCTCTTCGTATTGCTTGTTCTTCAACCTTGGGATGAGTTTTGTTACTCTGCGTTGTACCTTTTCTAACTTTTGTATATCCTTCTTGTAGTATGGAGACCAACACTGTATGCAGTATTCTAGGTTCGGCCTGACTAGGTCATTGTAGAGATTAAGAATAATTTATTTAGTTCTGAACTCCAAAGCTCTACCTATAAATCCAATTAATTTGTTTGCAGTTCCAATAACCTCTGAACACTGTTTGCTTGGTTTGAGATCATTTCAGATCACAACACCAAGGTCTTTCTCTTGTTCTACACTAGCTTATTGCACACCATTCATCATGCAGTTAGTCTGGGCATTACTATTACCAATATGAAGTATTTTACATTTATCTATATTGAAAAACATCTGGGAGTTTGTCGCCCATTCGCATAAAGTATTCAAATCGTTTTGCAATTCTTGTTCTTGTGTTATGGATGTCATCTTATTTGCAATTTTGGTGTCATATGCGAATTTGGATAATTTGCACTTTATATTTTCACCTAGATCATTAATGTATATCAGAAAAAGTATAGGACCTAAGACTGAGCTCTGAGGCACTCCACTTGATACAATACGCCATTACAAAGGTGGAGCATGCCGACAGGAGACCTTTTGGGTCATAACTAGATCGGATGTGGAAAAAATGTAATAATGATAAATTAAAGACAAAATATAAAAATAATAATAATATAAACAATAATAAATAAAATAAATAAATGCATAGGTATAGTTAATGAACGGATAAATAGTAAATAATAGTCAATTGACAGATAACTTTTTTATTATTATTTTTATTATCATCAAATATTTAAATATTTAAATTTTCATTTTTATTATCATTGTTATTATCATCATTATCATTGTTACAATTACTATCAATATTCTATTTGTTATTAGTGTTGTCATCATATTTAATTGTTAAACTTGATCATTATTACATTAGCCACAATGAATATGTAATGTTCACACTTGTCACCAATTATGGTAACACGGGGAGGTAGTAAGGTCCACCCCATGTATAAAATACCCTAGCCCGTTTGTAAACCCATTCCTTTGAAAAAGCATACCTGCGAAACTAGTCAGGAATAAACTCAAGACGAAGACTCCTGTGTTTCCTACTCCGCTTACGTCAACTAATAATAAATAAAATCAAGCTAATAATGATAAACGAACAAACAATAACAAACAGATAAGCAAATAATATAAGATAAATGGCAGTCATTACAGATTCTTAAAGCTTCGAACTGAACTACATTCTGAAATCCATCGGGTAATATGTCCTACTATACCATGGAATTCTAGTTTAATTAGTAACATCCTATGTGGGACTTTATCGAAAGCTTTTTGGAAATGAAGATATATAAAATCAGCTGCCCTCCCTTCTTCGTACATACCGTAAATCGCACATGAAGTCAAGAAAGTTTGTCCGACACGAACGCTTATTACGGAATCCATGTGAATCTTTAATAATATTTTTTCTCCGAGAATTCTACAACTTTGTCTCTCAGGAGAGACTTCATTAGTTTACAGACAATTGATTAAGTAATAGGCCGATAGTTACCAGGATTGGATCTGTCACCCTTTTTGAATAAGGGTACAACATTTGCACTCTTGTACAATTCTTCAAGATTGTAAAGACAAGTTGAAAATCGCACTGAGGGGTTTGCAAATTTCTTCTTTGACTTCCTTGAGTATTCTCGGATAAATTTTGTCTATTCCAGGCGATTTGTTTAATTTAAATTTGTCAATAACGCGCTTTACATCACGTTATTCAATATCCATATCTAGTAGATGCTGTCCGTCCCGGTGAGATACACTGTTCGTTTCTACTGTTCTAAATAGTGAACAAAGGCGCAAAATAATAATTTAGTATGTCTGCCATAACCTCTCTTCTGTTACTATTTCCCCCGTCGTTGATATAAGGGGTCCAATGGTGCTCTTAAGAACTTTTTTGTCCCTGATATATCTGAAAAATTCTTTAGGATTTTCTTTGCATTTGGAGGTAATATACTGTTCTTGTGATTTCCTACTGGCTTTAATGAGCCTTTTAGATTCTCAACGACATTCTTCGTATTCCATATTCCATATTCCGTATTCCATATTCTTCGTATCTGTTTGGCTATGTGTTGATGTGTATCTTCTGTACACAGGTTTTATGGCTAGCAAAGTATTCTTAATTTTGACATTCCACCATTTTGGTTTTGTATTAATTGATGGCTTTCTTGACTATATTACTGAATATGGCCCAATTTTGTTCAACATCTTGAATTTTGTGAATTTCTGACCAGTCGGTTTTTCCAAGTATCTCTCTTAACTTTTTAAGTTTGCTCGCCGGAAGTTCGGTACCTTTTCGAAGCTGTTATTTTGTAGATAAATGTTGCAATCCGTGTTGAATGTAAGGACATCGTGGTCACAGGTGCTGCATTTTGGTCCAACATTTACACTGGTTACTTGGTTTTCGTTAGTGGAAAGAACAATATCAAAAACATTTTCTCTCGTGTTGGTTCGCGAATGTGTTGATACAATGAACTTTACAAAATATTAGAGCCCATGACCGGTGTGCGAATTTAGTGCTCCACCCCATACAGTTACTGGCAGGTTAAAATCGCCTATAATAACAGCCCGTCTGAGGTATTGGCTGCTTGTTATTGTGGCAAAGTAGCATGCAGTTGATACTTTAGGGTCTATATGGGCGCCCCTACGGACCAGAGCCACACATCATTTTGTCTATGATAGAGGAAAACTCTGTTCATAGAGAAATGATGACACTTTTATACTACGACTGTCCCTCCGTTATGCTGTCCCCCAACCCCTTGTTGCTGTCCTTTACCATTTCTCTGAGTATTCTTTTTCTGTGATGGGGGAATTCCCTGCCACCAAGTATTCCCACTTGGATCGTAAGAGGCGAGAAGAAAGGGACGGGGATTGGGACTAGTCATCCTTCTCCTTGTAGCCCCACAGGGGATATTCCTAAAAGAAAAAGAGGAGGCATAAGAGGGGCTGGAAGTTCTCGGACCAGCACCCTAAGGTTTGGGTCTTTTAATGTGCGTGGATGTGGTACAGATGAGAGTAAAAGGGAAGAGATAGGTAGTATGTTTGTGAGAAGAAAGATGGATGTGTTGGCTCTGAGTGAAACTAAGTTGAAAGGGAAGGGTGAGTGTAAGTTTGGGAGTATAAGTGGGAGGTTATCAGGAGTGAAGAGAGGGCGAGGGAGGGAAGGGGTGGCTATTCTAATAAGTGAAGAGATAGGTAAACGGGTAGTGGAGTGGAAGGAGGTTTCCTCAAGGATAATGTGGATGAAGGTGAAACTGGGGAAGGAGATGTGGGTCTTTGTAAGTGCATATGGGCCTGGCAGTGAGAGGAGTGTAGAAGAAAGGGAGACCTTTTGGATAGATCTAAATGAGTGCATAGAGGATTTAGGAAGAAATGTCAATGTAATAGTACTGGGAGACCTTAATGCTAGGGTAGGAAATGGTCCAATCGATGGAGTGGTTGGGAAATGTGGAATTCCAGGAAAGAATCGTAGTGGAGAGTTGATGGTGGAAATGTGTCTAGAAAGAGAGTTGATGATAGCAAATACAGTGTTTCGGAAGAAAGTCAAGCATAAGTACACATGGGAGAGGGTGGTGGAGGGAAGGGTGGTAGATAGAGCGCTAATGGATTATGTAGTGGTAAATAGGATTATGATAGGAAGAGTTAAGGATGTACATGTGCTAAGGGGAGAGGGTGGGGGAATATCAGATCATTTTTTGGTGGAAGATAAGTTGAGAGTGGAGGATAGATGGAGAAAGAGGAAAGGGACAAAAGGTGGGGAGGTTCTTAGAGTGAACTCTTTGAATGAAAAGGAAAAGGAGGAGTACAAAAAGAAGCTGAGGGAGGAGTGGGAAGGAGTAAAGGGTAGAGTAGAGCTGGGTGTGGAGGAGGAATGGGGATGGTTCAAGGAGGGAGTCATAAAGTGTGCAAGGATAGTGTGTGGAACAAGAAGGACAGGGGGAAATAGAAGGAAGGGTAGTGAATGGTGGGATGAGGAAACAAAGAAGGTTGTAGAAGAGAAGAAACGAGCTTTCACAGATTGGTTACAAAATAGGTCGAGGGAGTCATATGAGAGGTACAAAGAAAAGAAAAGAGAAGTAAAGCAAAAGGTAAAGGTTGCAAAGAGGAGAGCAAATGTGAAATGGGGTAAGAGTATGACAGAAAAATTTGAAAGTAATAAAAAGATGTTTTGGAAAGAAATTAAGAGAGGAGGCGAATCAAGTAGACAAGAAAAGGTAAAAGGTGCAGATGGAGAGATGATAATGGAAGAGAAGGCAGTAAGGGGAAGATGGGCAGAATATTTTAGGGAGTTGCTAAATGTGAAGGAGGATGGGGAAGGAAAGATAGCTGCAGTGGGAAGTGCTAAGAAAATGAGAGTGATGAGTGAGGAGAATGGAGGAGAAATAAGGAAGGATGAGGTGAAGGCAGTTGTTAAGATGATGAAAGCAGGTAAGGCACCTGGTCTGGATGGATGTCATGCAGAATGTCTGAAAAAGGAAGGTACAGTGATGGTGGACTGGTTGGTGAGGTTATTCAATGTTTGCTGGAGAGAGGGTAGAGTGCCGGAGAACTGGAGGAGTGCCTGTATAGTTCCTCTTTACAAGGGAAAAGGGGACAAGTGTGAATGTAGTAGTTTCAGAGGAATTAGCTTGTTAAGTGTAGTTGTGAAGGCTTATGGGATCTTGATTGAGAGGATTAGGAGAGGAACAGAAGGAGTAATTGGTGAGGAACAGTGTGGATTTAGGACAGGTAGAGGTTGTGTAGATCAGATCTTTGTGTTAAGACAGATATGTGAGAAAGCTATAGGTAAGGGGAAGGATGTTTTTTGGGCTTTTATGGATCTGGAAAAGGCTTATGATAGGGTAGACAGGAAGGCACTGTGGGAGGTTATGCAGATATATGGGATAGGAGGAAAGCTTCTGGGAGCTGTCAAGAGTTTTTATGAGAATAGTAGAGCTTGTGTCAGAATTGGAAATGGAGAGAGTGAGTGGTTCGAGGTAAAGGTGGGACTTCGTCAAGGATGCGTTATGTCGCCCTGGCTGTTCAACTTATACATGGATGGGGTGGTGCGAGAGGTAAATGCAAGGGTAGTGGGTCAGGGATTAGAGATGGTTAAAGAAAATGGAGAAAAGTGGGAGGTGAACCAGCTGTTGCTTGCTGACGACACTGCGCTTGTGGCAGGATCGGAGGAGGGATTGAGGAAGTTGGTGACAGAGTTTGGGAGAGTATGTGATAGAAGAAAGCTAAAGATAAATGTGGGTAAAAGTAAGGTGATGAGATGTACAAGGGGTGAAAGTGACAGTAGACTGGAAGTGAGCATTAAGGGAGAGCAACTGGAGGAAGTGGATAGTTTTAGATACTTGGGTGCAAATGTGGCAGGGAAAGGTGGAGTGAAAGTGGAGGTAGAATGTAGATTGAGAGAAGCGAGTAAATGCCTTGGTGGATTAAAGAGTGTAATGAGGAATAGACATTTGGGAATGGATGATAAGAGGAGACTGTATGAAGGAGTGATTGTACCAACAGCACTGTATGGAGCAGAAACATGGAACATAAGAGAGGAAGAGAGAAGGAGTTTGAATGGTTTGAGATGAGGTGTCTGAGAAGTATGATGGAGGTTACTAGGCTAGATAGAGTGAGAAATGAGGAGGTGAGGAGGAGAACAGGGGTGGAAAAGGAGCTGGGAGATAGGGTTGATGAAAGAGTATTAGGATGGTTTGGACACATGGAAAGAATGAGTGAAGAAAGACTAGTAAAAGAGGTGTGGAAGGCAGATGTGGAGGAAGTGAACATGAGGGGGCGTCCTAGGATGAGGTGGATGGATGGGATGAAGGGGGCTTTGGGGAAGAGGGGAATGTCTGTTGAGGAAGGACGGGAGAGGACAGAAGACGGGGGTGAATGGAGAATGGATGATGTTGTGATTGCATGAGGTGGAATGGGCGGGGGGATGGGGGATGAGGTAGTATGTGTGAGCAAAATTTTACGCAGCCCGAAGGGATTTCTCCCCGTCCTCTCATTTTATGCAATGGGGGGGTGGAGAGGGGGGGTCGCCGATTTAATGAAGCGGCTTTGCTGTGGTTGTACTGTGTCTTGCGACACTGCTTCTGACCCAGGGCAGTGGACAAGGTGCAGGGATGACCCGTCATCCAGGAGGTGCTAAGATAAGAGGGAGGGTGGAGGGGTGTGGAGTGTATTCAAGGATGGAATGGGTTGGAATGATTTTATGGCTTTTTCTTTTTGGCTATCCCCCTTGTAAGGGGAAAAAAGCCTTGGTATATGTATATGCATGTATAATAACAGCACCGTTATCGCAGCAAATATCTAAAATCTGTTCATATAATTCGTCGTCAATATTTTGATATTGGGCTGGTGGACGGCAAATAAGGACAAGAATGAATTTTTGCGGCCATGCACACATTCTTTATTTGTGGTGTATGTATGTGCGATTTCACATAAAGAGGTACACCGCCACCTGCTCTCTGTGATTGTTCGCCACTGTATATCGAATACCCTTTTATACTATATTCCGATAGGAAATCTCTAGTTTCGGTATCAATCCAAGATTCAGTGACCCCAACTATATCACAGTCCTCGACAAAAATAAATGCAGCAATATCTTGGAATTTGTTGCGCAAACTACATGCATTGACTAAACAGACTTTCAATTGCTGCCTCTGAGAGGATACCTGATTTCTTTTTACTACGATGGGAACCGAGATCCTCTCTACTTTTTTTTTTTTTTTTTTTTTTTTGGGGGGGGGGGGGGATATGCCTCCAGAGTGTCGTTTAGGAGTCTGTGGCAACACGCCATTTCTGCAGTGTCCCCTTAACGCACATAGCTTTATTGTATAATAAAATTTGTAATCTTAATAAAACAATTATATATGTCACTTGTAATCAAAATATATATTGTAAAAATTGTGTCACATACGAGGATGGCCATTCTTTTGTAAAATATATTTATATATATATATATATTTGAATATCTGGGGAGCAGATTCTCTTGTATGCATGCATTGTTAAAATCGACAGCGTTAGTGAGGTAGTTGATCTTCTTGTGATTATTCTCCAGTTTTCTAACCAATATATATATATATATATATATATATATATAATATTATTTGCATACTCTGTACAAAGCCTTAATATATTCATCGTGTATAGTTTATGTCATGGCGGACATCCAATCCAAAAATTAGTCCACGCAGAGGTCAGACGTCGCTCTCCGCTCCAGCACACTCAACAAGCGCCCGGCAATCTTCGCCGGCCGGTGGCGGCGAGGAGACTTTTCTCCTTTGCTGCTGCCGGTCTGGCACAAGGCTGACCTCTTCGTTGGCGTCGGCAGGCGGGTTTACACCAAAGACAAATACACACATTTCCCAAGTCACGTAATTCTCTGCTTTCAGAGTTGTGCTTGGAAGAAAAGAGATACACGCACACTTGCTCGCTGGCTTAGCAGAGGCCCTTAATCCAACTCTGATTCAGAGCCCTTAACTCTTCGCCGGCTGGTCGTGGGAGAGGAATTGGGGAGCCTCTCTTGTCGACCGGCCCGCACCCACGCCTGGCCTCTTCGCTGACGCTGGCGAGCGGGTTTACACTTCTGACATTTACACACAATTCCCAAGTCACGTAATTCTCTGCTTTCAGAGTTGTGCTTGGAAGGAGAAAGATAAAACAACACCCGCCCGCCTGCCCACCCACCCACCCTCGCACCGCCATTGGATCCACTCTCCTGACTACGCTTCGGATATCGCTCGCTCATCGCTCAAGCCCAACCTGGGGCTAAACAGGAACGCTCATGCCCAACCCGGGGCTAATCCGTAACGTGCTACCTAGCTGGGGTTAATCAGCATCTCTACACACGGGACGTGAACTATACTCACTTCCCGTAAGATACACACACCTCTCACGAACATACCCACGCCCCACGCACAAACATCTACACGTACTTTTTCTTCGACTAAAATTCGCTTCCGTTCTAACTTTCTTTTATACTACATCTTTTCATTTCAGTTTACCTCCCACTAAAGATTTTTCCGTTTTTCCACCTTTACTACTACGCCTCAGCGCCGCCGACCAAGTTCCCAGCCCATTTCTCCCGAGCCACGACCACCAACCGCCCCTAATTGCTCACGTAAAAGCGCATTGATAATAGCCCTCTTTTATACACTATCTTTTCATTTTCTTACAGACATTCTTCCCCTCCCACAAAAACCGATCCCGCGCAAGCGGGTGGTCTTACCTAGCAAGTCGCAAGGACGATACCACTTACCATGATGTGGTAACTAACCACATCATTTGTAGCGGGGTAAGGTGCTACGTTTTAAATTCACTCTATTCGAATTTTTCTGGTTTATCTATAAAGCTTTTAACACAGTTCTGTACACAATTAATCACTAGGGCACGTCACACACCGACTGCTCCTGGACCCGTGCAATCCGGTTTTGTCTTCCGGAAATGCTGAGTCTGCTGAATTTTGAGGTGCTCTCAGTCACCTTGTCAAGATTTTTAGTCGGAATGTTTGGCCCTTTAAAGTTTGTTCTTGGTTCATAATTACTACCTATATCCCATTCTACAATACATATATCCAGGGGGGAAGGGTTGATTACTATTGTGTTGCCGTGTGTTATTCCGAATTGGCGATTCACTGCATCTATTGGTGTGTGTTCGTGTGTCTGTGTGTGAGTCCGCCTCTGTGCGCTTGGCTAAATTGCTGATTCGGCTGTCGCCGCTTTGTCGATCGGAGCGGATGTGCGGTGCCACGATGTCTGGGTTATTGTGACATTGCCTGCATTGTGTATGGGAATGAGGTGATGTGGTTAATGTGGTGATACACATTTGGCGACCCCTTCGTGTGGACCGGACCAGTCAACATGGTGTGGTAACTAACCACATAAATTGGTGACCCCTAAAGTGGACCACTGCGCAGCCGCCGACGCCCTCCGGAGTGGATCGCCAGCCCCTGCCCCGCCATCTGAAGTGGACTGTCAGCCGCCGCCTGCCCCCGCCTTCCAGAGTGGACTACCAGCGCTGCCAGCCGCCGCCTCCGCCTGCTCCGCCTCCTAGAGTGGACTACCAGCCGCCGCAATCGACGTGGTCCGCCCCTGCCCCGCCGCCGGCCCCACCCTCCGCCTGTCGCCTCTACCGGAGTGGACTCCCAGCGCCTCCTACCGCCCCTGCCGGAGTGGACCGCCACAGAACCGACGTCCTAACCATCATGGACCAGTCTGTTCCTACCTCAGCGGACGTGGTTCCTATGGAAGAACCACCCATCGACCCACCACATCAACCTGCAACCCTATCTGCCGTCCATGCTTTTCGTGCACCACCTTTCCTAAGTCACGACCCGACTGTGTGGTTCCACATTCTAGAATGTAATTTCAAGTCCTCGCGCATCTGGATTAGCCTCGCCAAATTCAGCAACGCCTGCTCCCTTCTTCCCCCGGACGTCTTTTCTCGTGTATCTGACGCTATCTCTACAGCGTTAATATCCGACACTCCATACGAATATTCAAAGGACGCTATCCTTGCCAGATTCCAGTCATCCGTCGCTACACGCCTTCAAGAGCTTCTCTCTAAGGAAGAACTTGGCAACGAGAGACCGTCAGACCTACTACGCCGCATGAGGAGTCTCCTGGCAGACAAGTACGACACGTTCGACAAGGCCCTTTTTCTCCAGCTGTTCTACCAACGTCTGCCCGCCACTATCCAGCGTAGCCTCTTCACTGTAAAGGACCACCTTCCCGTGGACAAACTCCCCACACTCGCCGACGAGCTCATCGAGACTGTCTCTTCGCCCTCCGTCTCCCACATCAAGCCAGACCCCCTCTACGAGCGCCTCGTCGACATGGTGACTCAGCTTACACTGCAAGTTAGCGAGCTCAAGGAACAAGTTCAAACAGCAGACCGCCGTAATTTTTCCCGCAGGCAACGTTCCAGATCCAGACCAGGATCCAAGAGCACGGACTGCACACCTGCGGTATGTTACTACCATGCCCAGTTCGGTTCCAAGGCACATAAGTGTAACCAACCCTGCGCCTTCACCCATTCCCCCAATTTAAACTCCAACGGCGAACGTGCTGTGCATAATGTTCGTCCCTCCTCCTCACAACTCCTCTACATCAGAGACCCTCTGACGCGCCACCTATTTCTTATTGACACCGGTGCTGCAACAAGCATACTTCCTGCTACAGTCAGTTTACGGACGTTACCACCACTCACTTTCCTCTATGCAGCCAACAAGACTAAGATCGACGCCTTCAGGAAATCTACCCTATCCCTCTCCCTCAACCTGCATGCCAGGCCCCCTGACATCCACCCTTCTGAATCCTCTCTCCCACGAAAGGACAGAGTCCACTTGGCCAGACTGCGGTGCGGCCACCACCCAGCACTTCTAAGCTACCAGAAGAGGCTGGATGACCGCATTGTGAATAGCTGCCCAGGATGTAACACTTCACCCCATACCATACAACACATAATGGAAGACTGCATTATACACAATCATGCACACAAACAACACAACATACCTACAAAGGATTTGTGGGAAAACCCAGTTTCGGCTGTGGCCTTCCTTGGGGAGACGGGACTGCTCGGACAGACAGTCTAGGGAACGACAACGACAACAACAACAACAACAACAACCTCCGTCGTGCCTTCGAGTGGACGTTCTACGTTGACGACGTATCTCAACCAATCCTCGGAGCAGATTTCCTCAACTACTACGGTCTTCTCGTAGACATACAGCGCCGTCGCCTCTACGATGTCTCAAAGCGCCTCTCTTCATACGGCCACACTCGACCTGGCGTTAGCACCAGCATCTCTGTCACCAGTCAAGACGCCCCTTTTGCTTCCCTACTGCAACAGTTTCCCACCCTCACTCAGCTACATCCATGCACGCCGCCGATATGTCACCACGTCGAAAATCGCATCATCACTTCTGGCCGCCCAACCCACGCCAAGCCACGACGTTTCGCACCCGAACGACAACGCATCGTCAAGACCGAGTTCGAGTCCCTTATGCGCCAAGGGATCTTTCGGCCCAGCAACAGCAACTGGTCTTCAGCGCTTCACGTCGTACCTAAAAAGAGCGGTGATTTGCGACCGTGCGGTGACTACCGTGCACTGAACTCCCAAACTGTCTTCGATCGATACCCCATCCCCAACATCCAAGAATTTGGCTCCCAACTCTTCGGCTGTACCATCTTTTTTACGGTGGATCTTGTTCAAGCTTTCCATCAGATCTTTGTCCACCTCGATGACATCCGGAAGACGGCCATTACCACCCCATTCGGCCTCTACGAATACATCCGGATGCCCTTCGGCCTGAAGAATGCAGCACAGACATCCCAGCGCTTCATCGACGAAGTTCTACGTGGCTTACCCTTCTGTTTCGCCTACATAGATGACCTCCTCATCGTCAGCCTTGATGAAGACACCCACCGCCGTCACCTTGAAGAAGTCATCACCCGTCTACGAGACTACGGAATCCAAATCAACGCCGCCAAGTCGAAATTTGTGTTAAAAACCGTAGATTTCCTATGACACACTGTCTCCACTGGTATTTCACCTCTGAGTACCAAGTGTGATGCCATCCGCCAGTTCCCGAAGCCCTCCACCCAGAGACAACTCAAGCAGTTCTTAGGTATGATAATTTTTTACAATCGCTTCATCCCTAAGTGTTCCCTCATGTTACAACCTTTGTATTCTCTCATTAGGCCTTGCAAGTATGGTCAGTCCATAAAGCTCGTTTGCTGTCCTGAAGCCGACGAAGCTTTCGCTTCTGCGAAGACTGCGCTGGACACCGTTGCTACCCTCAGTTTCCCTGCCCAGGAGGCCCTCACATCCATCGCCACTGACGCCTCCAACGACGGAATCGGCACCATCTTGCAACAGTACGCCGACAGTGCTTGGAAGCCGCTCGCCTTCTTTTCCAAGTAACTGAGCAAAGCTGAGAAGAATGGGACCTTTCGCAGTCAGGCTCGTAGATTCCTATTAGCGCTAGAATTTTCAATTGTCTCGGATTTCACGAGGCAAAGGGATGATTTAGCTAATTTGGAAACCGATATTTAAAAAAAGATACGCCATAAATTGCTGCATAAATGTATTTAAAATTAAAAACATGACGCTTAATGTTATAATTTTTACTTACTGATGTGTGATAAGGCTTTGTTAATTTAATTATAAGGTAAACCTAAAA
Organism: Oratosquilla oratoria; assembly: GCF_046742065.1. Taxonomy (NCBI): domain Eukaryota; kingdom Metazoa; phylum Arthropoda; class Malacostraca; order Stomatopoda; family Squillidae; genus Oratosquilla; species Oratosquilla oratoria. Next base: position 11,176,851 of record NC_134784.1, read on the forward strand.
ATAGGTAATTATTTTTACTGAAGTAACTATGAGCAGTAAAAATAAGAGGATGTTGATTTCGGTTTGTGCATTTTATCTGAGAGTGTTGAAAAATAATGGATATCACTGTCACGTCCTGTATATGAAGAAAATCAGTGAGATAAAAAAATAACAACAGTGATGGCGGACGTACGAAGTTAACGACATTTTTGTAAAGAATAGCCTCTTAGATCTGCTGGGAGCTATTTTCAAACAAATATGGCTAATTTTACGTGTGCCGTGGCAAACTGCACGTCAGATTCAAGAAAAAATCAGAGAAAGACAAAGTTTATTGTACCGAAAAAATTAAGTCTTCGATGCAAGAATATATTTTCGATACATTACATGGATTTGCCTATTGCTTGGTGCATTCAAATGAAAGTATATATCAATATACGTCCATTGAAGTCGGTAGAAAATGACAAATTGCTTGGCTTGATACAATTATAGGCTGTTTTACGAATATCATCTGTGATTATAAATAGAGGCTCAAACAATGCTATATGCCGTTTGCAATCATGAAATTAATTGACTTAAATTTCAGACACAATAATGTACAACGATACACCTCTGTAAGCTTATAAAACTTGCCCAAAAAAGTATTTATTTTCCGGCAAGAATTACAAAATCTGGCGGTGTCTGGTATCAATTTACTCACTGCGAAAGGTCCCATTACAGCGCATTCGATAGGGAGTTGCTTGCTGTCTACCGAGCAGTCCAACGATTTAGGTATTTCCTTCAAGGTCGACAGTTCATCATCTTCACAGACCATAAACCCCTCACCACCACTTTCCACGCTAACAAAGCCAGTTATACCTCTACTCAGCTCCGCCACTTACAGAACATTTCTCAGTTCTCCACAGATATTCGTTACGTCCAAGGTACAACGCACCCGCTGACGCCCTCTCCAGAAACATTTACGCAGTTTCAACGCAGTCTCCTGTCATGTACAGGGATGCCAGGACAAGAGTGAGAAATGCAGCTGGTGCCACAGAGGCTTTCTCAGTGGGAGCTGGGCTTCACCAGGGGTCAGATCTTAGCCCCTATTTGTTTAACCTCCTCATTGATGTGTTGGTGGAGGAGGTAACAAAAGAGGCACCATGGAGTATGCTCTTTGTAGATGACATAGTGTTGGTATCAGAGAGTCGCGAAGAACTACAGGAGCGGTTGGAGCTGTGGAGGGGCTTATTAGAGGACTATGGGCTGAAGGTGAGCAGAAGGAAGACGGAGTACCTGGAGTGCAATGTGACTCAGGAAGGCGACCTTTTCATGCAGGACCACAAACTGCCGCAGGTGGAGGCCTTCAAATACCTCGGATCTTATGTAGCGAAGGATGGAGATCTAGAAAAAGAGATTGACTACAAGATCAAGTTGGTGTGGAACAATTGGCGGAGAGTATCAGGTGTGCTATGTGACAAAAAGATAAGTGCCAGAGTAAAAGGAAAGGTGTACAAGACAGTAGTGAGACCAGCGTTGTTGTACGGAGCTGAGACATGGGCACTGAAAAAGGTACAAGAAAGGAAGCTGGACGTCGCAGAAATGAGGATGTTGAGGTGGATGTGTAGGGTGACGAGGTTGGATAGGATAAAGAATGATAGGATTCGCGGTACTGTGAAAGTAGTGGAGGCGTCGGCGAAAGCGCAGGAAAGGATATTACATTGGTTCGGCCATGTGAAGAGAAGAGATGAAGACTACGTGGGAGGGAGAGTGATGGACATGGAGGTACAGAGGAGATGCAGGCGAGGGAGACCCAAGCTGCGTTGGAAGGACAGACTAAGAGAGGACCTTCAGGAGAAACATCTGGAGGAGGAGCAGGTGATGGACCGAAACAAGTGGAAACGACTAGCGAGGAACGGCGACCCCATATGAAAATGGGAAACGTCAACAGGAAAAGAAGAACGCAGTTTCCTGTCATCGACTACGCCGCCATTGCAGCAGCACAGGCCAACTGCGACGACTTGCAGTGACTGTTGGACAACCCTTCCCTCAAGATGGAGAAAATTCAGGTAGCTGGCACAGACATCCGTCTGTATGCTGACGCCTCCACCGGCAACCTTCGCCCCTTTCTCCCTACGTCATTCCGCCATCAACTCTTCTGCCACCTTCATGACCTTGCGCACCCTGGCATCCGTGCATCCCAACGGATGTTAACCTCCAAGTTCATCTGGCCAAGCAACAACAAGGACGCCATGCACTGGGTCCACCTGCCTCCAGTGCCAGGCTTCGAGGGTAACACGACACACATTTCCCCCACTAATTCCTTTCCCAATTGTCTCTACCAGGTTCAGCCACATACACGTCGATATCGTCGGCCCCCTCCCGTACTCTAACGGATACAAGTACGTGTTCACCTGTGTCGACCGCTTCACTCGTTGGCCAGAGGCGATTCCCATTCCTGACATCAACACCGACACCATTACACGAGCGTTCGTCAACAACTGGGTTGCTCGCTTCGGTATCCCGACCGACCTAACCTCGGACAGAGGCAGCCAGTTCGAGTCGACCCTCTGGAACAAGGTAATGGCCCTCCTTGGTATCCGCCGTTACCGTACTGCCAGTTACCATCCCCA